>NW_024581089.1:2381267-2626734 GCF_017639235.1 Corvus kubaryi | reverse complement strand
TTTTTCTTCAATATTATAATTTTTTTGTAATTAATTCAGTTTTATCCCACGATTTCACACCTAGTGCTGTTGTAGCTCAATGTCATAATCTTTTCCCCCTCTTTTTCCTCCCTGCAAGGCGAAGGGTGCTGGCAATTTCTGATGGGATTGAGCACATTGGGAACCTGCGCTGGGAGCTCGCCCTGTGCCTCCTGGCTGCTTGGACTATCTGCTATTTTTGCATCTGGAAAGGGACCAAATCCACTGGAAAGGTGAGGCTGAAATTTGGTGCAGCACTTTTAACGGGATGTGCTCCAAACCTGTGTTGGCATTAATATTTATTTCCATCAGAGCAGGGGCATTTTGCATTGCTGTGAGGAGCTACACTTGGGGGTGTATAAATCGCAAAAGTAATTGTAATTAAGAGTTGCTTGTGCTTTGTGGGTTTGTTTTTTTTTTTGTTTCTCTTGGTTTCATGATTTGCTCTTCCCCTCATTCTGTTAGGTGAGGCTGGGTGGTTTTGTTTTATTTTTGGTTAATTTAGCAATGAGCTTTACCAGCCAGTCCTTGGGCTCTGAAACCAGGTTGTGTTGATTTCTGTGCACAAATTCTGCAAAATTAGGGTTTTGCCCTAAACTGACAGGAGTCAAAACTCTCAGTGCTACAGAAGAGTCGCTGAGAGCTTCGATGCACATAAAAGGAGAATTTAAAAATACAGATGGAACACCAAGAACAGAAATAATGAAAGCACTCAGAGCGGGGAAAAATTATGGGGAAAATTAAAAATATTTAACACTTTTTGAGTGAATGGCCTCAATACTGGGAGCAGAGAGAGGGAGCCATGGGATGAGGGAGAGGCTGCCCCTGGAGTAGTATCAGACACAGCTCTGAGTGGAATCTATGAATAATCAACTACACAGAGAGAGGAAAAGAGCCACAGATCAGGAGGGAGGATCTAAAAAAAGCACTGGTTTCTCATGTTGGAATTAAGGAAACCAGGAAAAAATTGGTGCATTGAAACATTCAATTTTCAATTGTTTCTTACATAGTTTGGGTTGTGGTTGGGGTTTTTTTTTTTTTTTGGTTTGTTTCTGTTTTAGTGGCCTCTGTTTACGAAAGAAATATTTGAAATGTAATTTTTTTTGAAGTTTGGGAAATACCAGAGTGAATTTTTTCAGCTTTGTCAACTGTATACATCTTTCACACTATCAGCATTTTGGTTGTAGCTAATTGCTGATATTCTGGGTGTGTTTGCCAACTGTGCCAGTCAGTCTGGTGCTGCGTTCTCCACTCAGGGGTTCGCACGCACACACAGAGATTTCTGCAGCCCTGCTTTCATTGAGTCACTGCGGGAAAATGCTGAGAAAGACAGTCTAGGGATGGGGATAAGAATGAATAGTTTAGAGGAGGGACGGGAGGGGAAAAATCCTAAAGGGAGGAATCTGGAGAAGCAGAAGTGATCTAAGGGAATGACAAGATCAGTGTCCCCACGTCCATGACCTGGGCACTCTGGGGAGGTGCACAAGTGCCTGGGAGTTGTCTGAGGGGCTTCAGCTGGTGGGCAAGAAATGAAACTGAGCAAAACTGATTTTTTTTTTTCCATCAGAAGGAATGTCTGAGGATGGGAATCTATTCTAGCATGGTTTAATCTGCTGCAGGGGCTCAGGGAAAAGCTCTGTGGTGCAGGTGTGTGCACGCACACGAGGCCGGGCCAAGAGCACGCACAAAAAGAGCAATGGGAGCAGTCCTGGGCTCAGAGGAAGGGGCTGTAGTGATTTTGGAGAGGATTTACTTTACATTTCTGGAGTTTACATCCAGGATTTCATTGTTCTTCTATTGTTCTTCCCTTCTTTCAGTTTATACCATTTCCCCAGAAACAGATCTTGTGCTTTGAAAGTGGTTAACCTGTCTGACCTTTTTTTTTTATTTTCTTTTTCTGACAGCTTAGCTAAACCCTCAGCTTTAGGTAGGTGGAATAAATTGTCTTTGATTTTAGTTCAGTGGGATTTTGATAACCACCTCTCTGATGAGGTCAGGAGAAGCAGCCTGGGAGAGAACAGCCTGTCTTGGCCACGTGAAATGGGATGATAAACTTTTCAACAAGCAGAATTAACTTCTAGTCTTGCAACAGAAGTGCAAAGAAAATGGAATTAACACCCAATATTCAGCTTTGTAGGTCTCAAGCTTAAAACATTTAGATCAGGGCTCTGGAAGAGGCAGACTCATCATATACTTGCACCATTTAAACCAGCTTGCCATGAGCAGCTCTTCTGTTTCCAGAATCCTGAGGAATTCCTGAGGAATGGTAAATTCCCACATTTCTCAGGAGACACTGTGGTATCCATGAATCTGCCTTTCCAGCAGGTCCATTGCTCTCAGTGAGGATGTGTCTTAGCTAATATTGATAATTTATTTTTCCAGCTCTCTACTTGTGCTTCGGGTTTTTTCCCTGGGCATAAATTTGCTGTTTATTAATTTAATAATTCCAATATTCTCCCACTTGCCACTTTTTCCAGCCTAATCTCTGGAAATCTGGGCCGTGTCACTGCCTTCCCAGAGCAGCAAACTTCCCAGCTTCAAGACAAAGGCAGCACTCAGGTGCTGGGGATGCTACAAAGGAATTAAATGTTCTGAAATACAAATGGTGCAGCAGATTTCTGGGCTGCAGTTTCCATTTCCAATATAATGCCATTTCTAATATTCATATTTAAGCTCATCCAATCACAAGCCTTCCCACTAAACTGAATGTTTCATATGCTCATTTCCAGGAAACATTTACAATTGACTTCCAGGTTTTTTATTACAATAATAGAACAGTCTGTTAAATTTATGATATACTTTAATTGGACTGAATAATTTCAATAAAAAACCACATGTATTCAAAGCAAAAAACTTCTTAAAGTTTTATCACCTTTGGAACTTTTTCAAAAGGAGGTGTCTGTGGGACAGGCTAGTAGAGAGAAAGAGGACAGGGGATAGAGGTGTGAAAGGGAGAAGGTGAGGAGAGGCTTCCTCTCCACATATTTGTGCTTTGTGAAATATTCAGGAAGTTGGTTTACCCTTCTCCTCTTTTTCACTCTGCATTCTAATGCATGGTGAAAAAAGAATCCAAGCCTTAAAAGCTGTTATAAAATAATTCCATCATTCTCCAAGCAGCACTACCCCAGATCATGAATATTTAATATTTCAGGATATTAAATATATTAAGGCTAACATAAAGTTTAACTCCAGGGGAAGTGCTTATTACACTGTTAACAGGATATTCCAAACTTTTCCATTACTGTTCTTGAAATTCATCACTTTCTCACAAAGCATTTCCATTTTCCATTCCAACAGATGTGCAATAGCAGAATAAATCCAGGTGATTCTGGCAGCTTGCAGGTGAAATGTATTTGTGCCTTTTCAGATGATCTTGTCCTTAATTATTCCAGCTTTTCTTGCCCTGAATTACCCATCTTAGATCTGAAGGTATTTGTGTGCCAACTTGCACATTTTAGATGTTGCATGTATGCAAAATGTGGGGTCTTGCAAGGAGAAACTCAAAATCAGAAGGAGGAAAATGTGACAAAGCAACATCCCATAATGTGACGTGTGTTGTGCAGCTTGCTTGGTAATGTCTGATCTCCGTCTCACAGAGAAGTGCTTCCAGTAGCTGAGATCAAATGCTTCCAAAGATGAGGTAAGGACTGTCTAGAAGAGTGAAGAGAGTTAATTTTTTTAGCATTTAAATTATTGTTCCAGTCTCTGATCTTTAGGCTTGGTTCAGTATCTGATTCTCTCAAAATACTTTTGATTGCTGGTTAGGACAATCCTGAGTTTTTCTATCATGTGCATAGGCTTCCTGAGTCTTCCCAATTTTTTGATCTTCCTGTTTCATTGATGAAATGTTCAGGTAGAAGGGAACCAGTTTGTTTATGGATCTTGATTATCCATTTATTAATTTAACTAAATGTCCCTGTGCTTCAAACTTTGAGGGAGCAACACCAGTAGCTGCCAATGTATTTTTCTTAAATTACTTGCTGAAGGCAGCAACTCTCATATTTTCCTTTTTATTTTTTATTTTTGTGAGATTTTTTGCAAACAAATCATTCCGCTGAGCTCAGAGTTGTGTCTCCCTTGCAGCAACTTCTGCCCAGCTCCTTTAGAAGGGAGGGGCCTGCTGGACTCGAATTTATAGCAAAGCATTTTAAGTCTTCTTTCCTTCTCTTTCTTCCTTTTTGGGTGCATCAACACATCCCTGTCTTGTGCTGATATTCCTGGTTTGAAACCCTGGCAGGGGCCTGGATTTAATGAAATTGTACAGCTTGGGAGGGACCTTGGAATGTCTCTGGTGCAACCTCTTGGTTGAAGAAGGTTCAGCACCGAACTTGGAACTGTTGCCTTGGTGTTTGGCTGCATCTGAAAAACCTCCAAGGACAGAGATTGCTCATGTCTTGGGGCAACTTCTTCCAATGCTTCATCTCCCTCACCATATGAGTCATTAATCAGTTATTCCCTACATTGAGGTTCATTCCAATATTTATTTTGTTAATAAATTATTTCATTTTTATTACCTTGTTACATTTCTGTTACCCAGCCCAGACCAAAGCCCATTTTTTGTATCATCTGTGTCGCTACAGACCATGGATTTGAGTGTCTTTAATTATTGATGCACACAAACTGATTTGAAAAGACTTCTGTATTAATAATCTAAATTACTAGACTCAAGTTAAAAAAAAAATCCAGCTTTCCTGCCTGGATGTCTTGAATGAGAATGAGAGCTCATCAGCATTGATGTGCTTCAGCTTTCTGTGCTGTAGATGAGGAAGAGCTGAATCAAAAATATTCTAAAAACCTCACAGTCGTGCTGCCATTTTCAATTTATTGATAGTAGAACATTTTACCCCACCCACAGCATATTAATGTCTGGTTTCAAACTCTAGACCAGGTTTTGTCACATTATGACTCAACACCAAGCCAGCGTTTTCTGATGAGGAGTGTTAAAAGAACATTGTTGTTCCTCCAGGATTTTATTGAGTATTAGAATATCACACTGATTGTATGAACACTGAGAGCAGTTCTCATAGATTTGGGGTCTTTTTGAATGGGTTCTTGTTAATACCATGAAAATATTCTTTTGCCAGAGCTAAACTCAAATAGTTCTTGCACAGTGATTTTTACTTCTCCGCTAGTTACTGGTTAATAAGTGATGAGAAATCCTTCCCATTGTGCAGAACCAGCTGCAAGAGAGAAAAATCACACAGGAATCCATTCTCCAACATTTTCTGGAACTGATCTGCATACCACAATCACTGAATATTATTCTATCTAATTCTGACTTCTGAATATTTTGATCCTTTCCTTCTCTTTGTGCTCAGTTCCCTGAACTTCCACTTCATGCTGATGTTAGGATGTGTTCACTTTAAGCTGCCTCTCCACTTGATATATTTTAAAGCTGCCCCAGGAACAGAGGCTCATAAATCCAGGGGGTGATGGTGAGAGGTGGGAGCAGGAATGCTGTACACCCAGAGGCTGGGATGTTCCAGCTAAAACTGTGGATGCTGCTCTAAAATAAATCTGCTTGGTTTTTCAGATCTTAGTCAACTCTGCAAATGTCTTGCACACTGTCTCATCAAGCTTTTGACATTAATAGGGCTCTGCCTCTCATTTTTACCCCTTTCCACTCTGCAGACGCTCAGTTAACCACAGCCCAGAGAGCTCTGCTGGGAGGTTTTGCTGTAATATGAGAAAAAGCACGGATGTAGCTCCTCTCTGTACATAAACACGAGCTAAGATTCTTGGTTAAATAGTTCTGTGAGTCAAAATCTAAAATAAGAGATTAAAGATTGCACAGGCTCTCCATTATGACTTTCCCCTTGATTTATCACTGGATATCCACTGCATCTCTAAAAAGGACACTGTTCAGTTTGCAGCTCATCATTGTAAACCCTTCGAAATGACCTGGCAAGCTTTCTTGGTGGTGCAGTTGTTGAATATACGCATAAAAGGCTTGTCACCTTCATTACTTGTCACCTTCATTACTCATTTAAGTATTTCACTTTCCACCACAACACCCCTGGAAAAGTTGCAAACACCAGAGTAAAGCAGAGAACTTTCTTTTGTCAAAGCAGCTGCCACAAGAAGCAGGATTTTGGGTAGAATACGTGCAAGTGAGGGCATCACTTCTTGTTTTACTCTCATGCTATTGATTTTTTTCTTTTTTTCTGTGATTGTGCCAATTGCCTTAATCTGTAATGTTCTCCATAGGGTTCTAAAAGTTACATTTAGGAAAATTGGTTAGATTCCATTCAGACTCTCAGATTTTTCCTGGTTTGAGAGTTTTATTTAACCTTTGCATGCTAAACTTAGACCAGAGTCCTGTAAAGGCTGTTGAGTGCATTTAAGGCTGTGATTGGTATGAGGGGGTTAAGATGAACTTCATGAGGGAACTGGGATTGTTCAGCCTGGAGAAAAAGAGGCTCAGAGGGGACCTTGCTGCTCTCCAAAATTATCTGACAGAAGGGTGCAGCCAGGTGGGGTCAGGCTCTGCTCCCAGGGAACACGGGACAGGACAAGAGGAAACGGCCTCAAGTTGCAGCAGGAGAGGTTTATATTGGATATTAGGAAAAATTTCTTCCTTGAAGAGGTGATCAGGTGTAGGAAGAGGCTGTGGTTTAATCACCATCCCTGGGGCTGTTCAAAACACACGTGGATGTGGAGCCTGGGGACAGGGGTGGGTTTGGCAGCAGGGCTAAGGGTTGGTCTCAATGACCTTGGAGGTCTTTTCCAACCTTAAAGCTTCTGGGATTCTCTGGAATTAATTCTGTACCTGGACAGCTGCTGTCCTTTGCAATGCTGCACTGTTCCTCACCCATTGATTAGCGCCACTGACCACTTTGATTTGCTGAGCTGAAGGCAGTGAAGGGCCACTGAGGAGTCAGGACATTTTTGGAAGTCTTTATTAATTATATCTATCAAAAAACCAGAGATGATAGAGAACAGGTACAGCCTGTTTGCCAGGACATCTTGACATAGAATCCTGTTAACAATAACAGAAAAATGTCCTGCAAAGGGGTTTTGACATTATTGTTAATCTGTGAATGAGATGGGCAGGAAACATTCACAGAAAACTGGACCATTTAATGTGAATAAATGAGATGGCCAAGGAAATGTACTAAAACATACTTAATTCACACCCATGTTTCAACCAGGTGTAACTAAAGGTAGAGAGCCCTGGTTCTTTTTACTTTTTGGTGCTTCTGAGAGCTGCTTGTCCCAGGCTGCAGTTCTGATAAGACTGAATAGTTTAATATAAAATAGACACCTGAGCTGTTGGGAGTTTATTCCGACAAATTAAACTCTACACTATGCACTACTAAAATAAAACAAAAAGGCTGCAACTGGAGTTAACTTTTGGTTATAATTTATTTTTCATTTTTCTCTTGAGGAAAATCCCCAGAATTTTTTTGAACCATTTAAAATGCAAAATGGGAGCTCTCAGGCTCTGGCTGGCTGAGTGGGGTGTCACCTGTCCCTACTGAATTCCACAAATTCCCCCCTTAAATGTGTTTCTATAGCTCTGCTCCCTCTTCCCCCTGCATTTACAGGGGAGCAAGGGATGGTTTGTGGATGTTTCGCTGTACATCCCCAGAAAAGTTCCTTATTCAGACACAGCAAATTATTTTTGCATCCCCCCCCCCCCTACATTTCCAGCTCATATTTCTTTATATTTTGTGAATGATTTATGTCACTCTCAGAACTTTGCTCTTTGAAGGTTTCCTCCTTTCTTTCCAAGGTTTTTTTTTGTCCTGGTTGTGAGGTGAATTTCAGTGTTCCTGCTTGAATTTGGCTTTAGTGGCTTTGAAATAATCTACCACACTATGGGCAGGCCTGAACAGTGCTTGTATTTCTGACTGTGGGTAATTTTGTGTTAGTTTTGCACCTCTCTCAGTGCCTCTCTTGAGGTCAGAGGCCACTCTTGAGACCTTCTAGTTTCCAGTTGTGCAAAAATCACTGCCATGTGGGCCTAAAATAAGAGAATATATTGATCTGCTGGAAAATACAAGCAGAAAAAGGACTCAGTGTGTCAATGCACGAGAGAAGTGGGGAAATTTCTGGGATTAGGTTGCTCTTTTCCCTTGAGCAGCAAGACACTGCAAGGTATCCAAGGTGCTTGAAGAGCCCAGACTCAGAGATGGGCTTTTCATACCTTTTCCCCATCATTTTGCCAGCTCTCTCCCCTCAGGAGTTAAACCTTGCTTGCCAGCAGTTAAGACTCAGCCACTGGTCTTGAAGAAAATTTATTTCTCAATAGCAGGCCATATAAAGGCTTTAATGGATTCAATGAGGCAGAAAGAAGGAGTAAAAGGACAGAAACAAAAAAAAAAAAAAAGAGAAAGATGTGTGGAAGGAAAAAAAAAAAAGAAAAAAAAAAAGAACCAGGGCCCATTGTAGGAGCCCAGGAAAAGGAACTGGGCAGCAACGATTGTATCTCCTGAAGTGTCTTTTGTTTTAGGCTGAAGTAACAGCAAAGAATGGCCCTTCATGGCGAGGCTTTAACGCTCTGGCCAAGGCTGATCTCTGTATTCAAAGGGGGAAAGTAGAACATTCATGAGATGCATGCAGAGTTCCTGCTCTCCGCCTCCTCTGTGTGAGGTTTCAACACGTTTTTTTTTTCCACTCTCCTGTGCTCTGAGCATTTAAGGACACCTCGGGTTTGTTAAAAAAATAGATTTTTGTGGTTTTCCCGACCTTCTGTTTGACAGCTGGGGAAAGTATCAAATAGTATCAAATTCAATCAAAATCGTTTCTTCATGGTTTCAGTCCTTCCCAGCTGCACCTTAGGGGGAAAATACACTTTTATATGAATATTTAGAGTGGATCTATGCTCCGGTCCACAGCTGAAGAGAGTGAAAAGTGTTCCAGTGCACTGAAAGTTCAGGGCACATGCAGGTGTGAGAGGTTGTGGGCACAGAAATCACCTGGGGTGGGCAGCAGCAGAGAGTGGAAGGCCAGCTGAGATATGTGCTGGGGCAATGCAGGGAAAATTGCTGCAAAATTAAAGGGAAAACCCAAAGGCACAGATTAACACGGGAATCTCTGCAGGAACGATGCACTGACTGGCTAAAGGTAACAAATAAAAGTAACAAATAAAGGTTATTTTTTTCCATTGAGGTTAGCAGGAAATTTTAGCCCTTTATCAAAAATACACTGAGCCAACAAAGAGACTTCAGAAATGTGATAGTTCCAGTGGTTTATTCCCAGATGATCTCTCCATGGTTCATTTCTCCTCTCACAGAACCTGCCCTTGCTCAGCAGGTAACCCTGTAACCAGTGAATGATGCCCTGCAGCAGAGCATCCAACAGGAGCCAAAACACAAGCTGTCCTGTTTATTATCATTGTTGATGCACGTGTCAGGGCTAAAATGTTATTCCTTCAGGTGCATGGCACTGCTGCTGGCTGGGATTTATACCTGAGGGTTTCCCAAAGCTGCGTTTCCCATGTGGTTGCCATGTCCTGGTTTCTATGTGTGCACAGAATTTCTGCACAGAAATTGCAGTGAATATCGCTTTTCTCGATCCTTGATTTGGAATATTATTTGCACCTTTTCCTCTGCAGGAACACACAGGGCATCTCCTTGGTCCCTCAGTTCAGATACACAAATGTTCATAGCTCTGACTTTCCTAATGCTGCTCCAATTTCCTATTTCTTCCCATGAAGCAGAATTCTCACACAGGTAGTTTGTCCTCAGCTCCTGCTAATCTATCCAGCTTCAAGACTGGCTCATTACTTGCAGTTTGGAAGCAGTTTTAGGTATCTATCCCCACAGCACCATATGCCAAAGTTATATTAAATGAAATTCCTGCCAGTGGGAAGGCAGTCTCTGCTTTCTGCAGCCAGCAAAGTCCAGATTTCTGGCTTTATCTACAATGTGAAGATGTCTTTGTAGTACAAGTTTTGTTTACAAGGCTGTTCTTGTGAGATTTACAAACTTGAATTCTGTATCCCACCCCAGTGTCAGCTCCCGTGGCTCAGATCCAAACTCACTCCCAAGAATGGCAAAGCCTAATGAAATAAATTGCCACATGAGCAACAAAGGCAGCTTCAGGCAGTTGCTGGTGTTGGGCTGGTAACTAAAACACATCCCCAGGAGTGACTTGGCTGCCATGCACCTGCTATTCACTGCTGCTGCTGAAAAAAACTTGTGTGGTTCAGAAAAGAAAGGAAGAAACTCAAAACATCCTCTGAAGCTTGATTGTGTCATAGAAAGTAGACATTTTAGACAATTAGTAGATAGTCGTGTTGTAGAAAGTGTGAGACTCTGCTCTTAATTAGCTGTAATAAAAAATTCTGGGCTCTTTCCTGGGGGTATAAAATCTGTTTGTTGCTATGAGGGAGAACTACCACGGCTGAGGTCAGTGAGGTTTTTTTAGTGGTTTGGTTTGTGTGTCCCTTGTTCCTGGAGTGCCCTTCTGAGGCTGGAATCTCAGTGTGCCAAGTGTGGCATGAGCACAGGGAGAGGTCTCTGCTCCCCAGGGAGAGACCCTTTGCATCCACAGAGCAGCACTCAGGGATCTCTGCTGAGCTGAAGGGATGAAGGGAGAGCTGAGAGATCAAAGCATCTCCCTAAGAGAGAAGAATAAATCTGTGGCAGTCACACACTCCCGAGTCACCCCATCTTCCAGCCTAAGGTTTTCATCTTGTGCTCCCTCTCATTTTTCCTATGCATCACGTCACCTTTTCTTCTCACACTGAAAATCTGCTCAAACCAACAAATTAATTGCAGCAGTGTCACATTGGTGTCCTACAAGTCATCCTTGAGGTTTTAGAAGCTACATTTAGAGGCTGCTTAGTGGGGAAGGTACAGAGCAATAAAGGCTCGATCAAGGTGTGACTAACTGCATTAGAAGGGCTGGAGTAGCCACAGGGCAGGGAAATGTGAAGAATTAGGGTCGGGATGATAAGGATGCTTGCTAGTTTGGGTGGTGAGGCTATTTATTATACTTTTTGTTATTATACTTAATGCCCAAGTAGGATTGCAAACGCTTCATGGTGAATCCATCTCTCAGCTGTCACCATGGTGATAAGAGCTCGTGCTCCTCGGTGGCTGATAGGAACTGGGCTGTCATCTTGGGGCACACAAACACACGCCTTTTCCCATGTAAATGGTGAGCTCTTTATTCTCCTACAAAAGTCCTGAACTTCCCAATAGAACCACAGAATAGTTTGGGTTGGAAAGGACAAGACAATTCATGGAATCATGGAGTATCCTGAGCTAGAAGGGACTCACAGGATCACCCAGTCCCATCCCTGGCCCTGCACAGACGCCCCAACAACACCCTGGCAGTGTTGTCCAAACGCTCCTGGAGCTCTGGCAGCCTCGGGGCCGTGCCCATTCCCGGGGGAGCCTGGGCGGTGCCCAGCAGCCTCTGGGGGAAGAGCCTTTCCCTGATCTCCAACCCAAACCTGCCCTGGCACAGCTCCAGGCGTTCCCTGGGTGCTGTCCTGGCTCACAGAGAGCAGAGATCAGAACTGCCCCTCAGCTGCTCCTCCTCTGCCCATCCTGAGGAAGCTGCAGCCCCTGGTGAGGTCTGACCTGTTTCCCTCAGTTTCAGGATTGCAAAAACCATCAAAAGAAAGAAGAGGTGTGGGTGAGCTATGGGATATCTTCGCCTGCCAGTTTACAAACCACTTTCCCCCCCCATGATTTACTGCACAAGATTAAATAATGCTGTGGTGCCCAGAGAACTGCAGAAGTGACTGAAAGATTTAGAGGTGGCTGGTAACAAACCTGCTGGAGTGCTTGGAGGATTGATAGAACCATTTTCAAAGAAAGTCTCACATATAATTAGTTTTGGTGCAAAATTCTAGGGAAAATTCTTATTCCCATTGAATCAATGTTTTACATTTTTAATATTTGCAATTATTTAAAATATTATGCATTTGTCTGGTGACTTCTCAAAGGCTGCAATTCCTAATTCTCTCCTTACCTCCTGGTCAGTCAAGGCCTGCAAGGTGATTGGAGACTTTGGTTGATATATTGACCTCTTCTGACTGGCACATTTTACCTTTTGAGGGCACCTGAAGGAGGAGCTCTGGCTGGAAAACCTCCCCTATAACCCTTCTGGTCATAGCATTGTTTCCACTTCCCAGACTTCATCCAGCAGCATTTTTTGCCTCAGTGCTGGTGTTCACTTGCGAGTGTGTTTTTGTGTTGCTTTTGTTTGTTTGTGGGTTTTTTTAAATGCAAGTGAGGAAAATCAAGCAGGAGAAGAAAGGAATCTAAGCCGCAGATAATAAGGAATGTTTTGGTAAATCCCTGTTTTCCTGGAAAACGTTGATTCAGTGAAATTAATCATTTCAGGGAATCTGATAATTCCATGAGGACAGCACCCCTCCAGGAAACCCAGTTCTGTGTTCTCCAGGAAGAGTCAGAGGGCAAACAAACCCTGCATCAGGAGAATGAGTTGGCCAAAAATTCGGGGTCCATTCCAATGAGCATTTAAGATCTTACACGTTTTGGAGTGACAGGAGAAGTCACCTCCTGCCCTGTTCTGACCTTTGCATCTCTCTCTGCTTTAAGGTGGGTCAGGACCTAAGGAGTGAGAGCTGGCAGATCTGTCTAGAATAACTAAAAATTCCAATCACATAGTGCCTTACTGAATCCTCATTTCTGCCCGTGTAGAACCAGTTACACAACTGGAAATTCAGGTGCTCCTGCAGGATAATTCTGGCCAACTGTAAATTATTTTCACAGAAATGGGGTTGTCATGAGGAATAGTCATCCCCTATTAAGCATTTTTTTGAGCAAAATGCAAACTTCTGGGGGTATATGTAACTCATTGTATGTGGTTTGTCTCTGAAGGTAAACTAGGTAGCATTGAGAGGTCTGAAAATCCTGGAAGGTTCTGGAAAGGAAGAGCTTTATTTTATAAAAGCTTGAACATTTTAAAGACCTTTACAAATGGAAAAAACCCCCAACCCTCAGTTGATTAATTAGGCTTAATTTATATTTAAAATTCTTCCTGATTGATTTTTAAAGTTGACTTTTACTTGATTAAATAGCAGTCTTTAATTCTGAGATATTTGTGGCTCTGCAAATTCCCTCCTTGATGGGAGCTCTACATAAACACTTTGCTTGCAGTGATGAGCTCAGCCAAGATGCTGAAATTTGCTTCCTCCCTGTCAGTCCTCCTCTCCCTGCCCACAACCAGAGGGCAGCTCTTTGTCTTTGTGCACTTGAAAGTCAAACAAAAAATCACATTTTAGTTATAGGATGCCATTATTTCACTGCTTTATCACCACTGTTTGTGGTGGAGATAAAATAATAAACTTCAATCAATGGTCTTTTCTGAGTAAAAACCCCACCAACCCCAAAACATCCTCTGCTTTTAAAGGAGAAACCTCCAACAAACACATTCCAGGTGCCAGGGACAGTAACGCTGTGATTTTAGCACTGGAAATCTGCTTTTGTATTACACAGGGAGAGCTGTGTCTGCTTGCCAAATTGTAGTGCTCGTTTTCCTAAAGGTTTCCTGCAACTTTCTGCTTTTGAGAAATTCCACCACAGACCTTCCCCTGCCTCCCAGAGTTATTTTGGGGACGTCGTGTTTACAACTGTTGGGATTTTTGCATAAGCAGTGTGGTAAGAGCAAATAAACAACGTGAGGAACACATTTTCTAACAAATGGAGAGCACATTCTCGTGTTGGTGTTGAGGATCGGTGCAGCCTTCACTTTTTTCATCAACATAACTCCTCTAGGAACAGTTGGTGAGTGGAGGATTAATGTTGAGTGTGGAAAATATAATTTTGGAGACGGAGGAAGCACTGGGAGGAGGCACTGAGCTCCTGAGTTGTATTTGCTGTAGATATTTATCTATGAAATAGATAAATACTTTCCTTTTTGGCATTTAATGACAGCAAAAATGTAATAACATTAATGACACATTTCCAACAGTCTCTTAGTTTTTAGCTCAGGTTGATCCTTGTTTAGTGCGGATTCACTTGTGAACATTTAAAACCACTTCAGAGCAGTCACCAAAAACTACTCTGCACTGATTTGTGCACTGTGTATATTTTACTGTGAATTTGATACTGTGAACTTGACCAAGGCCTATTCAGGCCGTAAGGAATCCTTGAAATATAAGGAACTGTGACTTAAAGACATTATTTCAGGATCCAGCCTGATTATTTTTGACCACTCCCCCTTTTTGGAAGCTGTTGGCACATTATTTTTCACTGATTAGGTCATTATTAAGCTGTGCATGTACTAAGAATTAATCTGGTTATCTGCATTTGCCATTATTTATTTTTAAAAATAATTTATTAGTCATAATTTATTTGCCATTGTTATTTATTTCTTTTTAATTTTATTTAGTATAGTGTTTAAATGCAAGTGCTCCCATAAATGATTGCAATAATGGGATAAAATTCACTGGTTCTACATTTTAGATGAGCACTTTTGTGTGTTCTGGTCTCCATGACTGGGATTTCTGGATATGTCTGCATATTCTGCTCTTGGTAGTCTTACAAATGAATGTTTTGGGGCAGGATCTGCTAATTAGAGAATTTTTGCTCGAATAAAAGGAAATCTATCTTTGCATTAGCTCTAGACAGTACACTGATTTTTTTTTTTATTAAATAGGAGGTCTGTACAGCTGATCCAAAGAACCACCAAGCCAGAAGAGCAATTTTAGCAGAAAGAAGACAGATCTTGATTTTACTGCTCCTGGGCAATCTGGAAACAAACCCAGCTGTTGGAATTAGCTGGGAAATAACACATGTTTAGAAAAGTTGATGCTGCTTAAGGAGTATTTATGGGGAGAAGCAGCTCATCATGGAAGTGAATTGTTCACTCAGTTCAGCTGGGAAAATGAGCTGCTGTTGTGTGTGGGTATTGTCTGCCCCTGGTGCTTTCTCACTGTTTTCCAATTTTAGCTGCATTCCTCGGTTTCTAACAGAAAACTTTCTTTTTCTTTTGGCCCTTTTGGCTACAGGCAGGCAGTTTTTGGAACAGAGAATATCTGAAATGGAATTTGGGAACTGCTGAAACGTGTATAAAGTCAGACCCGATGTAAAAAGCGATTTTTTTTTGCTGCAAAAAAAAAAAAAAAAAAGGAAAATAGTTTTTTCACCATGGGATTAACATGTTTTTTTAACATGGGATTAAGGCTTCTAAATAACAACTTTGGCTTGTTAAAGCATTTTTCATTCAAGACAGATCTCCCTTCCACCCATTCAGTAGAAAGAAAGCCAAACCAAAATGAAACAGAATGTTTTGGGGTTTTTTTAATTGACTAATGAATTCGGGAGTGAAGTTTTCATTTCATTGGGAAGGAAACCATTCCAGAGTGACTCAGGCTTTCATTTATTTATTTATTGCCTTCACCACCATGTGGAAAAAAACTGGGACTTGCACAGCTCTGCCAGGTAGCGATTTTTCTGTGTCCCAGGCAATGACCTCAGTGTGATGTGGTGCTGGAAGTGTTTATTCCTTTCTGCAGTTATTATTTCATGTGGAATCTTTTGCTTCCTGTGATCACTCAGGTTCCCCCATCCCTTCCCCGAGTGTCCTCTCTTGGCCTCTCTTTTCTGGCTCATCTCATTGAATTTTCATTCCCAGTGAATTTTTCCTCTTTGATACTTATTTCTCAGCTCTCCAATCTCATTAAATTTTCTTAGCTGTTGGGGTTTGAATTCCTTTCTGCTCGGAGTGAAGCTGTCTGCACTCACACATGATCCAGTGGTCATTTGGAAGGAATTCTGCAGTTTACAGGCAATCTGGTTGAGGATGGTTTACTGGAATTATTCTGGAGCATGATTCCCTCTGTGGATAAACAAAGATGACAAACAGAAGGTGATACTGAATAAATCCATAAAACACAGAGAGAAAACTGAAATATCAGCTGTTTTGCTGATTCTAACCCCTCCCCTGATCCCAATTACACAATTCCACTTACCTGCTGTTCTGTTGGGTTTTTGCTTTAGTTTCTTTTTCAGCATATGAAATTTTAGCTTTAAATTGTAGGTAGACCTCGAACATTTTCCCCCTTTTGACATGCTGTTAGAATCCTTGTGAATCATTCCTTTATACCATTTGGCACCGTTTTTCTCGTAAATCCAATTAATGTGGAAAATCTCTCCTTTCAGTTGTCACCTGTAGCTCTGTGGATGGTGTAGAGTCAGATGAGCAAAAGCCTTTCTTTCCAAACAATGCTGCATGGAATATTTCACACTGCACCACGGCAGCTGGAAACGAAGACCTTTTGCAGAGTTTATCATCTGCTGGTACCATCTAGGAAATCAGAATTTGTGAAACTGGCAAACATTAGTGAGGCCACGTCTGGGTTGACTATGGCATGTGGGACAATTAAAATAATTTTGATGGCGATCCTGCCCAAATTGGTGGTTCCTGGGTGTGTCTACTCAGACCAGAGCTGCCAGGCAGTGGTATGATAATTATATTTCTATAATTGTGCTAATATGTCCTCCTGGATAAAAATTACTTCTTTCCTTCTCACGTCACTCAGTGGAATTTTGGTTCCTGAGCAGTTTCTCCACACAGGAATGTAGTGCAGTGTGGGCATAGTTGGAGGTTTCATTCTAGTTCTCCATGGTCATGGTTTCAAATAAATAAATGAATAAATAAATTAATAAGTAAAGTTAAATGAACTAGGCTGAAAACACTCAGTGAAAAATAAGGATGAGCAGGGCACAGGGGCAGGTCTGATTTCCCACAAACACTTTAATAGTGAGTTCTGGCAAATCTCTGGCAATTCCTGCATTGATATTCCTCACGTTTACAGGCCAATAGAGCAACAGAGGATTTTAGGGGACAGGGATTAACAAGCCAGTAATTTCCTGAAGCAGCCAGAGAAATTTGATGCCATTTATAAAACGCAGTTGGTTCATTATAGTGCAAACGAGCTTGAACATTGCAGCTTGCAGGGGAGAATTCCAGCAACTTCCTGGCCTCCAAGTCATATTTTGTTCAGGAATCCTGGTTCTGTTTTCTTAGCCAGAGCCACACAAAGGAGGGAAGTTCTCTGCTCCATGCTGCTGTGAGGAAATGTGTGAAGCTCGGGCTGGTGTGTCCTGTAGAAGAGAGAAATCTGGTTTGGGGCTTTGAGATTTCCATGGGTTTGGGGCTCCGTTCACTGCATGGAAATCTTCCTCCTTTTTCTCAACAGGGTTATCCTGAATTTCTTATCCTCACAAGCCATATCTCCCTCCCCCTGCAGCATAATCTGGCTGGAGCGTTCAGAAAACCACCTTTTCAGTTAGGACAAGAAATTCAGCAGTCCCAGGGGACAAATTGGAACACAGGCACACATTTGTGTTGTTAAAGTAATTAGGTATGAAAAGATGAAACTGAAATCTAGTTCAGTTCTCAAAATCTTTATGGTGCCTCACTTATGAAATAATTTCATAGGTACCTAGATGTGTATTTATTAACATTGACTGACATCTAAGCCCCTTGAAGGTTTTGGTATTTAAATTTCCAGTACTTGGTGCTCAACTTAATGCCTATTCTTTGATAATTAAAGCTCGTGGCAGTCAATAAAGTATCCATTCTCGGGATCTTTGGTTCCAATGTACTTTCAGTTAAGCACCTGAGTACAGTTCAGAGTTGTTGGGTGCATTTCCACCTATTTGTATGCCTAAATATCGTTGTAAATTTTCCTTTCAACCACATTGTAAGAGGAGAACTTGGTGGAAAAGATCGCCTGCCAGAAATTTTTATTTTGTTTCCAACTGCTTAAACATTGGCATGGCTCTAACAAGGGTTTAAAAAAAGCATTTTGAGCATTGGGATGCAAATGAACATACCAAGCAATTAAAGTCAATTAAAACAGGATGCAGTGTAATTAGAAACAGTTGTGTTCACATTGATATTCTGAGAGGTTCGATGCGTTGAAAGAAAAGAAAACAATTCAGGAAACTTTTAATGCCAGACAGATGTGAGGATGATGCTAATAATGGCACTGATTCCTAAATTCCCCATCCTGCCTCACCTCAGGAGCTCTTGGGAAGGGGGAGAAAACGGGAGTTAATGTCTCTCTTCCAACACAGTGCACTCACCTGTTGCAGTTGGAGCTTTGCAGCCCCAGGAGCTGTGTGAGCACTGACACAGATCAATTATCAGCAGTGTCAGTGGGCTTGGAAAGGAGGGATCTTTCCATTTTTCCCACTCCTGCTTCCTTGGTGTCCCTTTCCTTGTGGTTCTGGATATCTGCATGGGTGTTTATTGCCAGAAATCCTGAGCCAATGGTGCTCTGTTTATATCCCTGCATGGCAACCAGAGAGCAGGGAGAGTCCTCGTGAGGCAGAGCGGCCTGATGGCCGAAAAATTTATTGGAGGTTGTGGTTCCAGTCCTTGCTGCTGTGGGATTGCACAGATCCCTTTACCTGGCCTCTCTTGGCTGCAGAGATGAATGGTTTTGGCTCTTCCTTGATGGAGCTGAGAGAGGAAGTCCTCCCAACACAACCTGGGAAGGAATCTGCCTCTGCCAGATTGCGGCGTTTGCTCAGTGGGGCGTTCCAAGGCAGCGGTGGGATGTGCAGGAAGCAGTGGATGTGCTGCACAGCAGGGCAGAGAAGGAAGGAAATGCAAGGAAACATTACAGATATTCAGGTGCAAGCCCTTCAGTGCCATCACACGGATGTGTCTGCTGACTACTACCCTCTGTTAAATGCAGCTATTGATTTAAAACAAGGGGAAAAAATAGCTGGCAAAGAGCCAAATAAGTGAAAACCATTAGCTGGCTACTCCATCCTCTCCACCTCATTTAAGGCTCAGAGCAGGACCGTGTCCATCCCGTGTGTTTCTTTTTTAGTTCTCTGTAGCTGCTGATCCTTTTTTATTTGAAACCTAAACATGGAGAGACAAGGTTTGAACTCAAAGTTTGAACTCTTTGAACTCAGCCAGTCATAGCAGTTTGCATTCCCACCAACAGTCAACAAACGTAAGCACTGGGATAAATCTTCCCATTTTGCATTGTATTGACCTATGAATTCATCAGTTCAGGCATTTGGGACCTAGAGGATTAGAATGATGGTCTCCATTTCCTGGGAAATTCAAGTTCCTCCATTTTTGAGTGTACCTGATGAGGCACATGACATCATTTAATGTTTGGGGTTACATACTCAGTCTGAAAATCAAATTTCAGTTCATTAATTACAAAAATATGTTTGAGAATCCTTTCATAGGTCCATTCTTTGATGTATCCCTTTCATTTATATAGGAAACAGATATTGGACTCCTGAGTTTAAAATGCATCTTTTTTGAGGGTGTATTTTTCACCAAATGATTTTTTTCCATTCTTGCAGCTTAATTAATTTTGGCTGGTGCAAGGGAGATGTAAGAATAACACCTCACATTCGGATGGTTAAACCTACTCTGCACAGGTGGAAACAGCCACAGGGAATTATAGAGAGTCAAATTTCAGGTGGTTATGACATAAATAAAATATTTCTAGTGCCATGGAATTTATCATTTAATCATTCTCTGAGTTTGAATAGCCCTGTGCTGCTCTCAGATGTGGGATTGTAAAACAGGACCAATTCTCCTCCATTTTTCCCTTGGAAAACGTGACTTCTTGCAGGTTTCCTGTTGCTCCTCATGCAGAGAACAAACTGATCTCTGAAAAAAACAAATAAGTGTGGCCACATATGTGAAAACACAAATTGCTGGGGTTCAGCGCCTCAGAAATTTTGCCTGAAGGTGCTTTGTATGATAAGGGTTCTCTATCAAATCCCAAGGAGATATGGACAGAATTTAACCTTTGGGCTTGATGGAATGTTTATTTCTGAAGCACAGACATGCAGGCAGAGCAGTCTGAAGAGAAACCAGTTTAGTAATTATGGGGTGACTGAGAATCCATTGCACATGCTGGTATAATATATAGAATTAATGACTTGTTATCATGAGTACCAGTGTTTGGAAATATTATATTTACAGAGGACTTACAGTCTTATATATACTTTATATATATATATATATTACATATTACTTACAGTCCCAATCTCTATAAAAAGTGCTGACCCCTCCCACAAAACCTGAAGAGTTTACAAGGGAATACGGCTGCAGGACAAAAACCCTGCACAAAGGTATCCAAAGCACTTTTCCTCCAGTGGATGTGAAAATGAGGTGGTTTTGCTGCAGCTGGAAGAAAATCCTTTTCTAATGTGTATTTCCTCCTGCAGGTCGTGTATGTAACAGCCACATTCCCCTACATCATGCTGATGATCCTCCTGATCCGGGGGGTGACGTTACCCGGCGCTTCCGAGGGGATCAAATTCTACCTTTATCCCGACATCTCCCGGCTCTCTGACCCACAGGTAGGACCATGGGCCGTGCCTTTATTTGCCTCTCTGACTGAGAAAAACTGCAAGAGCTTCTTGGTTTTGAAGTCTGAATACAAGTGACTGCTGGGGAGTTGTTCCTCGCTGGAGTTCTGGACTTGGGGATAGGGCTGTAAAGCGCGTTGGAACAGGTTATTTTTTTAATTGGAGAGTACTTTGGTTGATAAATGAGGATTTTCAGAAGCAGTTGCAGTTGGTGCTTCTGCCACTGAGGGACAAGAGCATTGCCAGCAGTTTAATGGGAAGAAATTTCACTGGGATTTAGCCGTTTTATGGTTCTTTGGTCATTCCAGATCTAAATCTCAGTCAGAATTAACAGAGAAATTGTTCATTCAGGGGATTGCTGTCTTCATAGCAGAGTATGCAACCAAAGAGGAACAAAGTGCTCAAACCAGGATCTCTGCCTGTTTTGTTGTTTCCAGAGTAGAGTAGAACATGGAAATAATGGATTAAGTTGTTTGGTTCTTTCTCAGTGACAGATGAGTGCCTTAAAACAGTTATTGGACATCATTTGTGTGATATTGAAGGGGGAAAACGACACAATCTCTGTAGCACCTGACAGGTTGCAGACAGCATGTTACTGATCTGCTTTGGCACTGTAAAAGACATTACACAGTGTTTCTCCTGAGGCTATTACATTATTAAATGGATCCTGAGAAGGAGACAGAAGGGAATTTGGGAATATTTGTCAAAATGATTTTTCTTAATCTGTTTACTGAAGATATGTCAGCGTAATTTTTTAAAATCTCCGCTTACTTTAAACATGTATTGTGTCACAAAAGACAATAGAGGGGCTCCTTCAGGTAATTGCCTTGAGGCATCAGAAATATCTGTGGTGTTTGCTTTAAACAAGTAGTATTTATACACGGAAAAGAAAACAGAAAAAAAGAGATTCATTTAAAAGAGTGAAAATTTTAGATGAAAATTTTAGATGAAAATTTGACCACGTTGTGTCTTTTGGACTTGGCAATGTTTGTGGTGTTGTGTGTCAGCATGGATGGGTGAAGGGAAAGGGCTGTGGAAGTGGTGTCAGTGCTGGCTGTGGAATTCCAGCTGCACCTTGCTCAGAGGTGGCCTCAGGTCACCCTGAAATTAGCCCTGGAACAGAGGGAAAGACAGGATTCTCTGGCACACTCCCAGATATTTGTTTGCACCTTACAACAGGCTCAGTGCGCAGTGGATCCAGCCTGGTTCCAGCTGAGCCCTGGGTGCCCAAACACTTTTAGCCGGGACAAGGAATTGTCTGTGGTGTGTTTATCTGAGCCCAGGGGTGGCACTGGTTTGTTCTGCGCAGTTTGAACTGGAGTTTCACCCCGGGGTGTGGGGCTGGCAGCTACAGGTGCCCCTTGCCTTCCCCAGCAGTGCTCAGGGTGCCCTGATCTTGTGCCACACGTTGGGCTCTGCTCCACCCGCAGCGACTGTGGGGAGTCATGGAATGGTTGGGGTTGGAAAGGACCCTACGGCCCATCCAGTGCCACCCCTGCTATGGGCAGGGACACCTTCTGCTATCCCAGGCTGCTCCAAGGCACGTCCAGCCTGGCCTTGGACACTTCCAGGGATGGGGCAGCCACAGCTGCTCTGGGCACCCTGTGCCAGGGCCTGCCCACCCTCACAGGGAACAATTGCTCACTAACATCCCATCTAACCCTGCCCTCTGTCAGTGTGAAGCCTTTCCCCCTTGTCCTGTCACTCCATCCCTTGTAAAAAGTCTCTCTCCATCTTTCCTGCTGGCCCCTTCAGGCACTGCAAGGCCACAATGGTCACCCCAAAGCTTCTCTTGGCCAGGCCAAACAATCCCAACTCTCCCAGCCTTTCCTCGTGGGAGAACTGAGCTCCTCGTACGAGCAGGGCTCAGTCCTGCTGCTTCAGCGCTGGTTCCTTCCCTTGTCCAGGGCTTTTCTAGAGGCTGCTAACAGGATTTTGCCCTGCGTTTGGATTTTCCACGTGCCACTGACACCCTTGCTTGTGTTTGTCACTGAAGGAGGGCACGCCAGCTTAAGGGACATTATTGCCAGCTTAAGGCACATTATTGCCAGCTCCCAGGAGGGTTTACATGCCTATTTACTATCCTGTTGCCACTTGTAAAGAAATATGTCGTTGCCATGACAATTTGCAAAGCCCACGGCGCTGGTGGGAGCAGCCTGGGAAGCACAAAGCGCTGGGGACACGTGGGGTGTGTCTGTCTGTCCCACACATGTGAGGCTGGAATGCCTTTTGGGAATGCTCAGTGGCTGCTTTGAGGTGCCAATTCCTTCTCAGGTTCAGGGAGACTTTCACTGCTGAGCTGTTGTTCTTCAGTTGTATTTTAAACACCTTTTAGTAGAAAGCAGATGGAATAAAATGTGCCATACCAGAGATGGTGAACACCAACGCAGGTGACTGAACCGGGGTATGAATGCTAAATTGCTTTTAAGAATTATTTTTGTGTTGAAAAATGCCATTCCAGCAAAACTGAGCTATGTCGTTGAGAATAATGAATTCAAAACTTGAAGAAAGCTTCCAGAGTAATGGGTGCAATCTCTAGTCACTTTTCAAGAAATAGAGGAAGCTTAGTTCTTCAGACTTAAAACCAGAATTTGGCACAACTAGTTTTTATTTTAAAAATAGCCTTTGGTTCAGCTTTAGTACAACTTTTAATGGTGATAAGATGGATGCATAGACATTCTCCATTTTATAGAAACGTAGAATTTAATGTTCAAACCTACAAATATTTGGATAAACCCACCCTCCCCTCCGACTTCACAAAACTCTTGTCAATTGGTTCTAGAGCTCTCTGCCAAGGAACACAGCTGAAACTACCTGGAGATTCGTGCTTCCAGTTCCCACCTTCACTCTTGTTTCTTTTGATTTACTCTGCAGTGCCAAAGCATAAATCATGTGTACCAGCAGAACTTGCTTTCCCCTTCAGTTGTGGGCCTGTTTCAATAATATTTCAGGGAGGGTGCTGGGTCTGCTTTAGGAGAGAGGTGTTTGAACCCCACAGCCAGCTCTGTTTACTGGGATTAAACAAATGAAGTTCCTCTTCAAGGCTCACTTTAGTTTGAAGTCCTCGACTCTTTTGTCTTTGTGCAATTTGCATTCCACGGTGGGTTTGAGCTTTGTGAGCAGCTATTCATCTCTGCAGCTCCTCTCAGCCTCCCAGGGCTGTGCTCTCCATTTAATTTTTATATTTTATCTTTCCAGCAGCCCCAATCCTCTCACTCTTAAAATGCCATCTTCTGTCCTGAGTGTGTGCAGAGCTCATACCAATCACTTTGTGCAGCAGCAGTGGAAGCTGGAACAGTCTGGAGCTCTATTTAAGCCTCAGAAGTGTTTTGCTTCATCAACAAAAAGGTCTCAATAATCTTCATGCTCAAATTGGCTTGAAATACATCCCTCTGCCCTAATCTGGGAGATACAGGTGCTGTTTATAGCTTAAATAACTCACACAGAAGCAGCGCTTCAGCAAGTTAATGGTATTGTTATGGGGTTTGTGTGCAAGCCTGACTCACAATATGGTTCTGGTTGTCCCTCGACAGATTTAAGGCACTCAGTATGTGATTGTACTTGTGTGTGCTGCTCACTGAGTCTTTCTGGGGAAAACATTTGGTGCTCTGGAAGGGGATTTTGCAAACATTTGTGCCTGGAAGGGGTGAAGTGCGTGAGGGAGTGGCCGATGTGGCAGTTTGGTGGGTCAGGAAGTAACATTATGGATATGACATGGCAAAACACACACATCAGTGTAACCCCTGCTGTAACAGTGGATTGTTAAAATGGGGAGGAAAATAAGAATAACACTCTCTTGTTTATTGGATGTTTGCATGCTAAAAATTGGCCAACTTGCTGGTTTTTTTAAATTATAAAAATATGAATTGTTTTGATGAACATATGCGCTAGAGCATCTATCAACACAAACAGAACTGCACACTCCTCCAAACAGCTGCTGCTTCCCAAAATCTTGGACAAATTTCCATTTCCATGTGGAAAGAATACAGGTTGTACCTTATCTCTGATAAACTCTCATGTGAATGTTGAGCATGAGGAATGATGCCAAATTAATCAGGCCCAGGAAAATCGGAGCCATCACGGCTAAATTGATTTTAGATTCCTCAGCTCTTTTATTTGCAGTGGGAAAACGTTCAAACTGCAATAAGATTTCTGATTTCTGCAATTCTTTGGTAGCTCAGCCATGAGAATTCTCTTTTAGGCAGCTGGGATGTGCAGGTGACAACTGGGAAAGGGCTTCCAGAGGACCTTTCCCATAAATTCCCTCAGCACTGAGGTTTGGTTGACTGGCTTGAAGCCCACTGGATCTTCCTTCTTGGAAATAAGCACCAAAGCATGAGTGCACAGCAATGAGCATCAGCTTAACCTGAAAACCCACTTACTCTGGAGAGACTTTATACTACAAAGATCCCCCTCTTCCTCACATTGCCCTCTGGATCAAAAAATGCTTTTTCCTGCATGGCATTTGGGCTCTTTTCACGTGTGGTTGTACAGAAAAAGAGCATTTTAGTACATCTCTTTTGGAGCAAAACACCTTTTTTTTCTGGTAAAAAATCACTCTCAAATAAATGCACATCATTTTTTTCCCCTGAAAATTGCGATTTTTCATGGCTTACTCCTTAATTTTTGTATTAGCACGAGTTTATTGTGGTGGTTTTTCCTTCCTTAACATGATTTTACTCTGTTTCAGCATATACATAACAATATAATTTAAAAAAAAGATGCTACTCATGAAAACTGCAACCAATTGCTTTCTAATTAATCTAATTATAATATATATATTTTGAGAGGCATTTGGGAATACTGGCCTGGTGTGGAGGTGATATTTCCTTAAATCCTGATCTGAAAACCCAAACTGCAAAAGCTTTTGAGAATTTCTCTTCCCTCACCATTTTATTCCCAAAGTTTAGGGATGCTGAGTTGCTTTAGGAAGAAGAAATAATGCAGATTGATTCAGTTTTAGGATTTTCAGCCTTGGAATCCACAATCCTGTCGCCACCTCGAGGCCAGTGAAGCCTTTTTCCAAGGCAGAGGAAAATCCTCTTCTCTGCCTCTGAAAGTGGAGCAAACTGCTGCATTCAAACATAAATGTTGGGGCTCTGCTTTCCTTAAAAAAAAAGGTTGTAAAAGAAATGGTGATTTCCTCTTTGGGTGCTTTCATGCTCAGAAAATTCGGGTTGCTGAGCAGTGGATTTTAGACCTGTCCTGCATCTAAGCCTAGTGATCCTTACAATAGAAACGTCGGACTTTTCAGATGTGGGCAATGAAATGATCTCTGGTTGCTGGGGAATTTTGGTGTGCTTTTATTTTTTTGAAATGTGACAGGTAGCAATCTTAGAGGTCTTTCCCAACATTAATGACTCCATGATTCCCTAAGTGAGAAACTTGCAGTGTAATGAGAAACTGCTCCCTAGGATATGTTCAATGCAGGCTGGTGAGTTTTTAAGGATAGTACATGAAAAAATGGTTCAGAGACAGGTCAAAAATCCTGAATTTTACCAGAATTTTAACAAATAAGTCAGTAAACCCTTCAGTGATTTACTGCATTTTTGACTTTTATAAGAGTTTGGGCAGCGATTTTAAAAAAACCCAAAAATTTAATTGGGAAAAAATAGTGAGAGGAGGAAGAGGTCCAGCTCCTGTGACACCCGTGCAGTTCTGCTAAGGGTATGGAATTTACTCTTCTTTTTCCTCCCACTTTCTTCCCATTCTCTGGATTGTTTCCCTCATCAGGTACTCACTGTCTGAACCAGGTGTGAGCTGCAGTGAATTAAAGCAAGAGTGAAAGTCAGAAATCCATGCAAAGGCTGCAGGGTTGGAAATCCTCAGCTGAATTTATTACCTGTATAACAACAACTCCCCCTTTACATGGACCTTTGAACAAGCAGGAAACTAAATTTCAAACTGTTCTTTCAGTGAAAGGAATCCCCTACCCAAACTTTTCAAATTTAAACTGGGTAAAGAATTCATTCTTCTCCGAGTCTGCTGTTTGCACCATCATTACAAATTACTGAGGTTTGAAATTGCAAGGCAAGTCCAGGATACAGCCCAGTGAGATGCTTAGAGATATTTTTCCTACAATGCAGTTTATCACCTCCTCAATGAGGAATTATTTAATTTAATATATCCTGCAGATTCTGCATTACAGATTGTTTATATGACTTTAAAGAGTAGGGAGAGCAACTAATCCCAAATGCAGTGAAAGGTGTTTAACAAGGCCAGAAATCACTCCTGGGATGGATTTCCCATTTTCCTCAAATCAACCCTGAAGGGCAAACCTGGGAACACATTGCATCTTCCCTTCTCCCAGGCAGCTGCATCCCATTCTCTGGCAGAATCTGGTTGGGAACACACATTCCAAAAGGATGGGATGGAGACATCCAGGGGCTTCCCCTGTGACAAAAAACAGCTCTCTGGGGTGCCTGGAGCAGCTCAGTGTTTGCTCACCACATCAGTTTTTATATTGTATGGATATTTGGGGTATATTTAAGTATATTTAAGTGCAAAAGTTTTGTGTATATTCAAGTGGAAAGGTTTGGGGTAAATGTAAGTATTCTGTGGGAAAGGCTTGATCTAAATTCCCTACACAAACTTTTGGGGTGTGTGAGTGAACAGAACTCATGGCTCACCAGACAAATCTGATTTATTCAACAGCATGAAGCTGTGGCTGTTAATTTGGTGTAGCAAATGTGCTTTCTGAAGTCCAGTGATTGCTCTGGGGTGTTATTTCACGCCCTGAACAAATACTTTGCCTCCTTCTCCCCATGGTTTCTCCCTGTGTTTCTTGCCCTTGCTGCACAAGCTGAGCAGGCAGCAGCAGGTTTGGGCAGTGAGAGGAGACTTGTTGAAAGAATGGGCTCATTTTGGAATTTCTCTGGGATTTCTGGGCCACGTGGGATCTGTCCCTACAACCCTTTAGCAACCCTGCCAGCGGAGAGGCATCATCTGAGTTTCAGAGGAGCTTTAATTGCTCTTTAATATCAGATTTTATGGCTGGTGCAATGTGCCACTGGAGGGAGACAGGATCCACACATTAACTCGGAGTATGGGCATGACAGCCAGAGATCTCCCACTGTTTTCATGATGGAACCTGAAAAGAAATGCAAGAGAAACTTGAAGAGGCTTTTTTTTTTTTTTTTTTTTTTGGCCTAAGTTGGAACATTTAAAGGACTACAAATAATATCAATGGCTTGACCCTGTCAGCTGCTTTAGAAGCCCAGGCTGCTAGCAGAGAAAAGCTGTTGTTAAAAATGCATGTTTCAGATTAAATTAGGAATTAGTGAAATAAAAAGCTAAGTGACAGATGGATATTAATGAGGAAATAATAATAAGGAAGCTTGCACACAGTGGGGGGAGTCAAAAGTGAAGCAAATAAACATTCCGTGCTATTTTTGTGACACAAGTGGGTTTATGTTGCCACATGAATAGAGACACTGGAAAATATGAAGGTATTTTAAGAACTGCTAGTAGGATTCTTCTTAATCCCATTATTCCAGAGGAATGTGAGAAAAAAGCAAAAGATGAGGTTACTACACTGGTGGAATGACGTGCTGCTCGCAGGAAATCTGGAATTTGCTGTTTAAAAAGTTGAGTGCTCCTAAAGATTATTCTTTCAAGACCTGTTAAAAAAAAAAAAAAAAAAGCTTTCTAATCCCCCTGGAGTTTCTGAGACTCTTTTTATTTCTGCCCTAGAACTGGGGTAACAGCTGAATTCTCAAAATAACCCAACAGGAAAAAGGCTGAGCAAAAATGTAGAGTGTGCACCCTGCAGACCTGCCCTGGGAGACGTGCCTGGCTCTGGAGTTTGGTGTGAGGCTGGAAAGGTGCTTCCCTCAGGATCTACAACCTTGCTTTTGGTATCCCCTAAAATGTGTATGACAACTGTGCTTATATATGGGATTTACTGCACTGTTGCCTCTGCCTTCCCTACGGACAAAGCAGCTCCGCTGTGCTGGTGTGGGGTTGGGTTAGGTTGTTGAATTATTTGTTGGATTATGGTCCTACAATTTCAGTTCTTTACCTACCATTACACCACCGTTTCTCCCTTCTGCTTGATAAAACACACACAGATATATTCACACTGATGTTGCATCACCAAAACTGCCCATGAAATAAATGACAGGATGAGAAATCAGCATGTTTTCCTGATTTCAGCTTTGGCTGTGGTGCATCATGTGACTGTTCATATCTTTTCCTCTGAAATGAGTCTTTAAAGAGAGAAATTTCCACGTGTCAACATTAAATTCCAGAAAACTTTGTAGTACAGGAATTCCTGCAGAGGTCATGGATATGTTAAGGAAAATCTTCCTTAGCTGTGGGCACAGTCTCAGTTTCCACACACAGACGGATTTGCCCGTGTGGATGTTTATAGGCTTTAAAAACTGAGGCTCAACAAACTCAGCTTTCCTCAGAATTTTCCCCGGAATCCTGGCTGCAGGAACAGCTTTTGATGCCACGGGGGAAGAGAGGCAATAAAATGGGCTTTGTCCCACCAGGGCCAACCCCACACTGCTGCTGCAATTTGGGTTTGTAAATAAGGAAAAGGGAAGGAAATGTTCGGGTGTCACAAGCAAAGAGGGAATGAAATGCACTGAGAAAAGGTGTTACAAACCTGGCAGGAAGTCTGCAGAGGTTGGTGTCGTTTGGGTAAGGGTTCACTGATTTCTCACTTGTTTGGGGTCAATTCCAGAGAACACTGGAATAAAAAAGTGCAGCTGACCTCCAAAAGAGTGGGAGGTGGGATCTGGTTCTTGGTGATTCTGCACTCAAGTTCTGTTTGCACACTGATATTTTAGCAGAACAAACAGAAAGCATTTCACACAGACCAGAGCTTAAAATGCTTAAAATAAAAATACTTCTTAAATTTTTAATTACTATTACATTTGGAGACAATATCTTGTTTAGGAGCTAAAAATCAAATGCTTCATTTAAAAAAATGGAGAAACAACATTTGGCTTGTCAAAATAACCTTTCAGTTTCTGGCTAAATGCTTTTCTGTTTCACACAAATTTGCAAATAAAATTAAATTGAAGCTTCATTCTGCTGCAAAATTAAACATTTGATCAATGTCAGTACTTTCAGTAGCCCCAGATGTCAAGAAACAAGGTCCTGAACACAGTTTCTAAATGACATTTTATTATCCTAGCACTTTTTTTGTCTTGATCTCAGATTTACTTTACATTTTTGCCAGCTCTAAATGCAAGATTTTCCACTGCCCAGCTCTCTTGAAAAAGGCCCAGGCTCACAGCAGAATTCCAGTGAATGTTGAGTGACTTGTTTACTAAAATTCTCCAGCTGGGTGTACAGCTCCTGCCACTCTAAAAACAACTTGGGCTTTTCAAATGCTCTAAATCCCTCTGTGTAAAATAATAAAACAACATGGGGACTCTGGGGGATGCTGACAAAAAGCTCCAAGGAAAGCTGGTACTTTCCCAGCCCGTGGGCCTCCGGGGATTTGTTTATCCAGCCATGAAGGTGAGCAGACCAGAGGTGGGAAATGATGGCAGAGCTGAAAAGTGTACAGGTGGGAAGCAGCCCTCAGTGAGTTTCTATCTTATGAGGGCAGAAAACGTGGCAGAGGAGAAGGGATTACAAATTAAAATGATCTGTTTGGTAATTTGATCTTCACAACAAAGTGGGCGAGGTGGTCCAGGGTCATCAAATTGAGCAGGGCTTGTTCTTCCAGCGTGGGGAGGGAAACTTGTCTTGGAAGTGTGGGTGGGTTCCCCACTATTTCATCAGTCCTAGAAATTCCTCTTTGCCCTGACCCTGGGGAGCATTTGGAATGCCCAAGAGCCAGAGCTGAGACACCTCAGCTTGGGTGAATCAGGCAGAAATTAAATAACACAGGGCTTAATTTACTTTCTTGTGCATTTGGACACTGACCAGCCGATGGTTTTCAGTACAGGCATATCACTGCTAAATGTATTTTTGTATTTCTATAACTCCCCTTACCTGCAGAATTTAAAGTAGTTTAGTTTTTAAGTAGTTTAGGTGGTTTTTGTGGTTTTTTTAAAAATTTTATGTTCTCGCCTAAATTTTTACTTTAGTTCCTACAAGTAAAAGTAAGAGATGAGTGTATATTTCCAAAATACAGAGTTGAAGAATGCAACACTAAGTGAGCTTTCAGCAAGTGAGAAAGGGAAAGAAATAAACCAAACCACAGCCCCTTTCTGTCTTTTCTCCATCTTGTGTGGGGAGTGCTGTAGGTTGGAGGGATCAGACAGAAACCAAAGGTCCTTCACGTGGAGGCAGAACATGCAAGGAGTGATTCTGAGGGACAGACATGACCCCAAGGATGTTTTTGGGTTGGAACCACTCCTAAATCAGCTCTTTGATCACTTCAGATAAGCCTTTAAAACAAGCCCAGGACATCAGTAGTGCTTTGTTTGTTTTCCTAATTAACTTCTCCCAGACAAATCTGTCACAGGGAAAAGAACACCAGCTTGTGCCTGAAGGTCTAAACCAAATCTGCATTATTACTTTGTCTTCCTCCATCCCTCCTCGTATTTGTTTGTAAAAGCTCATTCTGATTTTTCTGTCAGTAGCTCCTTACCCAGGAATGCGAGATTCCCTAAACTTGTAACTGAGAACAACCACAAATCCCAAATGCCCCTTTAGAAAAAAAAAAAAAAAAAAATTCTTAAAATCTGGGATTGATTGGACAAATTGTTGCTCTGAGCTTGCTGGAGTGATCTCGGAGATTCTTGGCACGTAATCCTGGGTGGGTGCCAAGCTCTTGGGTGGGTTCCAAGCAAATTCCAGCCAGCATTCACCAGCAATTAACTCTGAGGCAGAGGCAGCTGGGCCACCCCGAGTTATCATCTCTGCAGTGCTGCCCTGGCAGTCGCAGAGCTGCGGCTGCGCTCACTCAGCCACAGAATCCCCGTTGTGCCACCCCGAATTCCTTCCTGGCACTTGTGGTCCCACACCCTCGAAGGCTGTGCTTGTGGGATTCCTACCATAAGAGCTGGGAGTGTGGGGAGAGATGAATTTAAGGCTAATTGAATTATTCTACAATTCTATACAATGCCAAAATTAATGAGTGTTGATTAATGAGTGTTGCTTGCTCAGTACTTTATCGTTGTTGGAATTCGGGGATGCGGCTATGGAAAAAAATGAAATAAGAGTTAGTGTTTGTGGATATGGAGTCTTTGAGGCTGCAGTAAATAAATGTATAAGGTTTTGTGACCTACATTTCAGAGGAGGTCACTGCAATGAAGTCTGAACCAATTCACTGCTTGTGCTGCCACAGAACTGATCTGCTGAGGGTTTAGTGGTGAGGTGGCCTTGGTGGATTCCTGCCTTTGCTCCCCAGAATTGTTCTGACTGAAGGAGATGAGTAATGCTGGAACTCATTTGGGTTTGCCATGCTCAGAGGGGACACATCCATCCACCCTTAAGTGGTGCCTGCAGACATTTATTGCTTTTCCAGCTCTGGCTGCTCCTTGGGGATGTCCTTGACCTATGGTGACCCCTAACCAGGGCATGTGGCAGGGGTAGGAGAGGTGCTGGGATTCCCAGGCTTCCTGTGGGGACAGTGGGAAGAGAAGGCCACCTTTGGGGAGCATTCCCATGGCACTGTGCTCCAGCCATTTGAATTGGGCTGCATTTTAACTGCCTAAATGAAAATTGGAATTTGTTGCCGTAACCTTTCCGCTATCGTCTGGTTTTGCAACAATAAAAAGAGGACAGTGGGTGACCTCGGCACTGACTGAACGTGTTCCTGCTATGTATTTATAGCTAAATAGGTATCCCTTGTAGCTGAAGTGAAAAAATGGCTTTGTTTCCGTCTCGTGATAGTAATTTGAATCCTTTCTGTCCTATTAAATCGTGTTAAACAGAAAATGACGGTTCTCAAACGAAAAAGGATGTTTTAATAAAGTGGTTCATGCTCTAGGTTAACTTTATGGATTTTCATCGTTTCCTGGGCCAGTTTTTGCTGAGTTAGGATGGGATTGTCCACATCTGGAGCTTTGAGGAAGGCTGAGTGACTGAAATGGGATTAAATTAGGATAAATCTTTTCCTGTCCATCCTCTCGGATTGTTGACCCGTAGTGTCAGTACCAATATTTGAAGAATACGTTGCCCCAGATTTCATTTCTCTGTTTTGAGCTTACTTTAGAAAAGATAATTAGCTTTTAATTGTGTCTTTAGTATTTATCCTGCCTAAGCTCTCAGTTTTTATTATGCTTGTGAAGGGCAATATTCAGACTATTCTGTGGGCAGCATGAAATCAATGCTGCCTTCAATTAAACATTTCTTTGTGCAGCAGAATGTGGGGTCAGAAGTTGTCACTTGGCCTTTTAATGGGTTTATTAAATACTGAGGGACTTTCTAGGGACATTTCTGTTAAATTAAAAACATTTTCCCTTTTTCCTTTTGGTCTTTAGGCAATAAATTGGGTTTTTTAAATAAATCAAAACTAATAGAGTTACTTAGTGGATAATAACCGGAAGCTGGGCCATGGTTTTGGTGCTATTGTAGAAAATTGAGTATTTGGAGTGGCAGCTCAGAGATTTGTATTCATTTGTGACGTTCATTAAATAGCAGTGTAGGGCACTACACACCCAAAAATCACTGGTGAGGTTTTTGTGTGAGAAGGCAAAAAAAGATAAAGAAAAAAAGCTTTTACACACTGTCAAACCTGGAAACAGAGCACAGCCCTCCTGATTCCTCAGCCAAGGCACCATTCCCTGTTTGGGTGGCACTCAGCCAGGAACTCAGGAGGTCCTCCTGGAACCCTGCCTTGGCTTTGGCAAAAGTCTATAAAAATGGAGATGTAGTGGGTTTAGAAAAATACAAAAGAATGTGCTTTTTCACACAATGAATGACTAAATGGTGGAACTCGCTGCTAGGGGATGTGGGAGGCTGAAAGTATCAATTAATTCCATTAATTACGGATGGGCCAATTGCAAACTGTTAAACACAAGAGTCCAGATTTAACTTGGGGTTCTGGCTGGTTTCTTCAAGGCATCAGTCCAGCTTTCACGGGGAGGTTCCCTGCCCTGGAGTGTCCATCCTGCAGGGCAGTCTCTGTGTCCCTGCTGTAAAACAAGGTGAAGCAAATGGCAGCAGGTCAGAAAATTCTTGTTTGAATAGAGCCCCTCAAAGCAGGTTCAACCAGAACAGGTTGTTGAGGGCCATGGGATCACTTAGACTGGAAAAGTCCTTTAAGATCATCGAGTCCAACCATAAACCCACTGCCACTCCCCTAAAGTCCATATCCAGTCAGGTTCTGAGCTCTCCAAGGGTGGTGACTCCACAATTTCTCTGTGGGCAACCTGTTCCAGGGTTTGACCACTCTCTCTGTAAGTTTTTTCTTCAGTTTAAGTGGGATTTGCTGAGTTTCAGTTTGTGCCTCTTGTCCTTCTATCAGCACCTCTGAGGAGACACTGATTCCCTGTCCTTTACTCCCTCCCACCAGGTATTCATTTATACACATTCATTTATACACATTTATTTATACACAAGAATCCTGAGTCTTCTCTCCTCTAACCTGAGCAGTCCCAACTCTCAACCTCTGCTTTCATGTTAGATGCAGCAGTCCCTCAACCTGGAGCCTTCACTGGGCTCCAGTAAGTCCCTTTTACTCATGAACTGGGATCCCAGCACTGAATTTGTGGTGTTTGGCAAAGGATCACCCACCTCCCTCAGGGTGCTGGGAATACTCTTCCTCATCCTCAGCCCGGGATGCTGCTGGACTTTGCTCCAGGCACACTGTTGGCTCGTGGTCAGCTTGTCCCCTAGGGCCTTCCAAGAGGTTGTTCCCTAGAGATTTATCCAGCAGTGACTTTCTTAAACCACAATTGCTGAAGTTTCTAAAGAGCTTTTAGTGACAGATTTTTCCAAAGTGTTTCTGAATATAAAACCAGGCTTCCTTCACCTTCAACCACGTGGTTGCTGACCGCTTAAAAAACCCCTTCAGAACAATAATCTCTCTTGGAGGGAGTTTATCTTTTTTTGTTTGCAGTTTCTAAGCTTTACCAGCAGCTTCTGTGCTGTTTCCAATTCCAAGTTTAGAAGGCACAGAAGGAGCAGGCTGTGGAGAGAGAGGGAGAGGAGTTCTGCACTGGTAGCGCTATAGAAACTCCATTGGTTTCTCAATTTTCGGAACGCAGCTGCCAGTGGCACCGTTCCAGCAGCTGGGCCAGACTCCAGCATGGAGGTGCCCACCCGGGGCACTGTGCCAGGGTAGCTGAGAAGGGGAAATCTGTTCTTTTCCTCCGGGCAGAGCCACACTGCCGACTCCAGCTCCGTTCGCCTTCGGGCTGGGATTGCTTTTGGCAGAGGCTGGAGCTGGGAGCTGTGCTCTGGGACTGCTCCCCTGCTCTCCATGGAGGCAGGAGACAGAGATCCCCTCACCAGCACCTGCTGACTGCAGGCTCTGACAACAGAAGGTGTGTGAGCAGAAACTGCGGGCAGGAAAAACAGAACTCAGCCTCAGTGCCATCTTCCCCAGCAGGGAGGAAGGGAAGGATCTGCTCTGATCTGAGGGAGTGGGAATGAAATGTTTGGTGCACTGGCTGCCCCAAACAGCCTCTAATGCTGGAGCTGCTGCTGCAGGAAATGCGAGAACAAACAAATTTAAAAAATATATAAACATGAAGGACACCTTTTAGAGGAGCTGTTTCCACTGGGGCTGGCGTTGCCCTGGATTGGTCACATCCTCATCCAAGGAATAAAGAGGAGTTGTCAGAGCTCACTGCAGGATGCAACCCGGGGAAAAAACTGTATTATAGGTATGCAAAACCAAATCACTCCCAGATATCCCTTGACAAAACTCTGCAGGGTTTTTATCAGGAGTTAATGCAGTGTTTGTTGCATACCCGAGGCACAATTAACGCCTCGGTCACCTAAGGTCATGCAGGGATCTTGGCAGGGAGCTTCTCTGTCTTTGTGACAATTTATCCAAGGGGAGAGTCTCTGTATAAGTTTATTTTTCCATATTGTCTCCAACTCCCACTGCCACCTTCAGGGATCCTTTGGCAGTCAGGGAATTGTTTTGTTCTCTGAGGGATTTCTGAGGGGAACAAAGCTCTAATGAACACAGTTAAGTTTTGGTGAGACAAACTTTGATTTGCTGCTTAGGAAATTTAAATCGATTCCTGCAGGCTGTTTTTTATTTAGATGATAATTTTAATACACACATTTTATTGTTTTGCTAACCTATGACACAAACCAATTCAATTTTAGTCTTTATAATGTAAGGGATGAGTTTGGTTTTTTTTTAATTTTTACTTTGCATATTGTGTCCTCAAGCCCATAATTTGCCAAATGCTGCATTAGAGTAGCAGAATATATATATATATATATATAAACTCTTCACATATTTAATTTAGCTTGAGAAATATTTCTGTAAGGGAAAGAAGCTGATAAAGCAGTCTTTTAGTTGCATTTCTTGTTTTCATGAATTCCAATTCTGTAAAATCTAGCAAGGTAAAATCCAGGCTCCTGGAAACTGATAGGAGAATTTCCTTTGAGTTTTGTGCCCCAACATTGCAGAAGCTTCACCTGTTTGAAATGCAAAAATGTGAAAATTTTAAGCCTTCAGTAGTGAGGCAGCAGATTCTTTCTCTTCTGAGCATCCTTTCCTTCTTCTATTTTTTAAAACTGCACAGTGCTAAGTGTAGGTTTATCTTAAACAGAGAAATTTGCACATGATGAATTAGACATTAAAGATGTTCAGGGTGAAATTTGGAGCTCGAGTAGAACCTTCAGGACTTGAAGCAGTCTGGGATCTTCAGGACTCGCTGAAAATCACTGGGGCTTCCTGAAGAGCAGGAAAAACCCTGGTGGAGTGGTTTTCACTCCCCATATAAGCAACAGAGAGAAAACAGGCTCCTCTGAAGGGAGGCAACTGCAATGTTTTGGGGAAAAAACAATGCTTTTGATGTGTGACCCTCTTTGGTGGTGCACATGGTTCGTTCTGCAGGCAGGAGTTCCATGTTCCCAAAATAAACTGATCCTCTGGGAGGATCTCTTGGTATCAGATATTTATACAAGGCTGAGGCTGTTTTCAATAAAAGGAAGAACTTAAATCAAAACATCCTCATGCTTCTATAGCTCTATTTTCTTCTGTTTTGAACTGTTCCTTTTGGATCCTTTGTTAGAAGTTCAGCTCATAGATAAGTATTCTTCAAGTGGCTTAAAAAGAATTCTGGAAGGTTATTATTTTTAAAGAAAGATTAAATAACGTTTCACCTGATGTTATACAACCCAAGTAGAGCTTCCTCTTCATTTCTGAGTGAAGTCTTTGCATAATGATTCGTAACCAAAACATTTCCCCTTTGCAAAGAATTCAAACATCACGGCTGAGTGCCGTGTCTGCCATCTCCACTGTTCCTCAGGCTCCAAGGATGCTGAAGGACAAACTAAAGAGAGTAAGAGGAGTTAATAAAAAGCCATTGGAGAAGGGTTTTTGTCACTGGGATATTACAATTGGGCAGATCTGTAATAAAAATTGGATGTCTTGAAGGGATCAAGTAGGTGAGAGGAGCTGGAACCCCACTACCTTTGCTAAATCTCCTCTCTCCCCCTGAAAGCCGGAAAGCCAAACCCACCCCAGAGCCCTGCTTTCTGGCAAATGTCACACAATTAGAATATTTGAAGAAAAAAGACTTTAAGACCATCTTGGTTTGGATTCAGAGCAGTGCAGGAATTAATCAGGGTCACCTCTGCCATCAATGCCTCGATGCAGTTGAGTGTAAATAGTTTGGAACTCCTGTGAGTGCATTATGGTGGATGTGGGAGCTGCCAAATCTCTCATCCTGAGAGCACTCGTTGGTAGTGTTTCAGTAAAGTGGAACATTAATCAACATCCTCATTTTAAAAATTAGTTGCCTGCCCTTCCTGCATTTATTTTAAAAAATGGAGCATCTTTATTTATCACTTATAGGAAATGACATTAACAGGCCGCCTAAAAGACCTGGTAAATCCTGGTGTCTCTGGGACACTGGAAATATATGAAATATACACAGAAATACATGAAATATGAAAAGAGAAAGGAAGGACATGGTTATTCTTTGTACTTTTTCCATATCGTGCACGGAAGGAAAAAGAAATGCTTTTATTTCCAAATGCCTGAGGCTTGATAGAGTGAAAATGTAGGAGGAGGCAGAACTTTTGATGCTTTTAAGGAAGAGGGCTCCTCAGCAAACTGGACCATGGGGATGCTCAGCAGTCAGTGGTTTTATCTTCCCAGAGGGTGGGATGATTTTCCCCAGAACTCACAGGAACATCCCAGAGGAACAATGCAGAGCATCCTCCTGCCCTGAACCTGTGCACCTGAAACAAGTCAGTGAAGAAAAAGGTGCTGCTCCCCAGAGATATTGGGATTTAATGATGCTTTGCCTCTTCTCCATACTTTTAAAGAGAGATATGGTGATTAAATATCGATACCTTTCTAAAAATATTTCCAGCTTGCCATATTCCCAAATTTAAGCTCCCAATCCACTGAAGACAATTTTATTTTCCTATACCTCAGACACAAAAGAACTGTTACAGATGCCATTTCCCCCCCCCCCCCAAAATCATGTTATGATAAGGATATAAATGTTTTTATATGAACTATATCTCCAGAATACTCTGTGTACCTTATACTGTCAGGCATTTCCTTACCATGTGCTCCAGAACTGAATTAATGGAAAGCTGATACCTATTTCAAGGGATTTGGAACCTGCCTTCAGAGAATGTTGTCAGGGAAGTGACTCCAAAGCCTCTGGCCTCTTCCCTGTCTCCTGTTGTGCCAGGCTGAGTGAGGTAACTTTGAGGATGAAAACTGATAAGGCCAGAATCAAAGAGAATCTCACTCTTAGGAGACTGAAACTGCAGTTTGGAAACCAAAGGCAATTTTTGGATCTCTCAGAACCCTGCTCTGGGTTGGGTTGCTGCCCTTCCCACAGCCACTCATCCTTGCTCTCTGGAGGGAGCATTCCAGCCCCAGTTTCCTCAGCCAGCACTCTGCAGTGGAGAGGGACTTTTTGGATAAAGTTTATTTCTTTTTTTTAACCCATGCACAATCACAGAGTGGTTGGGGTCGGAAGGGATCCTCTAGATCATCCAGTGCCAGCCCTGCCCTGGGCAGGGACACCTTCCACTGTCCCAGGCTGCTCCCGGCCCCAATGTCCAGCCTGGCCTTGGGCACTGCCAGGGATCCAGGGGCAGCCACAGCTGCTCTGGGCACCCTGTGCCAGGGCCTGCCCACCCTCCCAGGGAAGGATTTCATGTCCCCTCCTCTCTGTGAACACTCTCATGGTTTACACGGTTGTATATTCTCTGTACCTCGTACTGTCAGGCCTCTCCTTACCATATCTTCCAGAAGTAAAGCAGTGGAAAACTGGTACATGGTTCAAAAGATTGGCATCCTGCCCTCAGAAAATGCTGACAGGGAAGTGAATCCAAAGTCTCTGGTCTCTTCCCTGTCTCCTGTTGTGGCTGCTCCTCTTGGAATCACACCAAGGCAACCAAGATACCCCCTAAACTTCGGATTAAGGAGTGCAGGAAAGCAAACCAGTCTCATAACAAACACTATTTCCCTCATGAAAAGAAGCGAGAGGCAGGCAAAGAATTCCTTCTATACACCCCTGAAGGACCCTCAGCATGCTTTGCTCCAGCACCTGACTTTCCACGTTGGATGCTGCCACAGGAACAAGCAACTGGTGTGGCTCCGGTGCTGAGGAAGGTCCTGTCCCATTTTAACTGGGTGGTACTTGGCTGACAACAGCCCCTGGGGAAATTAGCATCTCAATATCTGTAAAGTGATCCCAGCTATAGTGTCGGGCTCCAAAGGCAGCAATGAATAAACAAAACTCCGAGTATTTAGGTCCTGCTTCTCCCGAGTTTCCATTCTCCCAATGAATATACCGCATTCAACCCTCTGGAAGTGACATTAGCAGAAGGTAGGAGAGAGACTGCCTAGCAACCCACAGAAATCCCAAAGAGAGGTGGAAAGGAAGTGATTTTCATGTAATTATTCACCCCTACAAAAGCTGTTGTCAGGTAGACACTAGAAACATAGCTGTTTTATTCTTCCCCTAACCTACTTTGAATCTTTTGAGAATCACTACCATCAAAGAGAGGGAAAAAGAGCTTAATTCAGCCATTTTCTGCCTGGCCGTTTAAGTGGTGTTTTCCTGCTCTAATGAAGGCTCTGCTTTCAGAAGCTGTGTTGTTTAGAAAGCCCTGGGTAGTAAACTTCAGAAACAAACTCACTCCTGGGTCCAAAACGCACCATTTTTGTTGCTGCTCCCCCACAATGCACAGTTCATATTTTGTTTGGGTTTAGTTCCCCACCTAATGGCATTTCCCACTGAGTCGAGAGATAATTTTTTTTTTCCAAGAAGGCATTTGGGGACAGGGGACAGGGGCCAAAAAGCTTATTTATTTTAGGTAACGTGCTTGGTGCCAGGTTGCTTGGATCCAGTGGGTTTTTTCCTTTATTTTCTTCAGCCAAGCACTCCAGCTTTGCCCTCAGCCACGACTTCTTGTAGCTGAGGCTGCTTGGAGATAACTGAGGGATATTTTTGTGCTGTTCTTGCCGTCTGGATGAGCCTGGAGGAGCTGAGCATCACTTGTCCAACATCACACCAACCACTTTTACATCAATGACTGTCAGAAGCGTTGCCACTTCAAGCAGCCTGAGGCGCGTCTTCAGTGCCTAGTCTGACTTACATCCTTATTTTTCTACAGTCGCACTGCTAGCATAGGTTCAATAAATGCAGAGAGGATAACAGGCATTGAAAGCTTGCTTTTAAAGGGCTGTAGTCACTGGAAAAGAAGTATATCAGCAGTAAGTTGTATCACTGCTGCAAGTGTGTTTGTTGAGGCAGCGACATCCAGAGTCGTTTGTTGTGAAGAGCATCCTAAAAATTCTCAGAGCTTTAAGCAGCATCTGTAGCTAAAGCAATATTCTGCTTTAAAATTGTATTCTTGAAGTCTGTTTTGCTCACTGGGTCTTCCAAGATTCTACTTCCAAGTGGAAAGCTGTATTTTTGTACTCAGCAAAAAGATTTTCGTCAGGACCCCAGGGATTAACTGGTTTAATTTTGTGAAATAACTTCTTTTTGGTCTGATTGCTAAACACAGAATGTCTTTTAAATTGACTCTGTTGAGAAGATTTGTAGCTTGTTTTTAACCAAACATATACCAAGGCTATTTTCTAGTCAAATATGAAAAACTGTACAGGTGCAATAACTGTGTTGACAATGTGGGAAAATTAAGATGATAAAGTTTATTCTTCCCTGTTTGATTTTGCCTGCAGAATTGATAGGAAGAAGATAAAATCAGTGCACTGCTAGTCAGGGAACAGCAGCATGCGTGCAAGGAATGGATTTGTTCACTTTGAACGTCTGCATCCTCCAAGTGTTTGGGTTGTTTTGCAAATGGAACAGAACCTTGACCTCTGCATTCCGTGTTTTGGCAGCTGCACAGCCCAGACATTCAGCTGATTTCTGTGTTCGCTGCTATTCAAGAAAAAATTTCACTTGATTGCAAGAGAGTGACTAGAGAGTGAATGCAAACTGGTTGGTTTTATTGTTCCTGCCTCTGCACAGAGGCTTGGGTTGGTGGCAGTGAATTGTGTTTTGCACCTTGTGCAGCAGAATCCGAAGGTGCTGCACGTTCCTGCTCAGCGGGGCCTGGGCAGATGTGGTGCCTCAGCCTCCTCTCCATCCATTCCACAAAGCGTTCTGCACTGAAAATACCCAGGCTGCATCTCTGTCTGCCTTTGGGAGGGGCTGTCACATGAATATATAACATTTTTCAACTTGAGGAACATGGGAAGTGTCAAAAGAAGCAGCCAGGTGTAGATCTGTTGCCTTCCTCCTGGTACGTGCAGCCTATTTCTCATCCCATGCTCCCTCCTGCTGCCACACCAACAGAGGAGGCTGTGATGTGGTTGAATGTTCTTCATAATGAAAAAGCCAGGAAAAAAATCACTTTATTGGAATATGATCAGAGATAAAATGCTCAGTCCTCCACTACTGCCTACGTTAGCATTATTCCTGGAAATACATTTACATATAGACATAAAGATGGGATTCGTAGCAGAGGAGTGTAATAAAATGCAATTTAGGGAATGATTCTTTTCACTGCACATTACCCTGGTGCTGTGAAGGCACTCTGCAAGCAGCAGAATAACTTTTAGCTTCCTGGTGTCACCAAAAGTTCATCTTGGGGCTAAAATTGTCCTTTATTGGAGAGAGCTGGGATCTAGGGCTGGGAAAAGGAGTGTTGCAAATAGACAATGGTAAACTCTCTGTGTGGGGAGCTTCAGCAAGGTCAGAACGTCCTGGTGGGATCTGTTTCTCCGTATGGGTGAACCCTGAGCTGCGTGTGAAGCCTCACACAGCACGAGCACCTCGTGTTTGCTGTGGGGTGACAACAGAAATCCCCCCTGGTTTTCAATCCCAGCTCCTCCCAGTCAGGTGCTCCAGCTGGGCACTGAAAGCAGCTGGAATGATCCACTGAGAGAAAAGAACTTCCCAGGATATTGGAGATGAAAGCAAAGGGTGAAATTGGGACTTTGACTTCTTCCCAAACCTATTAGAAACTGCATTTTTTTTATCCTGGCTTTTTTTATCAGTTATTTTGCGCTTTCCTATAGTTTATGTCAGAAATTATTCTGAGCTGTTGCGGCAGTGCTCGAGCCACTCTGACCTCATTCCAGAGGACAGGAAGGAAGCCTTTGTTAGGAAGAGGTCTGGCAGGTACTTTTGAAATGCTCTGATTCTCCAAAAGCTTCATTAGTGCTCATAATTAAACCTGGTGCTAATTGCCCCATGTCTGATGGGGTCACTCTTTAAGTGCAGGTGTTGCTTCAAGGTCAAGACCTCACATTCTGATGGTTTCTTACAGTCCTGTCATACCTAAACCTATCTGGCAACAGGTTCTTTTATTCAGGCATTTGTGATACAATTCTGCAACTCTACTTGAAATTTCATTTATTATCTCCTGACAGCACAGGCTTTATTTTTCAAATTCTCATTTGAAACTGAAGGCAGTCTGCTTTTTAAAATACAAACACTGCTGAGATTCATCAAAAAGTAATGAGTAATTGAAATTAAAAGAAAACCTGGAGTGATTGCTCATTCTCTGATAACAAAATGGGAAATAAATGACTGCCAGCATTTGGAACATCGTGTTTTAAAGAGCAGGCACAGCTTTTAAGTGGTCTGGGAGCTCTCCCATATCTCAGACAGTGTTTCATGATGGGGTTGTCATTAACCACTCTGGAATTAGGGATGCTTTGAGCTTTGGTGTTCAAGCTCACTGTTAAGAATGAGAAAGAAAAAAAAAAATGGATATTTATGATGCTACACCCATGGGATGCAGATTCCAGCCAGTGTGAAATTAATGCCCTTGGTTTTGACAGGAATACTCAAAGGAAGCAAACAGAGCTGTGTGGGCTGTAGGAAAAGCCAGGGCCAGACAGAAAAGCAATATATTCCTGTTATTTACTGGGGGAATCCTCCCGGTGCTCCGTTGCTGTTCCTATTTACGTGGGGACACTGGGATGTGGCAGCTCCTTCAGCTCAGCCCTTGCATTGAAGCCCCGAGCTGCCACCTGAGCCCCTGGGGTGTAAAATGAGCCCTCTCCAGTGACAACAGAATGTATTTTCTTTTTTTAAAAAACCCTTCCCATCTTTTAGGAGGATCAGACTGAAAACAGCTGCCTGATCTTCCCACGTTCCCCAGACATGGAACAGTTTTACACCTTTTGGGTTATTCAGCTGTTTGTCATGGCTCTAAAAGCTCATGGAAGTGCCAGCTAAAGTCAGTGTGTCCTGGGAGAGGCTTCCTGCATTCACGGGAGGGTTTCATAACAGCTGCATATCCAAAATATATCCAGAGAGCACAGGAAGTAAAGGGAAGGTACAAAGTTAGAAACCCCTGGAATTCAGAGCTATTCCTTCAGGTGAGCACCATTGTTTTTCATTCCATGCATTATGAAAATAATCAACACCAACACGTCACAGGTTTTCCCCCAGGTCTCTGCTTTGTTCAGGCACTAAGCTCATCTCAGGACAGTTATGCAATATTTTGTTTTATCCCTCTCACTCCTTGCTTGGCCCTCTAAATTCACTGCATGGGGCTTGAGCATCACCAAAAAAAAATGGCACAGCCTTGCAAAAGGACTTATTTCTGCACTGGTCATGTGCTGCAGAAACATGGGTTATTTTATTTTCAGTATGTGGCATGAGCCCATCCTACTGACAGAAAGACATTTATATTGAGACTGAAATGAGGGGCTGCCACTCTTTTGGGGATTTTCAGTTTGAAATTGGGGTTTTTTAGTTGTTCAAGAAGTGACTTTAATTCACTTTATCTGCAACAGTTAGTGCCCAGTCACTTTGTCCTTCACTTTGGACACCCATTAGAGGATAGCCAAGTTAAGAAACACGTGAGAAAAAGTTGCCTGAAGTGATTTATGGACATAACATCCCTTAGAAACTTTATAGCAGGGACATGAAAAGGACCTAATTCTCCAGAGCAGGGTTCTGTTGTCTGCACTACAGCACATCCCCCTTCTTTCTTCCTTATCCTGCTTTCACTGCAGGAGCTACAAAGGAGGCAAGGCATCCTCCAGACAGCAGCATCCTGTGTTTGTCCAGCTCAATTCATCTCCCTGGGCACAGAAAGCACTCATGGAAGTGAAGATTGTGTCCTGCACCTGCCACAAGAAGGCCAAGTTAAGGTTACCCAGACAGACTTAAAGTGTGGGTATGGCCAGCTTTTGAGAGCTGGACTTTGCCAAGCAGCACTTTCCATTTTTAGTAGAAAATGCTCCTGTTTATTGTTTTGTGGGATTGTTTGTACCAACAGGAGTTATCAGCTGAGGCTGCTGTGTGAGAGCTCATGGTGTGAGGCAGGAAAGCTGTTGCTGGAATGTGGGAATGCCCTGGAGTGGGGATCAGGGCTCTGCTTTCCCTTCCCACTCACAAGATGGGAAGATTCACAGCCTCTCACCCTCCTGCCTCATTCCTGCTGGGAGAAAGCAGGGATGCTGTGGAGTTACATCCCCTTCTCCTTTTGGGAACAGAGCTCATCACAGGGGCTTGGGGAAGGCACTGATTCCTGTCCAGGAAGGAGCTGGAGCAGTGGCTGTGCTGTGTGCTCAGCACTCCACCTGGCTGGAGGATAAAACTGTAACGGGGGAAAAAAGCACAACACAGGAGATACAAAGGTCCTGTCCTTTGGCACTGGGATTTTTCAAATATTAGGGTCAGTTACCAAAGGTTTTGTACTTTAATTTTAATCTTGTTTGGCATGGAAACATTTTACATGTGATTAAAAAAGCTGACAAAGGCTTAGCTCCATCCTTTAAAGTAGGAGCTGGTAGAAACTATAAAACAGTTCCAATCCCAAGTGTGTGAGTGCTAAATTGAATTAATTAGCAGTGACCAAAGGGTTTTCAAGGTGCACAGTTCATAAAGCACAGACAGGGTGTTCTCTGGTCCAGGTCCTTTCCTCTGGACTTTACTCATTCCAGAAAAGTATTGAGCTGTGTCACCTTTCAGACAAATGTCCTCTTTAGTCCCAGCTGCTGCCCCAGGGTTGCTGGCAGTGTCCTCTGTGTCCCTGCCCTTCAGAATGTCATTGTTCTGCAGAACTGTGCTACCTTCATTCCATGGGAAAGCTTCTGGTCTAAGGCAGACTCAGCGTTCTCAGAAATAACCCATAATGGTTTTGTGGCCGTGGGCTGGGTGGGTGGCACCTGGATGGCACCTGGATGTGGGATTGGTGTCTACAAGGGCCCATCTGTGCCCACCACAAGTGGGAATGAGAACAATTCCCCTGAGGTGCATTTTGTGAATGGCTAAACTGGGGTCACATAGACTCATAAACAATGTGGGGAGCTCACCAGATTCCCCAGCCATGACCTGAGCACTGCAGTCCAAGGATAGATGTCAAATGGTTCCTCACTGTTGGAGCAAGGAGATGGAGAACTGATCTGAAATGTCACCTGCATGGCTTTGGAAGTGTTGGCATGTCTGGCAAAAATCCAGCTCTTGTGTTTTTTCAGCTACCAGCAATCTAATCTACCTGGGAGTTCTAAATTTATGTTCCTTTTGCCACTTTGCTGATCACTTTTTGCCATTTTAGAAACCTGAACAAATTAAATGTCCCTGGTCCTCTGAGTGTACAACCCAAAAGAGGCTATACTGATTGTATTATTCCATTCAGCAGATAAAATTGCTCTCCATTCCTGTTTAAACATCAGCCCTAAGTTCTGGGGGAATTTCCAGACTGATGCCATAGAGTGCAACAAAAACTCTCTTCAGTCTGATTCCAGTTTTACAGAATATGTGAATATTTCTGTGCAGATGTTTCTCATAAAGTGTGTGTCACTTTTTAGGCTGATTCACCGTGGGCTGCCACAGTCTTTGTTTTCTCTGAAGGAAATAGCATCACTTGTGGCCAGAGTTTGATCTGCTTTTCTGTCTGGGAACACAGGACCTCCAGAGGGATTTGCTCTCTGCTCCTCTGCTCGAGCAGCTCTGGAGCTCCTCCCTTCCAGCGCAGCTCTCGTTTGCCCCCACTTCCACCAGGACTGGCATTCCAAGGAATAATCAGCCTCGTGGGAGCTGTGCCAGCAGGAAGGGCTGTTGCTCCTCTGAGTGCTCTACCCTCCCCTGCAACTGTGGAAGGGCAGGAAGGGAAGGATCTGTGTGCTGATCCAGTTTCCCAGCTTTTGCCTGGGCCCCAGAAGATGGTGCATTTTCAGCTGACCCATGCTCCTTCCAGCTTTTTGGGAGCTTCCAGTCTTGTTAAAGAGCCTGTCTGTCAAAAGCCTCTCCGTGTGCAGCTTTTCCTCAGCGATGGTGCAGCTCTGCGATGAAACCAGCTGTGTCTTATTCAGGGTGACAGCAGTGAAACCCTTTAAGCCACTGATGTAAATCAAATGTGATCTTAATGTTATTTCTAAACAGAAACACTCAACAGCTCCAGAGAGCAAGGTCTCACTTGATCACATGTTAAACAAGCACATCCCCTTCGTGTGTTCAGGAGGGTTTGATGGCTGTTGATAGTCCTGAAATCCTTCCCTGTGTTCCCTCTTCCCTGGCTCCAACCTCGGCAGGGAATGGCCTCACAGCCACTGCCTCTGGTTAGCAGTCAGGGTTTGGTGCTTTGATTGCTCTGCTTTAACAAAGAACTTCAAGAGATCATTTTTCCCAGGAAAACAGGAGCAGGATTTTACTGTATTGGAAATCATAATGCAGCTGTGTGGGTTTGGGTTCTCCACATCACTCCCTTGGAAAAGCCAAGGCTTCAAGGGGTACCTTCAGCTCCAGTGGGAACACACCCACACTGGTCAAGTGAAATAAATTGCTTTATTGCAACACTTTTAAAGCAAGGTGAACCTACCCGTTAATATTCTGAGGTTGCTGTGAGAAGAATCTCACTGTGTCAACTCACTCTTTCTTCTTCTTTTCTCTGATTTAGAATTAAGTGTTTGCATCACTGTAGGATGTAAATGTTCCCACAATGATATTACAAAGCTACTGACTCGTTGAGCTCCACAGAGCCTTTTCTTGATTGTATGGTGACCAGCACCATAACTTTGTACTTGTTGGATCCATTGACTATTGCTAAAAAATCCTTTCCCTGGATAACTGATCCTTTCTTTCCCCAGCTTAATTTATGTGCTATCTAGGAGTGGCTCATTTTGCCTTTAGAGCATTTATTCACACTGAGTTTTTAAGTTTGAATGAATAACAATCCTACTGGAGTGAGATAAATGCAGATGATTTTATTTAGGCTGCAGTTACTGACACCATATAAAAGCCATTAAAGAATTTAATGGGTGAGGTTCTCTAGGAATTTTTACTTTAGGCTGAGCCTGTAAAGATCAGCTGAGCTACTCCTCGTTTACACCCTTGGGATGGGGAGGGGGATTTCACTCTCAGCATGTTTTTCTTTTGAGGTTGTGATTTGTGAAAGGTTTGCCAGACTCTGTTGACCTGCAGAGCCTCCTCTGTGGATTTGCAGCCGATATTTGGCACGAGGGTGACTTCTCCTGGCTGCTTTCTGAAGCCCTCCCTGTTCTCTGTCTGCAGGTGTGGGTGGATGCTGGCACACAGATCTTTTTCTCCTACGCCATCTGCTTGGGGTGCCTGACAGCCCTGGGGAGCTACAACAACTACAACAACAACTGCTACAGGTAACACCTGCCATGCTGCAGTTCTGCTTTTGGGGGGCAATTTGCAGGGGTGGAAGTGTCCATGCACTGAGCTTCACTTGGAATCCCTTCTCTTTTCCTTTTTCCATGGATAACCATAAGCCCACGCACGTGTTTTCATAGGACAGAGACCTGTAATGTTTCTTGGTACTGCCCCAGAGGAACTCTGCTCCAAAATGTGGTGTTTTCATCCCTTTTTGGGCATATCTGACCCTTGCACAGCCCCTCAGTATGCACAGGGATACAAATCTCATGCAAAAATACAGAATTTCAGACAGGTATAATTGCATGTGTGCGCATTATTTAAGCTGCTCTTTAAAAAAATACTACCAAAAAATTGTCATTAAAAATCACCTCAGTTTGGTCCACGCCCTGACTGTCACTTTTCCCCATTTTTGGGGGAAGTTTGCAGGCCCTAGCCCAGAGGGAATGGGCAGCACTTCATGGCTTATCTCTATATTCCCAAGGAGGGAATTGCTGATGACTTCAGGAGGTTTTAATCTCCCCTGAATCAATGCCCAAAGGATATGACTTGCACAAAATCCTCATTTCATGGTACTGGTGTGGGCAGCAAGATGAGCTTTACTCTTTTCTTCTGGAATCCATGGTTATTGAATCAGATTTCCTACAATTCCTACAAGGACAGTTTGGTTGTAGTGACTCCATTAAGATCTCCAGGTGGAGAATTAAAATTTCATGTTTCTGTAAAGGAAATAACACAGTCCAAAAGTGAAAGAACCCCAAAAAACCATCCCCAAACCTCCCAAAAATATTTAACTCTAAATTACAGTTTTACTTGGACAGCTCAGGAGGCAGTTTTAGGAAATGCCTCCTTCTTTCCATGTCTGAACAAGACAAAATCTTCTCCTGCAGAAAGGGATGTGAGTCCCCTACAACCTTCACAGCCACCCCACAGAGCATTGTTAATGAACCTTTTCCCTGATTAGCACAAGTGATGCTTTAGCAAGGACACCACTCCCTTTCCTCTCTTACTCAGCTTTATTTCTATTTCTTTCCAGTTGTATCCCAACTAGAAATTGTCACTGCCTCGAGGAGTGCAGGAATGCTTTTCCTGAGGTTTTGTAACCCGCTGCAAAAAGCAGGAGTTTGGATGTGTGTGCTTGTGGAATTTTCCTTCCTTCCTTCCCTCTGACCAGGGAGCTCAGCTTGTGCAGCTCTGCTCTAAAGCTCCCGAGCAGGATGCTGCAGCAGAACACCTTTCACTGCATCCAGGCTCCACAGTCCCCCTCACAAAACATTTCCCAAGTTTTCCAGCTGGGTAGTAGATGTTAATGTATCCTGACAGGAGTCTGAGGGAAGGGGTGGTGCAGGGAAGTGCAGAACGTGGCTGAGCTGAGCAGGGCAAGACATAAACAGAGCTGTGATGTGGAAAGCACAATTTTGTATTCTAACCAGAGCTTTAAAAAAATGAAAACAAGCTGGGGGTTTGCCTCCTGCAACCCCCACAGTCTGATCATAACATCGACTTTTTTCTGCTCTGCTTTGCTCTTTTTTTTCCTGAGGGAAAATTGCAGTGGAATATAATGGCAAGAGGTATTTCAGTGGGAAATGGGAAAATCTGGATGGCACGTGGGTCTTGTGAATTTAAGATTTAAACCTGATTTAATTCATTAACCTCGTAAATGAATTGCAAAAGTCACTTCATACCTTTGAATAGGAAATTAGTTTTTATTATCCTTATGTGCATTTCATAGAAAAACATAAATACAGCTCTTCCCTGGATGTCCCAGAGTTTCTATCCAGAGTGATTCCTCTGAGAAGATGGAAGGCCTGGCAGTGCCTTCAGCAGGCAGTGTTTCCCCACAGGGATAAAAGACAGGTGTACTGATGTTCCCTCTAATTTTTATCAAGCTCAGAAACCCAAATGCACTCCCAGGTACAAGTCCGGGGTCAGCTCCCCTGTTCCCACTGTGAGGCAGGAGATAAAGGAGTGATTTCACACATGGACAAAACTTTTAAGACCTGAGGATTTGTCCTTTGTCAAGTTTCTAGTCTAGGAGGAAAAGAGAAATGGGAATTGGTGTTGATGGGATCCATAAAGGGAAGGAAGGGACTGGAGGGATGCCAGGGGCTCTGTGGGCTTGGAGAGGCTCCTTAAGGAAGGCAGGATGAATTTCCACAAGTGTCCTGCCTGTCAGGCAGGGAGAGGAGAAGTGATGCACATCTTGAATTATTCAGGTGATTGGTAGGAGTTTAATTTGGAAGATTGTGAAGTTTTCATAAAAATGTGAAGTTTTCCTTTCACTTGACATCAGTCAGGGCTTCATCCAGGCTCTGGTGTCCTCCTGCCAAGGGTGCACATAAAAAATTCATGTTGTCTTCCCGACGGTTCTTGAGCATTTGTGTTTTAAAACTCATTGGTTTCACAATCAATGGATCCAGATCCCCCTTCCAGTTTTTCTTCCCAGAGCAGAGAAAAAAGACTGGACTACAGGTTGCTTCTGCCTGTGGCATAAAAGCCAGGAGTTGGGGAGTTGGTGGAGTTCCTGCAAAGACAAAGGAAGGGAATTGCAGGTTATATTTTTATTGGGGTCCCCAGAGGAGCTGTGTTCCATCTGCGGGTGAAATGATTCAGCCAGGGTAGTGTTATCTGAAAAGAACAGGCCCCTCACCGGCTGGAGGGGATGAAAATCCTCTTTTCCCCATTTCCTTGGAGAAAGGTGTGTTTATTCTGCAGGTAGTTTGTCCCCAGTGCTGTGGTTTCCCAGACCTCCCTGAGAGTGGAGATCCCTTGGATGCTCTTGTTCTGTGGGATTGTCCAGCTGGGCTCTGCCCCTGGACCTGCTTCAAGAGGGAGCAGCTGACCCTGCCAGGGGCTCCAGCCTTTATATCCCACTCAGGAACCAGCAGCTCTCAAATACCCTGAGCCACAGCATTCCTCAGAAGGAAATATCTGGTTGTTCAGGCTGCATTTGAAGCAGGGAATTACCTAAGCCAAATCTTATCTGAAGAAAACAGCCTGTGCCCAGTGGAGGCATCATCTGGCTGCATCCCCCCCCAGCAGTGTCTCCCTTTCCCCCCACCAGAGGGTTATAAAATTCATCTTTCTGACCTCTCTTATCGACAGGGTTTCATCACAGTTTTAATTTCTCGGTGTCGAACTCACCAGCTCCTGGGATGAGAGTCCCTCCAGAGCTCTCCAGAGCTGAAATGCACTGAGAAGGTTGGGAAGGGGCTGGTTTTTCATTTTTTGTTTCTCTGCAAAGCACAAAGGCCTCTGGGCTCCTCAGTCCTTTCTTTTGGATTGCTGTTTTGCTTTAAAACAGCCAAAGTGTAGAACTGGCCTGGCTGGGCAAAACCACAGGAAGAATTTCATATGAAAAACAAATAAATAAAGGTTGCAATTGTATTTTCAGCAAGTATTTCACTGCAAATGAACAGAGAGAGAGTCCAGGCATGAAAGAAGTGTGAACATCACTGCCCTTGTTCCTGTCTGAGTCTTCATTACAAATGGGAATATTCACTTTTTTTCATTACTGGGCAAATTTTAGCAATTTGTAGATGATGTGCCACAGAGATTAATTTTACTCTGAAATGATTGAAACGATGAAAACATAAAACCTTCCCAAAATAATAGCTAAAATTAAGTACAGCTGAGGTGATGAGAGGGCGCCGAAGCCTCCCATGGCCCAGAGGCTCAGCTGATCCCTGGATTTGCAGCTCAGGAGTGTCAGGCTCCCTGCCAGGGAATGTGTGTGCCTGGTGCTCAGGTGAGTCCCAGTGGTGGCAGAAGAGTTTGGGACAGATGTGGGAGACAGTGCAGGGCTCATTGGTGAAGGACCAAGGTGCTGGAACTGGTCACCTCACTTTCAGCTCCAAAAACTGATGAGGTGATGTTACAGGATAAGAATACTAAATGAGACAAGCAGCAAAACAGGGAGATTAGCAGAGAAGTTTTGAGGGAATGAATAAAGCAGGAATTGTCTCTGATTCTCAGCACCAAATCTGTGACAAAGATGTGATCCACGACTGAATTACTGCAGCTGTGGATTCAGAACCTGCTGGATTTTATAGGGTCCTTTCTTCTCATGAAAACTTGCACAAGAATTTGCTTCAGAGCCACAGTGGGATGGGGATTAAGGGATGGGCTCGAGACAGCTCCAGGCTTGCCTTGTGTTTCAGTGGGATAGAACCCTAATTTCTTTCAGACATCTGGGTTAGATTATTACTTTCTCTAGTACACGGCTGTCTCTCATGGCAAACAGTCTTAAAGGAGTGGCTGTCAGGATAAATCATCACTGCCTCCTCATCTGTCATGCCTGGAGAGCTGTCAGAGCAGCATGAACAGTGAGATTTCCCTGGGCTCTGGGGAAATTCACACCTTTCTGCAAGAGGATCTTCCCTTTCTCTAAAGTGATTTACTCTTGTGACGTTTCTGGGCAAAGAAATCCTTCCTCACCTTGGCCTTGTCATGGTTTGAAGTGTGGGATGTGTTTGTCTGAGGGATCGCTGTCCCTGCAATGCCTTTGCCTATTTTAGGCACGTTTTAGGTGTGCACACACTTCCTAGATTCTGTACAGTGCTTTTCATTCCCACAGCCCCTTAAATATGTCTCTAAACCAAACTGGAGCTGTATTTTACACGGATATATTTTGTCAATATTCTGTAACTGGGATAGAAGGAGATGAGCTCTGACCATAGGATAGTTTTTATCCCCAGGAAACAAATGATACCATTTTTATCAAGTTTATAAATGAGTTCACACCCTCTAGAATATATTAGTACAATTACTATGGAGAAATTGTTCTTAGCACCATTCTTACAGTAGTTTTACGTGGTTTTTAAAGATTCTATTGGAAAACTGTGAGCGAGTTTGCAATTCCAGCAGTTAAAACACAAGCAAGGTTATTCTGATGGTGTCCTCCTGCACGTGATAATCCCTGGGTGCTCTAAGGAACACTTTGAGTTGGGACCTTCCTGTTAATGACCAACTTGCTTTCCATTCCTGCAGTCCAGGGTTCTGTCAGTCCTCTGGCTCAGTGGATGAAAGAAACCCCAGCTCTGGAGATCAACTGCAGTGTTTTTTATTTATATTTTCAGAGACTGCATCATGCTCTGCTGCTTGAACAGTGGCACAAGCTTTGTTGCTGGTTTTGCTATCTTTTCAGTTCTTGGATTTATGGCTTATGAGCAAGGCGTGCCCATTGCAGAAGTTGCAGAATCAGGTAAGTTCCAAAAGCAGATTTCTGAGTTGACAAAAAATGCCCCTGAGGTTGTGATCAGAGCTCTTGGTCTGTGCCATGTGCCTGAGCTGACTCCATGGAGTGACCACTGCAGGAAGAGTTCTGAACTATTTTTGTGGCCATACATTTGTGTGTGAAAAATGCAAATGTTGCTGTGCATAGAACCAAATTCATAAAGTCAAGGAGCCCCTGCCACACAAACTGACGCCAGCTGAGCATCCAGAATGTTGTCTGGCAGAGGTAAACTCGGTTGTGAGTGTTAATCCTCATCTGCATTCCATCTTCTTCCAGTGAGACAGGCTGAAATCCACAGATATTTGTTCCTTCTGGAAAAAGAAAATGAAAAAGGATATTAATGAAAAAAACCTACAGCTGTTAAAATGAGAAAGCAGACAGACACACAGGCCCAGATTTATGAAAAATTACCCATCCACAACCACCATTGGAGCTGGGCATCCAGTGGAGGTTACTCCACCCCTTTATGGCTGTAACATCCTCAAGCAGAAGAAAAAGAACAAGAGGCTTCCCAGAAAAAACCCCAAAGCAATGCTGAGCTGTTGAGGAGGAGAAAGGACTCTCATGGTGTTAGTCCCAGGAAAGCTGCAAAAGGAGCAGAGCTCCACTGATATTCTTCTGCTGGAAAATATTTCTCTTTTCCTAAAGCCCTCAACACAACTGGCTGACACTCAATTATAGGAGCCTGTAAATGCTGCTTTCAGTGAAGAAGCAGCAGTGTGTGACAGGTCTTCACTGAAGTTATTGCAGCAGGAGCACAGAGTTCTCCTCTATCGGCTGGGAGAGGGCCTCTGTACCCCTGCTTTGAAAGCTGGCTGGCTTCATAAAAAGCAGGCCTAGATAAATAAAAACAGAAAAACATGAGCAAAGTGAGAAGGTATCTTAGCAGATCTGAGAAGTTATCTGTGCTGTCACAAAAGCGTTCTGTTTTGAAGATTTCTCTAAATACGTAGCCAGTGTCACACACCAGCAGCAGCACCCAAAGACATGGAGCAGGATGGGAACCAACATTTGCCTTGCACCAGGTTAGGAAAAAAATAAAGATTCCAAGATATGTTCCTAAGTTATATAAGGCAATCACAGGACCACACGCTATGATTTATCCAGGGATGCTCGTAGATGCACATCCACACAAAAAAGGGGACCATAAAGCACTGGGATGTCTGAAGAGAGGCTGAGCATCCTTTGGGCAGGATGCAGGCAGAGCTGTGCCAAGCAAGCCTCCATTTCTGATAAGCCTCAACACCAGTTGTTTAGACTGTGAGAGACGCAGAGTTTGTCAAGGTTTTCAGTCTTGGGTTTAGCTCCTCTTACCTGCCATGAAAGAAGGATCAGGGTGTGGTGGGCTGACCCTCAGCAGCAGCTGAGCATCCACACTGCTGTTCATCCACTCAGCTGCCCCAGTGGGATGGGGAAGGGAACAGGAAAAGTGACAAAATGGGTGTGTCCAGCCAAAAGAGTTTGATGAGTGATGCTGAGTGAGCCCTGCTCAGCCAGAGCCACAATTTTGATGTCAGCAGTGCTGTTCTCCCACAGCTCAGGCTGCTCTGCAGGAGCTGAACTCCATCTCAAACTCCCCCACAAGTGTAAACTTTTCATTTCTTTATTCCTTTTCAGGACCAGGACTTGCATTCATTGCTTACCCTAAAGCTGTCACCATGATGCCTCTGTCTCCTCTGTGGGCAGCTCTGTTCTTCATGATGCTCATCTTCCTGGGACTGGACAGTCAGGTATGAAACAAACCCCATTTCAGTGCTTTGGCAGCCTCCCCAGCACGTGGACATCACACCTAAGCAGCACCACCCTGATGAAAGACTGAACCCTAACTTAATTCTTTGCTTGAGAGCTTCCACTCAAGTCCCTATTTTAAATCTTAGTTGTGATGCTGGATATTCCTCCACGATCCACTTTAAAGGCTGGTTCAGCCTGACTCCAGCTTTCATTATTAACATGGAAATCAGTCTGAACTTCAACGGGGCTGATCAAAATTCACGGTTCAGTAAAATACCAGCATGTCTTTGCCCATTTTTAAAGCACTTTGCAATGAATTTTGAAGCCGAATATCAGATAGTGACAATGCAATTTTCTATGGTGTATTTTTACTGCAAGATACCATAGCAAGGAACGTGTAGTCATATCCTGCAGCAAAGGGGCAGCAGAGGAGTTGTTGTCCCTGTGTGACTGTAAAAATTGCAAAGGCTGCCTGAAGAAAAATGTGAAGTGGCTGGGATTTTTAGCATGCAGCTCAGCCCTTGGCATGACTGGGTTCAGAAAGTTTGTGATTCTAAAGCTCAGCAGTGCTTGTTCTGCGTGACATTTCCAATCATTAAACCTAATGTTTTAATAACTGCTCTTTTTAATGGTGTAAGAGGTTTTTAAAAGTTTTGGGTTTTGGTTTTTTTTTTTTAAAGTGAGCAATTTCTGGATTCTGCTCTTGACTATTCCAATGTCTACTTTGGGGCATTAATTTTGGGGCCTGTTTTAGAAACCTTGCTTCAGAGCCCTGAGTCAGAAGCTCAGGCCTTTTGCTTTTTGCTGATGTTTAAAGACACTGAACATGTTCCTGCCCTCCCTCCTTAGAGGTACCTGGCCTGGGCACTCAACAGCTCTGGGGAACTTCTCTCTTCTGGTAAATGGAGAGAAGTTTCCCCCAGCCCTGCTGCTCCTTTAGCAGGTTGGAAGGTGCATGGCAAAAGTGCTTGGAGTGACACAATGCCATGAAGGGTTTGTACATTATTTAATTCCCATTCAAGCCACATTTGAAAGATTTAATTTTCATTTAATCCACCTGCTGCAGGGCAAATGCGCTCTGAGATAATGTTAGAGAATCCAACTGTTTGAATTTGGTGGAACTCCATAACTTTGGACTTTTTCATTCTAAAATGTTCCTCTCAGTTTGAGCTTGTGCTTATGGAGTGTCCCCAGGGATCATCCACTCTCTCTGATGAAAATGTGGGAGGATATTTGAAGTGTTTGGTGGCAAATCCCAATCCCAGCAGCAGAGGGGACACAGCTTTCATTGGTGTTTGCTGTCCTTTGTTGCAGTTTGTGTGTGTGGAAAGCATCGTGACAGCTGTGGTGGACATGTACCCCAAGGTGTTCCGCAGGGGCTACAGGAGGGAGCTGCTCATCCTTGGCCTCTCCATTGTGTCCTACTTCCTTGGCCTCATCATGCTGACTGAGGTAAGCACTGACTTGTGCAGAGGAACAGAATTGGGTTTGTGTTTATAACCACAAGAGATAAAACACGAGAATCTTTGCCACAGACAAATCTCCCTGTCAGGAATGTGACAAGGAAATACTTGAGAGCCCGTTCTCAGCTCCTGTGGGACACCTGAAATGGGAAAAGTGTCCTTGTGTTGTCAGCTGGGCTTAGGAGATGTTTTAATCAGAAATACACAGCTTAGCCAAGGAAATTCCATCTGCTCTGCGCCAGCCAGCCACACACATCAGTCATGGTTTCTGCTTGCTTACCCTGGGCATGAACAGCCACATTCTGGATGGAAAGAACAGTGAAGAAGATGAAGTAAAATGAAAAGAGAAAATTAAAACATCTTTGGTTTCTATATCACCAGGCCATGTCAATCAGTGCAGCCAATCTCTGAGCAGAACTTTTTTTCCCAAACAAAGCAGGATGTTTGCTTTGGGATATTCTAACCCAAAAATTCCCAGGGTGTCAGCCCATCCATCCCATGGGCACTGGAATGAGCTGGGGCGGTCAGAGCTTGGTGCTGATAACACCAAGGTCGAGGGTTCCACCCCCAGGTGGGCCATTCACTGAAGAGCTGGGCTCCATGATCCTTGTGGGTCCCTTCCAACTCAGAGTGATCTGGAACTTGGAACATTAATATTTTAGTTGCACCAATCAAACCTCCCTCTCTGATAAGAGGTACAATTCTCTGTGTGAACTAATGCGTTGAGCAGAAGCTTTATATTCTTATATACTTTACATCTACCTGGAATCATTCTTACTCTCAGTGAAATAAATCATCTTTGCTGTGAAAATGGGAAATCTTGGAATAACCCCTCACAGTGCACATGTTGGGCAGAGCACAGAGAGATATTATCAAGATATCCAGGCTAAAAGAAATATTAATGAAGAGTGAAGGGGATGCAAGTTCTCCAAACTGCAGGAATATCCTGCAGGAGTTTTGTTGTCCTTACCTTGTGCTGTCTTACTTGGTGGATTTCTAAATTTGCATTTTGCTCAGGTATTTGCTGAGCCTCACCATGATGACTTTGCAGTAGAAACTTAGTTTTCTTCCTATTTTTAGGATTCTCTTCCATCTGCAGAAAGTTGTCTGAGATCTCATGAGATCTCATGAGCTCCCCAAAAAACATTAAATTCAGCTCATCTCAAGCCCCTCTTTCCTTCCTTAGGATTCCTTTCCATTGAAATTCTCTCTTGTGGACCGTTCCTCCTCATTATTTCAATATTAAATGCAGATGTGATAAATGATTAAGTACCTCACATAAGAAGTAGTGTAATATTATCTATATCATTTTAACTATTTTAACCATAATATATATTGTGTATAAAACAATAACCATTATATGTAATATATAATAACGATTATATGTAATATATAATAACCATTATATATAATATATAATAACCATTGTATATAATATAATGATTGGATGATTCTTATTGCTTTTTCTTTGTGACAGATAATAAAGACTTGTTTCAGCCAAGTGGCTTAAAGGCTGTGAGCTACACTCACACTTTTTAGGTCACTTTACTCATTTTACAGTCCCTACACCAACAGAGAGGGATTTTGGTAGCTACAGATTTTACCTTCTTTCCCCACATTTTAGCTGACTATTTTGCATATGAATAGCAGAATCTAGAGGTCAGAAGCACCTGGGAATATCTACAGCTTGATGTGATAACAAATGGAGGTAAAAGCAGAGAGGTGGGAGAGAATTTACAAAAAAAAATCAAATTTACTTCTCTTCACTCCAGATTTACCACCCTAAAGTGAGTGAAGAGTAAAAAAACCCTGAGAAATGAATATTCTCTGTTCAAGAAGAACCAGCTTGAGTAGGAAGCTTGCCAGGGAGCCAACAGCATGATTGTGTAATTAAAACAGATTTGCTATGAAATATTCCCGCCGCTGCCAACACAAGATTTGTTTCCCTTTCCTGTTTTTCCCTTCCAGGGTGGGATGTATGTCTTTCAGCTCTTTGACTCCTATGCAGCCAGTGGGATGTGCCTGCTCTTTGTTGCCATATTTGAGTGTGTCTGCATAGGCTGGGTGTACGGTGAGTGCCTGGAAATTGCTCTGGTCTTCTTAGCAAAGTTTTCTCTTTGCATAAAAGCAAGTAAAGACCTTGTATCCTTATGGAATGGGGCCCTCCATGTTCCCATGCCTCCAAAAAATCAGGAATGCCTTTTTCTCCATGAAGATGCACACTCTGGATAATTTCACTTTGTAAAATGACATAGGAACTGCAAATCACTTGTGCCCAGCTACCCCTGGGTTCACACGTGAGCTCCTAGCATCTAAATACATTTATAAATAAAATATATACTCTTTAACTGGGGTTGTTTACAACCTGATTCCACAGTGAAGAGAATAAATGAACTAAGCAGAATATTTTGGGTTTCTACATGCTTTGAAGGAAAGCAAAACTAAAGGCGTGGAGGAAAGCGGAGAGCAGGACTAAATGCAATGTTAATATTTTAGTGACAGCTTGTGCCACTCTAATCAAATCTCCCTCTCTGATAAGAGATATGATGACCTGTATGGAATAAATGCAGTTGAACAGAAGTTTTATAGCACCAGAAGTTTTTATAGCAGCAGGAATTTTATATCCACCCCCGCCACGAGCATGGGGCAGATGGACGGGAGGAGTTTTCCAGGGAAAGAGGCAGCAGCTTCAGCCTTCCCAGCTTTGTGCTTTCCTCTCACTGCTTTAAATCCTGAGCTGGCCAACCCCTTCCATGTGCACTCTACATCTGCTTTTCCCTTGTGTTTTGGGCAGGCAGCAATCGCTTTTATGATAACATCGAAGACATGATTGGCTACAAACCCGTGTCGTTGATTAAATGGTGCTGGATGGTCCTAACTCCAGGTATTTGTGCAGTAAGTACAGAATGTCCAAATAACTTGTTGTAGATAGAAAGAGGGGTTTCTGTACATGCTTTTAATAATTTTGCTGCTGCTAATTGTTGAGAGAAATGCCTATTGATTCGTAGCACGTCTTTCAAATAAAAAGCCCGCTCTGTAGGATCTGTAAAAGTTGTTAAATATTCTGTGAAAAACCTCAGTATGTACAACCAGAGGAAATAAATAATGCCAGGGCCCTAAATGAACATTTGCCAGAACAAGAGAGACCTGTAGTTAGTACACCTTGTGTGCCAACACGCAGCTCAAGCTCCTCCAGACTTGTGCTGGGTCCTTTCCCCTCTCTCTTTGGAGGAGTAGACATTTTTATTTTAAAAGTGATAGGGGAGGCCAAAAGCCCATCCCACAGCCATGAAGGAGGGGAAGGAAGCTGGTGCCAGCTCTGGAGATGTGTGGCAGTGTCACAGGGAGAAAATTCCCAGAGCAGCGTGATCTGACTGCCCTTAAAAGTGAGGATTAGATGCTCACGCGCCTTCCAGCTGTGTCATGCTCAAATAAGGACAACTGCAAACCACAGGAGCTGGGGCACCTGGACATCCAGGTTTCTTTGAACTCTCATTTGCAAACTTAGGAACATTTCTGACTCATTTGCACCAAATCTGAAATGACTTTTATACCATTTGCAAACTTAGGAACATTTCTGACTCATTTGCACCAAATCTGAAATGACTTTTATACCATTTGCTCTTGTACACTAATTTTACCACTTCAGAGAGCATTACATGGCAGCTTTTCTCTATTTCATACACTGAAATGGTCCAAGCTGATGATTAGAAATTTAGACAGATTTTTTAGGGCTTTTGGCAGGATGAAAGCACTGGCCTGCAAAAGTGTAGATACAGTGGATTAAGGCAACTTCAAAAATTTTGGCTTTTCTGTTTCATTGTGACAGGTTGGAGAGAACCCAGCTCGTGTTACTTAATCACAGCTGGTTCACTGTAGCAAAACTTAATCTTTCCTGCCCAGGTGCTGTTTGCCATCAAAGTGCAGGGTTTATTGTCATCCAGAGGTAAATAGGATTAAATTTGAAAGGTTGTTCGTTTCTGCAGGAGCCTCTGAGATGTGTTATTTAAGCTGTACAGAAAAGAGGATGTTGCTGGTGGGTTTTTTTCTCTGAGTGAAGAGCTTCCCTCTGCTTTCCCTCCTCAGGGAGCCTGGCCTGGCCTAAACACTCAGTCAGGTCCTTGTAACAAGGGCAGGGTCTGCTCAAATCTGATAATACCTCTAATAATAGCACTGCTTGTTTCAGGGAATCTTCATCTTTTTCCTGGTGAAATACAAGCCCCTGAAATACAACAATGTGTACATCTACCCTGACTGGGGCTATGGCATAGGGTGGATGATGGCGCTCTCCTCCATGGTCTGCATCCCGCTGTGGATCTGTATCAAACTCTGGAAGACAGAAGGCACCTTCCTGGAGGTGAGAGGGATTTGCAGATCAGTGATGCTGGGAAGGGAGTGGGAGTCCTCACCTGCACCCTTTAATCACAACAGCAGTGCCACATCCCTGTTCCCTGGGTTAGGGCTCTCAGTCGCTGCTGGAAACCCAGAGTTCTGAATGTTCTCTGGTTTATTCTGAATTCCTGTTGGGTTTTTTGCCTCCAGTGGTGTAAGCCAGTGGTAAACTAACCAAAACTATTGACTTAAGGTGCTCTGTCCCAGCTCAACTTGTAGCTTAAAATGTCTGTAACATCCCCTAAATCCCACAAGGTTTGTACCAGCCATTGCCTCAGGTCAGGTGCTTTTTTCCATGGTTTTAGTAACCAGTGTTTGTGCTGCCAGCATTTTCTCCAGGAGCTGGGTTGCCCACATTCCTGTTTTCTGGACAGTTTTCTTGATTTCAGCTCTCTAAGTGAGAAACACAAATAAAGAGATTCAGTAGAATTTTCTGACATTTGGTGTCAGGTTAGCTCAGGTCTAGGCTGAGGTTATTATCAAATTGAAGCTTGGAAGGTTGCTCATTTCTGTGGGAACTGCAAAGAAAGGCAGTGAAGGAGGCAATAATGGAAGAAACAAAACCACAAACCCTTATCCAGCCTTTTGGGATTTCTCACACTGCAGAAAAGCCTCGTTTTGTCCATATTGCAACCACTCCATTCAGCTGATTAAACAGAGCCTGAAGACTACCTGGGAGATCTTTACTGGCTATATAAGCTAAAAGTGGACTTTCCATGATATATTTTTCTTAGAGTGTCAAAAAACAGAAGTCTGCTCAAATCTAACCACGAAATCCTTCCTCAATGCTCCAGCCTCAGCTGTCCCTGCAGCTGAGCAGACTTTGCTGGAGCTGCAGCACTGCAGACAGGTCGTTATCTTTTCCCTGCAAGGACCACAAGAGGATTGTTTTAATCACAGCTGGGAGCTTCTCAGGGAGCCAATGTCCTGCTGTGAGCAGCAACCCTGCTGTGGATGTCATTGCTAGAAAAGAGAAAGCTCTTGGCTGAACATGTAGAGTTTTCTTTGTTGCAGCTCAATACACCTTGGCTGTCTCTGGTTTATTTGCTTTTTTCAGTGGACATCCATTGATGATAAAAGGAGAAACAAAACGTACCCGTAGAACAGACACAGTGCTGGGTGTCTTCATGGAAGGGGATGATTAAATCAGCATGAAAATTCACTTTGGTTTGAGCTTTGCCTTCTTTGGTCTGGTGGGATTTATCCAGAATTGTGTGGCTGCACACAACAGGGAAGTGAGAAGCAGACATGAAAGAGAAAAGCCTTTTATAATCAACCTGTTAATGAGAGGTGTGGCCAAGAAAAGCATAATGATTTTCTGTGACCAAGAAAAACATAATGATTTCCAATTTCTCCAACTTTCTAGAAATTCAGGAAGCTGATTACACCTAGCTCAGACCTGAAAATGCGGGGCAAGCTGGGAGGAGGAGCCTACATTGCAGCAATAAATGACTGCGACGCCAAACTGAAAGGAGATGGCACCATTTCCACCATCACAGAAAAGGAGACACATTTCTGAAAGAACTTTTTTTTGTTGTTTTATTTTTTTTTTTTTTTTTTTTGTATAAAGAAATAAATAAATTCACTTAATTATAGAGGCTGGCTTGTTTTGCACAGAATTTTATTAACCAGTTAATTTTCAAGTGAAAATTGTATACTTGTTTAAAAAGTGATTTTTTTAAATTACTCTATACGTAATGATTCTGTAAAAGAAAAAGAAATAGCATTATATGGTCTGTTAGTGATGACTTCTTGTAATATGGTGATTTTTTTTTTTTTAGACTTTAGAGGGGCCTGTATAATGTGCTGTAAAACTTTTCTACTTTGATTTGTGGCAGGTGTAACGTTGTATAGATCTCCTAACCTGTAAGCATTTCAGGCCATTTCAGCTGTCCATGTGTGTATATAAAGGGGACTAGCCCATCCTGTGGTTTGCTTGGGAAGAAATCTCCTTTCAGGGCGAGTTTGGTGACGCCGACGGCGCCTCAGCTGCTCCCACCTCCTTCCCTCCACCCTCCACCAGCTTCGACAGGGCTGCAAATGTGGAATGGGCCCATCCTGAGCCACTGTTTTCCTGGAGATTGGGCAGAGACTGGTTCTGAAGGGCTCTGAATCTTGCTGCTGTAAGTCCCTGGTCTCTGAGAGGATGCACTCCTCAGGAGACCTCCCGAACCTCTCCGTTTTCCTCCGTGGGTGGCTGTTCCTGCATTTTGGCTGGCACTTCCCAGCCCCTGCAGTGACCCCTGCTTGTCTGTGCTCCTACAACAGGAGGTCAACTTTGTTTTGCAGAGCAGGAGATGTTCTGAGGGGAAAAGAGCAGGTTTAGGGCTCTCTCTGTCTGCACAACTCATTCCCCTCCAAAGGAATCCAGGATCCTACAATGCCAATGTGTAGCACTACACAGCTCCTCTGCTGGCACAGCGTGGGGTTTTGGGGTGTCCTGTGCAGGGCCAGGAGTTGGACTGGATGATCTTTGTGGGTCATTTCCAACTCAGGGTGTTCTGATTCCTCTTCAAGGTCCTTTCCAGGTCCCCTCAGAACAGGCACTGATTCCTCTGCCCTGGATGGGCTTGAGGCTTGCACTGAAGTCAGAGCAGGAATTTCTTTAGCAGAAGGTTGGAGCAATGGTCCTTTATCTCTGCAGGAGTCCCAGGAGGTCATTTCTGTGTGGTGCAGGGGAAGGGATTCAGACAGGGATGTTGTGACCCCTTGGTGTCACGGAGGGAGCAGTGCTGGGTTTGTCGTGTCAGGCTGGAGTGACTGCCTGGGTTTAAAGCTGATTTTGTATGTGAATCCAGGTGCTGGATGGTTGTTCCAGGAGGTGTGCAGATGGCCTGGTATCAAAACCTCTAAACTCTGTCTTAGGATGTGGGGTTTTTTTACCTGATAATATTCCAAACATTGTTGTTCGTTCTGGACAATTTTTCTTGGCCTGTTTTTGTTATTTGATGGTTGTGTGAGAAACCTGCGGAGGAACAGCATCCTACACTGCACAGGATTGGAGGGGAGAGACAAGAGACAACCCAGAAGAAATGTCATAAAACCTGCTGCCTTCTCTGCAACTCCAACCCACTGAAGCTCAGACACCAGCACCTGGAGTTGTTAGGAACAGAAGTGGCTCCTGGCCTTCTCCAGAGGAAGTATTTCCCCAGAAATCACTAAATATATCTTAATATTGGCTAGAACTGTACCTGCAACCAGCATTTCTCTGAGCTCTTGTTGTTACTTCCTAAAAAAAAAGCATTTTCATGGAGCTGCTTTGTCTCAAGTCACTTCATTAAATCTACTAGAGCCATTTCATTTTTACTTTATCTTATTTTTAGGGGATTATTTTGTGTGTGGCAAGGTGGAAACCCAACAAGGACTTCAAATCCTCTAAGTCCTGTTTGCGTGTCTCCACTGTGAGGTGCTTGGGGCAGGCCATTTGGAAGGAACCTGGATTTGGGAAGGCACAGAACCATCATTTTGTGCCTGCTGGGCCTCCCTCAGAGGCAGCCAAAACTCAGTTCCATGGGAAAACAATACTGGGAGAGAAATTCCCCCAGAACTGAAACCACAGATTGATTTATATGCAATGAAGAAACTAAATTGACACTGACACCCCAAAATCTAGGAATGTACATTTTTGGAAGTCCTGGTGGGTCATAAATGTCTGTGGCCCATTGTCCCTTCCTGGGCTTGCTCTCCACTCACCCGGGCTGCAGAACCAAGGCCCCAGAGCCCCCCGTGGGTTTGGCTGTGGTCCCTGGCAGGGAGAATGTGAGGACATTTTCTGATCAGTGAAGGGAGATGCACCTTTAGGCTGTGCTTGGCTTCGATTTCAGCATCGTTCCCTCAGCAATCAGGATTCTAAGGAAGCGCCAAGAGGCGCAGCCCCTGCTCCTGGGGCCATCCATGGGCACAGGGTGACCCCACACGGGCACAGGCAGCCCTTGGCATCGGGATGAACGCTGCTGTAGGGGACAAACTTGGGTCCTGTGCCTTGTCCGAGTCCTTTGGAGGGCTGTCCTCATCCAAGCTGCTCCAGGAAGGCTGTGCTGTGTCTGGGAGCTGCTTCCTTGTGCTGCTATGAACATTTCAGCTGTGCTTTGTACCCCTGCAGGGCTCGGGATGGTCTAAAGCATCCCCGGTGTTACTGATGTGCTGTGCTCTGTGTGCTCCTAATATCTGACTTGTTTAACGCTTTACTGATTTTTAAAAACCTTTTTTTCTTTCTTTTTGTGGGGAGGGAAGTGGGAGGGTACATTTCCTAATTGTGTTTGGTTTGGGGGTTTTTTTGGAACTATATGAAGGGGAAATGCAAAAAACCCAACTCTGTGGTGAGGATTTTTTTATGCAGTAGCAACCAACTGCCCTTTTCTGAAATATTTGCAGTATTATTAAAAATAATGCAATAAAAATGAACAGCCACTAAGGTCTCTGTAACATTTTGCACAAAGAAAGATTCTGTTTGGTTTTGGAGGGCACAAGATTTCATCTACTCTCTTTGTTCTCAAAAATTAAAGGAAATGGGCAAACCCCATTCTGTGTATTTTAGTTTATATCGATGTATTTACATGACACTCCCCGTATGAATTAAATAATCACAGCTACCCTGGTAGAGCAGACAAATATCCCTTGATTTGACATGGGGAACTGAGAAACAAGAGGAGGTTTAGTAACTTGTTTGAGGTCATGCAGCAAATCTGTGGCTGAGAGAAACTGAACCCCCCTGCTGTCACAACTTCATGTCACTGTTATTAAATAGGAATTTCTCTATAAAATATGGACATAAATAAATATAGATCAAATATAAAACACAAATATAAATAATATAGCTATATTTATAAATAGTATAAACATAAATAAATATAAATATAAGTATAAATATAAATATATATAAATAGAAAGAAAGGTGCAGACCAGCCACCACTTTCCTGCGGCTGCCCCTTCCCTCACACTCGTGGCTGGTTTTGCTGGGGCCCCTTTGTGTCGCTGGCAGAGTCAGAGCCATGCAGGGAGTGGCTTCAGGAACTGCTGGGGATGAAAACCCAGCCCAACCCAAGCTCCCAGTGCCTCCAGCCCCCTGCCCAGACGGATGCTGGTGCTGGAGGGAGATGTCTCAGGGAGGGGAATTGCATCTTCCAGCTGCTGGATTGAAATCACCTCCCAGCCACGGCCTCACTCCCAGCCAGTGCTCTGTCCCCCTGATGATCTTCTGTGCTCTGATTTGATGCTTTTACGCTCTTCTGAGTGCCTGGAGAATTCAGCTCTGAGGCCTCCAGCATAAGAAGGATGTGGAGCTGTTGGAACAAATCCAAAGGAGGCCACAAAAGTGATGAAAGGGCTGAAGCCCCTCTGCTCTGGAGCCAGGCTGGGAGAGCTGGGGGGATTCACCTGGAGAAGGCTCCAGAGAGAGCTCAGCGCCCCTTCCAGTGCCTAAAGGGGCTCCAGGAGAGCTGGAGAGGGACTGGGGACAAGAGTCTGGGGAAGGGAGAATGGCTGCCCACTGCCAGAGGGCAGGGATGGATGGGATATTGGGCAGGAATTGTTCCCTGGGAGGGTGGGCAGGCCCTGGCACAGGGTGCCCAGAGCAGCTGGGGCTGCCCCTGGATCCCTGGCAGTGCCCAAGGCCAGGTTGGACAGGGCTTGGAGCACCCTGGGATAGCAGCAGGTGTCCCTGCCCCTGGCAGGGGGTGGAACTGGCTGATCTTTAAGGTCTCTCCCAACCCAAATTTTTCTCTGATCCTTTCTTCTGTCTCTGGCCCGTGTACAGGGAGAAATTCTTGCTTTAATACCCCCATACACTTATGAAAAATTCTGCTCTTGTGCCCTGAGGCATCCCATTATACAGCAGCCTGCAACTGAGGAAATGAAGTTCTTAAAGGCTCTTTCTCATCTTGACTGCCCAAGCCTGGCTCTAATAGGGAAAACGTGCTATGGATTTTGACAAACCCTTTCCACTCCCCTCTGGCTGTGCCACTCCTGGGTGCCTCTGTGCTGTTTTACTCTGCGCCAGAAGCCACAGCCAGGGCCCTGTTTCTCCCAGGATGTTGCTGGCAGCTGATGGAGAGTCTCCTTCCACACTGTGATGAGCTCCATGGCTTTTAAAATTGGGGAATCCTTGTGTCATTCCATAAAGGTAATCAAGAATCCCCTGCTAGCAGTGGCTAATGACAAAGTCTTGGGGTGTTTTCTTTAAATCCAGCCCCTCAGCCCCCTCTCCATTCCCAGCGCTTCCCACGGCGCTCCGGAAGAGGCACAGCAGCTTTTCCTCAATATTGTTGTAAAAAATCTTCTGAGGAGCACAGAGAGGCCGGGTTGACAACACCCCCTTCCTCACCCCAGCCTCGCAGATGAATCATCCCTCCCCTCTTCCCAAAGGGCTGGAAGCTGTCTGCATGAAGGCATGCCATGCTCAAAAGAGCAAACAGCAGCTATTCGGGCAGACACCTCCAGGGCCAGGGCTAAGTTTGGCAGCAGCAGTGACGTGGGACTTGGCTGTGCTCTGCTCAGCACTGGTGGCACAGCCCTGGCACCCACACACACAGGGATGGATCCCAGCGGGGCAGGGAACGGGGCACAGCCAAGCCATGGCCCCTTGTGCCTTTGCAGGCAGTCAGAACAGGCTTTCTGTGGGTTATTCACTTGTGACAGGGGGGTCAGGGCTGTGCTTGTGCTCACAGCCCTCCGAGGGTCAGCACAGCCTGGCTGGAGCAGCAGGAGCTGAGCTGTGCCTGTCTGGAGACACTCAGCTCTCCTCCCAGCCTGCCCCCAAATCACCTTTGAAGAACAAATGTTTAAACTCCAACAGGAACCTGCCTGGGAATTATTTTGGACTTTATCAGTTTGCCTGGCTTTGGTGTTCAGGGTTTTTTTTCTCCCAGTGAAATCAGCTTTGTTGAAATGCAGGCAAAAATCACAAGCCAAAGAAAGCAGGACCAGGACAGAAAAGAGAAATAAGAGCAGAATAGGCCATTAAGATAAACAGGAACAAGGAACCTCTGTGTGCTGTTTGCAGGGATGCAAGCACTATGTGACACTTAAATCAGCCTTTGGTTTTTCCTGCTTATTTTTAGATATTATTTCCAGCAAAGCAGCCCAGGTTCTGCTTAAAAGTCTCTGCTTGTTTGCCAAGCTCTTTCCTGAGACTTCACAGGAAACCTTTTGGTTTGTTGAGGCACAGATTCCTCCTCCCCTCACCTCCTGTAGGTACCACTTTTGTCCTTCCCCTCCCATACACTTGAGCTTCCCCTTCAACATCTTCAGCTGCCGGTGCAGCCTCTGCCTCTGGAGCAGGAGGGGAAAGGGCTGGTGTTGGGGGGTATTAGCTAATTGGATTAATTAAAAGAACTTGGCAGCACATGGTGACCATGATTGGGGAAGGACAGTGAAGTGATAGAGAGAGAAGGCAGGAAAAAGGTGTTTTTTTGTGAAGAAGCTGGAGGGAGGTACTGTGGGACAGTTCTGGGTGAGTGCTGGAGCTCATGGTCTCCTCTCCTCGTGCACACAGCAAGGAGGGGTAAGAGCTTTTTTCTCAACTGGTTTTCTAGTGTTGTTACTTCTGGAGTTTGGGGGTTTTTTATGTGTTTCTGGGCTTTCTCAGAGGCCTTTGTGTGAATTGGCAAGTTTTTTGCAGGTTTGTCCTCAATTATTCCCACCCTTGCCAAGATCAACCTCCTCAAACCCCTGTTTTATCCACCCCACCCCTTCAGGTTTAGTTGTAAACCTGCTCTGTTTATTACAGTGCTGTTGCTAATTTAAAAATCCTAATTACTCGGATGATTCAAATGAATTGGTTTAAAATGGTTGGAATTTAAGGAATTTTTTCAGCAGGTGTTTACAAACCCACGTGTGTTTTAGTTGGGAATGTACCAGATTGTCTGGACTAATCCTCTTGTGCAGCACTGGCCTGTTAGGTGTCCTTTGGGTTGGTGCCTCAAGGTAAACACAAGGTTTTATCTATTCAGCTGAAGGAGTTTGAGTTACCTGCATTTGTGTACAGCTTGGGGGTTTTGTATGAAATCATCCAATGCTATTGGAAGCTGTGTTTTTAGCTCGGTTTTGGGAAGGAATCTGCAGGCAGGATGGAGTGAAGAGGCAGCACTGGGGGCAGGAAATGTGGTTCTGCTTCTCTGGGTTTGTTCCTAAATCAATGTGGATATTTCATGGGCTGGTAGAACCGTCTGAGGAACCCTCAAACTCAGGGAACGCTTTGCACACGGAATTCTGCTTTTATATGCAATTATCTGAGAGACATTATTTCTCCCTATCAAGAAGGAAATAGTGAGTGAAATCAGACTTTAAAATCGGATTTCCCCCAGCTGAAACTCCCATTTCAGAACAGAAATTGGAGGCAGCATCTTGTGCTGCGTGCCCTGTGCTGTGCAGGGAGGCAGCAGCTCCCTGGGGAAGGTTTCTTGCTGGTGGGGGAGAGTTGAGGTGCAGGGTAACCTCAGCCTCGGGCTGCAGGTGCTCCAGAAGAACCTTTGAACAGAATTTCCGTGGTGCTGTGGGGACACCTTTAGGTTGGAAGCAGCCTGAACCTGGGTTTGGATCCAAAGCCCACCTCACACCCGCTGCCCAGCCAGCACTGCCTCCAGCTTTTCCTACATGGACGTGCCCTGTCCCGTTCCGTGTGATGAGACTTGCAAATCCCTTCTGCAGCTGCATGTCTCTTGGCGCACCTCTGAGGGTTTTCCTTCCAAAGCCTTGGTTCCCATTTCATTAGGTGGCAGCACATGCCAGTATAAAACTTGTTTGTCCCCAGGGCTGGAAGACAGAGAGTCAGGAGAGGTCTCCTTGGATCTGCATCACAATGCAAAGAATGCAGCGAGTCTTTACAAGAAGATATTTCATTATATCTTTGTAAAATATCCATAAAGCTTCATGCTCAAGCTGCCCTGAGTTGCCACTGAGACTGGTAGAGATGTCTAAATTATGGGGAATAGTGTGTGGTGTGAGGGAAAATGATGACAAGACATCCTGTGGGAAAGGCCACTGCCATAAATTTCATGTCTGGCTTTGTTGCTTAGCTCTGGTTACGTGAACCTGGAAAGGCAAATTCAAATTTGACATTTTTTGGTCCTCACTTTTTTCTTGCTCTGTCTGAACCCTGCCCAATATTTCTGAAGAACGTCTCAGAACATCCAGTCTGCACAACTACACTGTCAGCCCATCCTCAACCCTGGCTCATTGAATATCTGGGAATCAGAGCATTAACAGTTGAAGGAAACCTCCTCTTTAATTAGAAGCAGGTGTAATTAACACCTGTAGATAATTTTGGATCCAGGCGTGAGGTGATGAGGGGCAGGTAAAAAGCAGCAGGCAGAGGAAAATGGGAACAAGGTGCAGATTTTTATTTAACTCTGTGTGTGCTTGCATTTTAAGCAAAGCCTTCCCTATCTTTAAACATTCTTTGTGAACAGACTTGGAAAGCAGCTGTGTGAGAGGAAAAAAGCACCTGAGATGGGCCAGGCCATGGCTAAAAGGAGGGAAGTGAGGAATAGTTCACACTGAGGCTTCAGCTGAGAGGCTGTGAGAGTTACTGGGAGGTTTCTCATTCAGGAGTTGTGCAGCTGGACCTTTGGTGCTCTATCAAGGCCCTTCAGCTCTAATTTATGGGAATTCCTTGAAATGCCTAGCTTGGACCCTCAGGGTTTGCCCTGGGAATTCTGTGATCCTGCAAAGGAGCTGCATTGCTGAGCTTCTGTCAATATCAGTCAAAATCCCTCTGCTTTCTCCAACCCCTTCTTTTCCCAGCCCTTGTTAATGCTTCCAAGCCTAGTCTTGGATTGGAGCCCCGAACATCCCCAAATAATCTGAATTGTCTTGTCACCTCTGACTAGAGTATTTCTTTGTCAGACAGGAATAAATATGTATCTCTTAACGATTTCACATGGAAAGTTAATTACTACAGCACAGTTCTGAACAAAGAGCCTGATTTGCAATCCTGAGGTGGCCTTCCTTCCATTACTACTAATAAACCATAAAAGCTGGTGACTATTTAAAGCCCCAAATTCCCCACACTCTTCTCCTGACAAGCTTGCACATCGATTCTGACATGCAGACTGACAGCTTCATGGCATTTTGGAATGTTCCAACTGCACTGAGGATGTGGTACTATTTATTTCAGTGCCCCCATTCCCAGAGCAGCCACTGACTCACAAGAAAAAGCTAAGAGCAATATTTGGCATTTGTTTCCTGAGCAGTACAATTTGCCTGGTTCATTAACCTTCTTTATGTAGATGTAAATCCTGAGTCTGACATGGTTATTTTTGGGGAGCATGTCAAAACCAGATTTGTCTGTCTGAGCAACATTTGCTTCAGAAAAATGTTTGAAATTGCTTCAGCAATTTTGTCTTTTCAAGCAAATTTTGCATTGGATGTTAAGCTGTGTCTGTGTTGCACTTTTGGATCTTTAGCACCATTAAACTTGCAGAACAAAGAGTGTCTAAAGCACCAGCTGGGTGACTGTGTCCTGTACCTGTTGGACCAGAAATATTCTTTTCTTGTGCAGCACAGCAGATTGATGGAGGCTGAGCCTAAATTCTGCTGTCACTTGTACCTGGACGTGCCAACAGCCCTGGCTTAGTGGCTGGGCTCGGTCTTAGGGGGCATTTCCAACCTAAATGATTCTATGATGGTTCTGCCATCCCTCAATACCTTTTGTATAACTTTCTCCCTGTTTTACCAAGAACTGTGTGGGAAAGGAAGGAGGCAGAGAGGGAAATCCACTGGCCTGTTGTGTTCTTACTGTCCAGGCTTTGTCTCACGCCTTGTTTGACCCCAACTCTGCCTCCCCACTCCAGTGGCTCCTTCCTTGGAAAAGCTGCTGCTCAAAACACCAAATTTCCTCTGGCCTGGGGCTGAGCCCTTCTCTCCTCCCCACAGCAGGAATTGCCTCAGGAATGGTCCCCTCAGTGCCCTGCTGGCTCTGGGCAGCCCCAGCAGCTGGATCAGCCCCCGCTGGGGCAGACGGAGCCTCCAGCTGCTGCCGGGGCCCTGCCTTGGTTCCACCTCAGTTGCCATCCTGACCTCAACACTGGCCCCTTGCTCCGAGTCCAGGGCTCATTTTGGTTTCTCTGGCTGCCTGGTGAAGATGCTTTTTGGAGGATTTAGAGAGCAGGCTGGGAAGGAAGTACAGCCCATAATCCTAGGAAGGACGGGATCTGATTTAACACCTTCTCAGTGGGGAGCTCAGCTAGAAACATCAGAAAAGTTGCAAAATGTGAAACCTGAACACGGGCTCCCCTCTGCCAGGCTTGAAACTGAGCCAGATCCTCCCTCTGTGTCCTTCTTGTGCTGCTCTTTGCAGCACCAGATTACACTGAGGAACTTGGCTCAGGTGGGAGCGCATTCTCCACATCAATGCAAAGTTTGTTTTAAATAAAAATGTTTGCTGGACAGAGCTTGGTTCTGCCACCCTGCTTGAGCTGTGCTCTCCTGTTGGAATTGGCTGAGAGCTTTGGCCTGTCTGTAGAAGCTGAAGGAAACCATGAATTAATCTGGAACGTGAATATGCAGAAGCAGCAGGACAGGTTATAATTCGTACTGGAATGGCAAAACTTGTCCAGGTTGGTCCAATGCCTCCTTTCTGTTGGAGCCTTCCCTATTTTTAGTGTGTCTTGTGTGGAGAAGTGTTTTTTGTCTCCATGTTGGTCTTTTTACGATTAAAGAATTAATGGAGGTGGGTTCTTTTTCCAGGGCTTGGAGCAAGGTGTGCACAGGGATCTGGTTTTGAGGTTCTGAAGCCTTTTCAGTCAGCACAGCTGGGTTAAAAAGCTGTGCCAGAAGAGAGAAGGCTTTCCCAGGTTTAACTCTGCAGTTCCCAGCAGAGTGTGTGGTTATTGCATTAACGGGGTTTGGTGAGGTGATGTTTTAAACCTGACTTTGAAACCAGTGAGCTGGGTTTTCCAGATCCCACTCTTCCGAAGTTTCCACAAATTCTATAATCAAGTGGAGAGTTCTGCTTTCTCAACACCAGCAGGTAACCTGTATAAATACATTATCAGTTTCCATGTCCTACTTTAACCTGGAGAGTTCAGCTGATGCATTTCCTTCTCCTGCCCTGGTTACTGACCGGATCCTGAGCAGAAATGTTTGCACAGCTGGTACTGCTCAAATAGGGATTTCTCTGCTTTATGCTGCCACAAGCAAGAAAACTTAAAATGCCACTGGATGTCACTCTAACAAAGCTCAAAGTGCTCTGGCAATCCAAATCTTTACATTTCCATTGTAAATCAGGGTCTCTTAAACTCTGGGCTCCTCAGCAAAAGGGGATGAAGCAATTCAGAGGTTCCCACATAGAACCTGTGGATAACTCAAATATTCTATCAGTCAAAAGACTCCCAGGTTTCATTTTGGGTTTTTGTATCATCTTGGAGGTTTCAGGATTTCTTTCTAGAGCCTCACTTTGCTGCAGGGGTTGTTTTGGGTGCAGAGGGAAGGAAAATGTCAACTCCGACTATTTTTGTGTCCCATTTCCTTACATATTTGAGAGTTTCAGTGCAGAGTGTGGAAGCTGAATGTTCAAATCAAGTAAAAAATCAATAAAATCTAACCCTGTCCTCAGCTTTCCATTTTCAAAGAGTGACAAGAAGACAAAAGCTAATTTAGCTCAGGGACCAAGAATGCTGTCATTACGAAATTCAAATGTGAAATGTCTCTGTAGAGAAGTGACTCTCCTGAGGACAAGCAACAAGTGATGGGGTTGAGTTGCTGCGCAGAGAACTTGAGCCACAAATCAGCCAAAGTCATAATTTGTGGGTGGGTGCTCCTAAGACAGATAGAGAATCATCCTTTCAGATGCTTGGCGGGGTGGAGAAGCCCTAAGGTGCACCAGAGGAGCATCTCCACTCATGGAATACTTTAACATAACTTGGATGATAGCTTTTAAATTATCCAGGTGTGACCTCTTGACCTCTGCTGAACACAGCTGCGGTGATTCTCCCATCCTGCTGAACCTTTATAAACCACTGTCACTCAGCCTGGACTGGTTCTCCCTCCCTCTTCCACCTCCTTTTAGTCCCACTGTGAGTAAAGCTGCTGAAATATTTGCACAGGGGCTGCAGCCACTGCTTCAAATCTAAATAGACTCACCAATTGCTCCTAAAACATACAAGATAGCTGGAAAATCCAGTAAGTGCTGTTAAAAATGTAAGTTCTGTGGCAAGCTGGATAATTTCCCCATGTATTACAATAGAATGGAATGTCAGGGCACTGTACAAAATTTTAATTACATAATTAGCTGACTGAGTCACACAAGTTTCTCTTTTAACTTGAGCCCTGCTGCGGAGTGGTTTGGCATGCAGGAAGCTGTTTCCTGGTGGAAGTTCCTCTGGAATTCTGGTGCCGGTAGGAATCTCAGAGGAACCATCCTAGAAATTGTGGTCTGGGGCTCTTTTGGGAGAGGAGATGCAAGATGAGGTGAGATGGGTGATGTCAGACAGCTCCTGCTGCAAGGGGGTGCTTCCTTTGTGTCATTCATTACCTGAAGCTGACTCAGTGACTCCAAGAGAAAAATCTCTGAATTCCATTACCCAGCTCATCCCTGGGAAATCAATGGATGTCTCCCTGGTGACACGTAAATAGCTCAGCCCTTTAACAAGTGTTGGGGAAGGGCCTTCATTTCCCCCACGTGCCTCTTTATCACTCATTTAAACGGGCAGGGAAATGCAGCCCTTGGATGTGTCCAAAGGCTGGTTAATACAAAATGTGAGACTCACAGACCTCCTCTCCAGGAAAAAAACCCCAAATCTTATCCCTTTCTGTTCACGTCACTCAGCCTGTCAGCAAAGAGAGGATGTGCCTGTTATTCTGAAAATATTCCCCCTGAGGTTTTATTTCTCGTTTTTGAGGTTGTGCCCCTTAAAGAGGCTCTGGGGGTTGGTGTGGCCACAGCCAGAACCCCATTTACACCCTTTTAGAAGGGCTGGATGTGCTCAGCTCGGTTTCAAATCCAGGTTTGGGGTTTGGGAGGGGATGTGGTGGGAAAAGGCTGCAGAGAGCAGAGCCAGCCCCACAGGTCTGCAGTGCTGCGAGCCAGAGAGGAAGCGTGCTCTGATGTGGCTTTGATGTGGTACCACCTTCTGCCCCAGCTGGGGAGGGCCAAAATTGAACCTGGAGGGATGAAAGGCTGCTGCAAACTCCTCTGAAAGGACTCCAACACCAGTGATGCTTTTCTGGGGTTCTCTGATACCCTTTGAAATGCTTAACTGCTGGGGGGGTGGGGGTGGGAAATAGAAGTTCTGTGAGGCAGCAGTGACACAGTGAATGCTTTTTTTCCCTCTTTGCATTGGATTATTGGTTGTTTTAACACCACAGAGGCATCTTGCTTCATTCCCTAAGCAATTCTGGCCTCGTTTAGCCATAAATACATTAAAACCTGGCCTTGCTTTGGCAACTCCCTGTCTGGTTCTGTCTTTCTTTTACTGCACTTCCTCAAGGTTGGAGTAAAACAGCAACAAAAATAAAGATTGATTTGTACCAGGTAGTTGTGGTGCATTTCAAGCTATTTTGGTTGCTTTCCTGATTAGGAGCTTGATTACACTGGCTGATTGTTGGTGCATTTTACTGCAAGTTTTACAAACCACAGCTGGTTCCAGTGGCCCTAACCGTCATTTACCTGCCTGAAGCAACAAAGAAAGCCCTTTCTGGAAGTCCTTTTAGGAAAGGGATCAGCTCCTTGCATTATTTTGGCATTCTTGCCATGCCAAAACCTTGCAGGGTATGGAGTTGTTTGCTATGGGACATGCTGTGGGTGATTGTTGGTGCAGAAGGAACACGAGAGGCTTTGCCTGAAGCTTGGCCTCCTCAGGCCTGATCTGTGAATGTCACACAAAACCTGAAATCCCCTCCAGCTCCACCTAAACTGGTTTGCAGTTCATATAACTGCAAACAACTGGTTTGCAGTTCATATAATTTCATATAACACCCCCTGAGCTGGGATCCCAAACAAAACCGGGACTGGAGCAAGTTTTCCAGCCAGGTGAGGCTCCTTTCTGCTCCAAGGGATGAATTTGGTGGCCCTGCAGGCACCACCTGTCCTCCTGCACCTGGGGAGTTTCATAACCCTCAGAAATCCAGATGAACACATCCAAAAGGAAATCTGCAGGGTGAGTGGTCTAGAAAAGGCTTCCCGTGAAAAGTTTCTGGTGGCTTCAGGAAAATCTGCTTAAGAGATTTCATGGAAATCTTCCTGCTTCGTTTAGCAGAGCTCTGAAAGTGGGGAGATGGTTCTTCTGGGCTGAGTTTAATTTTGTGTCTGCAGTGGGTTGTGGAGGGTTTGTAAGAGCTCTCCTGGATGCAGGTGGAGCTGCAAATTTTGCCCTCAGCCTGATACGGTCAAGAGTTTATGGAATTCATGTACCTATTTAAGATCATGCAGATTGAGGTTTTTCATTATTAAATTTGCTTTATTATGTCAGAAATCCAGGCAGATCCACAGCCCCAGAGCCTGCTGTGCACAAGGGACTGTGGTTTGGGTGGGAAGGGGCTCTAAAGGCCATTTCTGCCGTGGGCAGGGACATCTCCCACCAGACCAGGCTGCCCAGAGCCTCATCCAGCCTCTCTGGGATGTTCCCAGGGATCAAAGCATCTATAACCTCTGGGTAATCTGGTGTTACACCATTTTCCTGTAAAGAAAAAATTCTGGAAAGCTTCTGAGTTAGTTCAAACCTGCCCCAGGACAGCCCTGTTGCGTTTGGATGCCCCAATTCCTGTTAAAAGCAGAACATTATCGGCATTAGGAGCAGAGATATCTTATTTTTGGGTCCATGACGCGTTCACCTACGGAAAAATACATCATCCTTTTAAAACCTTTCCGAATATCACTCGAAGCCTAGACACAGGTGGAAGGTTTGGGCTGGTTTCTTCTTTTGTGGTTTGCTCACATCTAACTGTGCTGTCACTGATGGGAGACACAGCTCAGTAAATGTGAGGGGATTTCAGTCTAAACTGAAATCCAGGCAGGATGAGGCCTTGGCTGCCTGAGTTTTTCACTTCTGCATTACAAGTATCCAGTTATCTGTGGGTTTAGATAAAGATTTCCTGCAGCTGTTATCAGTGAGAGGCTGGCAATAAGAGCCAGCACACGGAGCTCTTGCAGAGCAAAAATATTGGTTTTGGGAGAGCACTTGGTATTGTTGGAATCCTGTTGAACACTTCAAATTACAGCAGCTTCTCCCGAGAGGAGCAAGCAGATTGCAGCCACCTCTTGTCCTCTTCTAGCACTTCTTAAGTGAAAGCCTCCAAAACCTTGACTGACTGTGCATTGTGGTAAAATTGAGATGCTCAGTTTATTTCTGCTTGCTGTCTGAAGCCCCTACTGCCCTGTAATTTGAATTTTTACTGCTGGCAGTAGTTCCTTTAGGCTCTTCTCACTGCCTGAGTGCTGACCTGGTTAAATGTCTGCACACCCAACCGTTGAAAATGAATCATAAATAGTAATAAACAGTAGATTAATAGTAAATAGATAGCAAAAGATTCTTAGCCAGTCTCCTTTCAGATGACATGTAAGTTTTGCTCAGGTAAAAGGGTGTTTGAGCAGTGAGAGCTCACTTGTTTAATGACCCAAAGTATTTTGATTTTTCACTTGTCTGAGCCAGGGTATTGACCAGAGTGCCATCAGTTCTTTAATATCACTTTATTTGTGTTGGGGCTTAAATTCCAGCTGTTACATGAAGTTTTCACTGGCAATACTTGAGGGGTTTCTTCCCTTCTCATAGTAAATATTCCAGTAGCTTCCCATAAAAATCCTGTGGCCTCTGCCCACCACAAACCAGGTATTTCACACAGTAAATTGACTAACATCTTCAAAGACTGACGCAGAGCCAGCTAATTCTTAAATTAAATCCATCGGTGTCTAACATGGAGATCCACATCATGTGTGTTTAGGAATAACTTTTGGGATTATTGGGAGTTTCTCAAGTAGGACAAAGCCCTCCTGCAGCCCAGGGGCCAACCTGAACTGTGGAAGCAACAACAACTGCTGACCAAGGGATGAATTCACTGGAATGCTTTCCCCAGGCTGTGTCTCTGACCTAGAAACAGCTCTGGGCTCACCAGTTGTTGCATTAAGTATCCAGTGCTTGTGAGGGAAAATTATACCCTGAACATCCCCTAACTATAGATTAGAGAAGTGGTGAAGCAGTTTTATTTCTGGAAATGTATAATCTTCTTACATTAACCTCGTGCCTTTGTGGAGAGGATTGCTTGCACTGAGTGGCTGGGGCTGTGACAGGTTTGCAAGGAGAGAGTGCTGAGCGTGGTGCCTGCTCCCAAATTGCCTCCCCAGTTGCTTGGGAACAGATGCTGAGCTCCTGAAGGGCTGGGAGCAGTGGGATTGTCTGTCGGGGGGGAAACTGCTGCCTGTGTCCTTGGACAGCCTTTCTGGAGGCCTTCAGAGCGAGGAAACCAAACCCCACTGCTGTGGAAATAAGATATTTTAAATATTTATCAATATTACGAGTTTTGGGTTCAGGGGATGGTGGTGGTTGTGGAGTTTGTTCTCTGCAGGCATTTCTTAGGCAGTTATGAAGGCTGGGAAGGTGAACTCACTGCTCACTTGTCCCTCAGCTCCTCAAACCTGGCCTTGAGTCAGACAAAATAGGAGAATTCTTACTTGCTGCGTTGATGGGTGATTAAACTGTTCAAACTTATACAGAAAAAAGTTCACTGGGCCTGGTTAAAAAATGGTCACCCCAGAAAAGTGAGCAAACTGAGAGATCACAACCTTTTATGTCATTGATGCTCTTGCTTGGCTCAGGTTAACTATAAATTGTAATGGGTTTGGCCGTATTAAAACCCCCGTATCATCCCTGATGATGTGGCATCTTCCTGCAGCAGTGATGGAGCTGGAATCTCTGTCTTTGCAGGACACCTCTGTGGTTGGTAAGCTCATCAAACCTCCACTGAAGGCACAGGTTCAGGTCAGTGTCTCCAGAGGGTATCAGGTCAGCTCTTCCTGAGGATGCCCATTTACAGGACTTAATGGAAACCTGAGTTTTAGCAGATAGCTTTTCAGCTGAGGAAGATTCCTGGGTTTCTGGTGCAGGAATGCAAGACTGTCTTTGGCAGTTATTCCAGTAGGTAACCACCTTCCCAAAATCCAGCATGATTTAGCTTCCAAGCAGAGCAGCAGCTCACCAGCCCAGGTGATAAAAGCTTCTCCCGTTGCACTGGCTTTGCAGCAAAAGAGAATTAAACACTGGGGTTTTGTGGAAAGGAGGGGGAGATTCATCTAATCCTTTCATCACAGGCTGAAATCACTCTGCAGCACCGCTCAGGTGACCGAACCAGGCTGAAAAAGGAGGGAAGTGAGGAGCTTTAACTCTGTGCTGGGGAAGAAGAAACTCCAAGAGGTTTTCAGAGACAGGAGTCCAGCCCTAAATTTCTGTTCACCAAATAACCCATCAGTGCATGTGGCAGCCTAAGAGCCATGAGAGCATTCTTGTCTCCCCTGCAACTTGGATTTCCAAAGGATACCTCAGGTTATCTACCTGAGAGTGAGGAGATGGACAAATACATCTTCAAATGAATCCATGAGAAAACATTGGGAAGGGTGGGCACAACCAACTTGAGCAAAATGATGGCTCCAGGAAAAACATACAACATTGCTTAGTGCAATTTTATAATATTTACAGGAGCCTGGAGTGGCAGGACAAGGGGAATGGCTTCAAGCTGACAGAGAGTAGGTTTAGATTAAATATTAGGAAGAAATGCCACCCTGTGAGGGTGGCACAGCTGCCCAGAGAAGCTGTGGCTGCCCCTGGATCCCTGGAAGAGTCCAAGGCCAATCTTCTGCAGTTTATTCTCTGCCTTAAAACTGCCTCTAGACAGCCCCAGAGGAATGGCTTCTGGATCCTGGGCATGAAAAGTGAAACCCAAACACATGGAATAAACAAGGCTTTGGTGAGAACACTGAATAAACTATTTGATAGCAATTGAAAGTTCTGATGAAACTCACACGTGGTGTGAGATAAGACATTTGGTGGGCCATTTTTGTATTGGGCAAATAAGGACCAACATTATTTCACAAAGTTATCTCCAGCTGAGCAAAACACTTTAGTGTATTCATAATTTTAAGCCCACAAATAGATATATATCACTTCACTTTCTGTTCTTTATTGCTGTGTAAAATCCTGAGCTCCTTTCTCAGAGATTTTTACTTCTTATTTCTTCTAATCAGGCAAAACTCCCAATAATTCCGCCCCACTCTTGAGGCATTATGCAGGCTATTTATAGCTGCTTTTAACAGAAATAACTTGGACAAATCCAGCGTGCAGAGACTTCCAAGCAGCAGCAGCAGGGTGCAAAGTTCCCTCTGCCTCTTTTCTGCAATTCCACAATGGAAACTGGAAGGGCAAATCAGGTGATTCAGAACCCGTGCAGGATCCTGTGTGCAGCTGGCAGGGGTGTGCTGGGGAATGGAATCATGGGATGGGTAAGGGTGGAAAAGGCCTTGAAGACTGAATCCAGTCATTAATCCAGCACCACTAAACCACAGCCACAAGTGCCACGTTCAAATCCTTTGAGCATTTCCAGGAACGGTGATTCCACCACTGCCCTGGGCAGCCCCTGCCAATGTCTAACCGCACTTTCAGTGAAAAAATTGTCCTTATATCCAATTTAAACCTTCACTGGTGTAACCTGAGGCCATTTCTTGTCCTGCCCCTTGTTCTTTAAGAGAGGACATCAACTTCCACTTTACTACATCCCTTTTTCAGGGAGTTGTGCAGAGCCACAAGGTCCCCCCTGAGCCTCCTTTGCTCCAGCCTGAGCCCCTTTCCAGCTCCCTCAGGAATTCTCCAGCCCCTTCCCAGCTCCATTCCCTGCCCTGGACACACTCCAGCCCCTCAGTGTCCTTCTTGTCCTGAGGAGCCCAGAAGTGCCCCAGGATTTGGGGTGGTGCCTCAGCAGTGCCAGCACAGGGGACAATCTCTGCCCTGCTCCTGTGGCCTCACCATGGCTGGCACAGCCCAGGGGCCGTTGGCCTCTTGCCCCCCTGGGCACCCCTGGCTCGTGTCCAGCCACTGTCCCCAGCACCCCCAGGGCCTTTTCCATCTTCTCATGCCCCAGTCTGCAGCAGACCCAAGGGCAGGACCCACACAAAGCTCCTCAGCTCACGGATCCAGCCTGTCCAAATCCCCCTCTGAACAGTGAGATCTGCTGGTCCCTGCCCGAATTGTGAATTGCATTTGTAAAATTTAGCCTGGTTTGGAATAAAAAGAGAAGGTTCACCCACATACAATAACTTCAGGGGGTGATGGATGGATTTAGCTGGAACAACCTGCTCTAAAAATAGAGCTCTGGTTCTTTTATTTTGGCACAGGAACAATAACATGTGGGAAGAGGAGAAGGAGCCTGAGAAACTCCACATCCCCTGCTCCCAGCCGAGCTCAGAGGCAAGCCTGGAAAGTCTCACCCTCCCAAATTCTCCAGCCAGGGGTTTATCTGAAAATATCTGAGAACAGATTTCTCTTTGTCTGGGGTTCCTAAGGAAGTGCACCTTGGAAGCTTTGACACTCATTTCTCATCATGCCCTCAGCCATCCTTGCACTTGGTAAAGTTCAGGTGGATAAGGGAGGGGAACAGAGGGCTTAAGACACCGAATTCCTATCAGGGTTCTGAAAATATGTGGCCAAGGAGAGAAGAGCCAACCTATCAAAGATGCTGTGTTTGTAGGAATGAAATCTCTTTTCTCACAGAGGGAAAAGCTGCACTGTCATGTTTGACATAAGAAAACTGACATGGAAGGAAGGTGTTGAAAATTCCAGTCAAGGGAGACTCTGGAAAGCTTTTGTGGTCTCAAAGAAGTCAAAGCTGAAAGGAGCCCTTTGGAAATCACAGCCCTAGAATTGCTGTAATCTTCGTAATAGCTCTTTTATGACAATTTCCCACTGGTTTCAAACCGTGGAACAGTATTAGTAGGAGAATGGGAATACCTGTTCTTCTGAAGAGCCTTTCCTTCTTATTCTTCACATAAATAAATCACTTAGAGAAAAAACCAGAAAGGTTTTCAATACGTCCAGTCCTAATAAAAAAGGGACACATCAAAATGAGAAGTGGGCAACAAATACTCAGGTGAGGTTCTTGAATATTTGACACTTTTTACTATTTTACTTTTTTCCCAACTCCTTTGTCATTGATGCAATGGAGCAGTGAATGAATTTTGCATCATTGATCAGTGATACGATAAATGCCATACCTAGCACTGAAATGTGACTGTGGGGTTGAGTTTCCAAGCAGTTTGGTATCCCTGGCACGACCCTGGGGTGAGACCTGACTGAGGCTTTATTTGGTTGCCTGAATTAGTCCCAGAGTCAGTGCGAGCTTCACGCTCAGAGCAAATTTAGACAGCAAAGAAAGGCTAAGTTCACTCACAAAGTACTTATAAAACGTGAAGAAGGTCTAAATTTTATATAGAGCACACTTTGAGTCTGAATTAAACCCCACTTGAGCATCAGAGATCCTTTTGTACTTCTGTCTCTGCCATAACTGAAGGAAGGTGATGGTACATTTTTTCCCTTTGTTTGTTTGATAGCAAAAATAGTACGTTTTCAGAAAAAAAGAAAAGGTTTGCAAGGCATTTCACTAAAAAAACAAACAACCCCCTGTTGTGAAGGTTTTTGTGTTGGTGCTCTTTTCACTAAAAAATAAAGAAGCAGAGGATCTGGGTTGCAAAGTCCAGAGCAAAACTCGAGCTCTCCTGTGATAAAGGGATCTCTGCACCCTGACCTTTCTTCAGCTGCCTCACTCCAGAAGATAATACTGTTTGCAGTATTATGGTCTGGACAGATCTCATTTAAAATGTTCTGAATATTTCTGTTCAGCTGCTGGTTGTGCATTCAGCCCAGCTGTGAGCACCTCTGGAGGGCTGGCCCTGCTGGAGCTGCACAGGAATTTATCTCATTTCAGGGCCAAGCAAAACATAGGAAATTTCACAATAGACACCTATCGATAAAGAGAGTAGAAAGCTTTTAATCATGGAATTAAAAGGCTAATTAATTGTCTCTCCCCATCAGCCTTGCTTTGGGCAAACAAGAGGGTGGGGGCAGGAGCAGGGGGGCTGGGTGTTGTCCCTGAGGGTTCAGGGTGACACATCCCCTGCTCTCCCCGTGAGCCACCTGGCCACAGAGTTTTTCCCAGAAACTACTCCAGTGGTCTGGGCACAGTCCATCCCCTGCTTGGAGTGCTCCATCTGCCACCCAGATGTCCTCAGGCCCCTGCATGGCACCCGTGTCACACAGCTCTGGGCTGTCACACAGCATTTCATGGGCACAGCACTCACCAGGGCTTCAGTCCCTGCAGTGACAGGACAAGGGGAATGGCTTCAAGCTGACAGAGAGTAGGTTTAGATTAAATATTAGGAAGAAATGCCACCCTGTGAGGGTGGGGAGGCCCTGGCACAGCTGCCCAGAGAAGCTGTGGCTGCCCCTGGATCCCTGGAAGAGTCCAAGGCCAATCTTCTGCAGTTCTATTCTCTGCCTTAAAACTGCCTCTAGACAGCCCCAGAGGAATGGCTTCTGGATCCTGGGCATGAAAAGTGAAACCCAAACACATGGAATAAACAAGGCTTTGGTGAGAACACTGAATAAATTATTTGATAGTAAATAATTGAACTGAAAAAGAAAAATCAAAACCAGACTAAAAGCTGAGATGCTGTCCAAGAGAACAGGGCCTGAGCAGGTGTGAGGAGGAAGGCTTGGCAGGTTCCTTTACTTAAGGAAGGGTGAGATGTGAACTTTTGTTCACACAGCTGTACATGAGTGACCAGGAGTGATGGGATGAGGGCTCAGATCCTCTCCTCTGGTCCAGGAATTGATGCAGTGGCACTTGAGTGGCTGCACCTCTCAAGCTCATCATGATCTGTTGGGGTGGATGAGGAGGAATCAGGATATGGAGCAAAGTCCGTCCCATCACCACGGCACTGGTGTAACACAGGAGCAGGGATCACACAGATGTGTTTGACATGTCCTGATTGTGCCAGATTTCTGCCTAAATCCAGCAGTTGTGCCTGTGCCATGGCTCTGCTGGGTTTGTGTGTGTGTGACCTGCTGGGATGTCCTCATCCCAGCCCAGTTCTCCTGCAGCTCCCTCTGGGCCAGTCCTGCTGGGCTGAAATCACCCTGGGTTTGCTGTGGGCAGTGGCACCAGCCTGCAGGGTCACCCTGTGCTTGGAAATCTAACCCAAATTCCACACCTGCCTCCGCCTGGTGCTCTGGGGGTTAAAGTAGTGCCCTGGTCTTGTTTGTGTTTGGGTGGAGAGGGTTGGCATGAGAGGGGTCCAAAGTGCCTTTTTTTCAGAGCCAAATAGTCGAGTTTCTCTGTTGTCACTTTTAGCTCCTCACCTCAGAGAGCAGAATGCTAAACTGGAAATCCAAGTTAAGCAGAAGAAAAGGCATCCAAAATGAGTCCCTGGCCAGCAAACCCAGCGTCCTGCTGCAGGTCTGAGCCCTGTGTGCCCAGGACAAGAGCTGACCCCAGAGTGATGACTCCAAGCCCAGGCTGGGCTCTGCTGCCTCCATCCTCGCTCTGCCCAAGGAAAGCAGCGTCAGCCCCTGCCTTTTGCATCCCTGTGCATTTTGCAAGCCCTAAAGAGGGGCTGGAAGCTCAGAGCAGCTTTTCCCTCTCATCTCCATCAGCAGAGCTTCTCTTCTGTGTGCTTTCCACAAATTATGTGCATTTAAATGTGGAATGTCCTGGGTGCATCAGTTCTTTTACGCATTTTTTAATGCCATGCCACAATTGAGCCACGCATGCATGTGTGGAAGCTCATGCACACACCCAATCACACCAAGAGCTCCTTTTACTTCCCAGATTTTTTTTAACACACAAAATCAAGCCTACATTTTAGTCCCCACTGTAATTATAATCAACGTCTACTTCTAGGGAGATAAAAAGAGAAAAGTGGGAATCAGGAAAAGGGAAATGTTACAAGCCTTTTCATTAGGGTTTTATGTATTTAAAGAATTTACATTTTTAACCAGTGGCAAATTTATTTCATACTCCATAAGCTCTGAGGATCCTTTGGGATAAACAGCACGAAAGCTGTCATTTGAGAACAATCATCTATTTTCTGTTTATTGAAAGTTTGCTTTTTTTTGTGCCACGGTGTTTTGCGCGGAGCTGGAAATATTTGTTCAAAATGATAATTGTCAAACTGCTCGTTCTGTTTGGGATTCACTTGTCAAAAAGAGCTGCCTCTGCTGTGAAAATAGAGGGAATGGTGCCAGCTGGTTTCTTTGGGATGAAGGTTGAAGCCGTCCCCAAGGCCAGGTGAGGTCCCATTGCAGTTTCCTGGCAGCCACAGCAGGGCCAGAGAGGAAAAGTTAAATCTGAGGAGAGGCAGCTGAAATCTGTGTGTGGAGAGCTCTGCAGATCACGATGGCTGAAATTCAGGTTTAAGGTCATGGGTGGCCAGTCATTTTCAGCGGGAGCTAATCCATTCCCCTGTGGAATGAGTGGAATCCTGCTTCCCATCCAACAGTGTTCCCATCACGGCTACTGCAAAGCCAGTCTGGGCTGGATCTCTGGGGGGTTTTGGTATGGAATACCCTTGAAATTCTGCAATCTGACTCCAGCTTATACAGGAGCATCTGGGCAAGGCTTAGCCTTTAGTCTGGGCTTTAGTCTCGGGTCAGGAGTGTGGTGTTCACCCAGGAACTGCACATGACAGGAGCACAAATAACGTGAACGGGGCTGACCTCTGGCCCCCTGTGCTGGAAGGAGCCATCCTGTCACTGCCTCTCTCCTCAGCTCCCAGCCCCTCTCTGTCCTTGTGTCCAAGTACCTGCTCAGGCACAGAGGCTTCACAAACTGGGGGCTTAAAGGTCCTGTTTGGTGTGAGCTGCACATCAGCAGATTCCAACCTTCTGGAAAAAGAATCCTCCGACTCCTGAAATAAATCTGCCTCTTACCTGGGCAGCCACGGGATGTGCAGGAGTAGGGATGTCCTAAAACTTTCCCCAAACACAAATTAAGACCCACTTCTAGGATGTACTGCACACCTTGCTGATTTATTCACTGTAACTTCTGCGTCTCATTGATTCTTACTGTGCTGGCCATGGGATTGAGGAGCCCCAGGATTCTCTTACCCACATTTTGCATTTTAATAGTAATAGAAGAAAAATATTTATTGTATCAAGAACGATGACTTCACTGTTCAGCAGAGACAAAGGGGAATAAAGTCCCCTGATCTGTCACTGATGGCTTTTTATTTGTATCTTTGAGCTGGTAATGCTTTTGGGCTGGGGCACGATGGAACAGGTATTTGCCACTTAGTCCAAGAGTACTATTCTGCTTTCTTAAAGAAAAAATTATTGCTGCCTTTCCCTTTGGTCTGGATTTCAGGTAATCCATTTGTGTGTCAGACACAATTCCTGGGCCTCATACTCGTTGGTTAAAATGATATTCATGGCGTTTGGGTGGCATTGGAGTGATCTCCTCAACCTGAAATGCTTCTGTTCTGTGACCTCAGAAGTCACACCCAGCTGTAGTTTCATTGCAAATAGTGACTTTTGTGTGGATTTAAGAGGATCAGGAGCGCTGTTTGTTTGAAACCTGTGGTTCTTTTGCTGGACCCAGGGCCACGTGCTGCTCCCAAATGCCCTAAGAGAGCTGACAAACAGATATTCTGGAAAGCAGTGACTTTCACAGCAGCAAAAGCATTAATTAAGAAAGCAGGGTTATCAATGTCCTTTATAATCCCAAAGCATCCTTGGGAACCAAAATCTTAATGCAGAAATCAGGAGCAGGATGATCCCACTGGGCTCAGCTCTGTCGCTAGGCAACCCTTGATGTTGGCTCTGAGGCCCTTGTGCTGGGACAGGATTGGGATGGAAATCCGAGGTGATGTGTTAAAAAACCACTGCCAAACAGGTTTGGGGGTGTTTTGTGGGACAGGAGGCTGGTCTCCCAGGGAGTGTCACACTGCTCTCAGTGTTTAATGGAGCTATGGGAGGCTGAAGTTGAAGCTTTTCTTCATCTTTTTAATATCTCCTATTTTCTTCTGTCACTTCTCATTCACGCTGTACTCTTAGCTGAGTTTTAGAGCCTGGGGTGTGTTTTATTGCAACTGTTAATCCCATAAAAATGTCATTCTCAGCTAGTTAGGAAAGCTCTGGGAAGACTTGCCTTGGAACAGTAATAAAATTCCTGCTGCAATACAGAGAAAAGGTTGTATGCCAGCCTTTGTGTACCTGTGGTGTGGTGAGGGACCCAGGCAGCACAGGGGATTTGAGGTTTAGGTGACAAGAAAGAGCACGAGGGAATATTTAAGATATTTTCTTCTTCATCCTTTTAACTCCAGGTCTTCGAAATGAGATTGGAAATCATTGCTCCAGTGAGTAGGAGCTGCAATCTCCTCCACTGCAGAGACAGATCTTCCCCTGCTGCAATAAGGAATCCTCCAGGTGATTCCCTACCTGGCAATCACGGACCCAGAATCCCTGCAGGGCTGGGCACAGAGGTTCCCTCTCAAACAGAACAGGCACCACCAGCCCAAGAATGAATCCAAAGCAATTTCTGGCTCCATTTCTTGCTTTTGAAAGCACCAGGAGCACCTAGAGCTGTTTTTGCTCTGTGTGTGGTGCTTTGGAGTGAGGGCTGGAGAGAGCCTGGAATGGCTTTGCCAGGGGGCTGTGGCACAGTTCCGTGGCCAGCCTGCTCCTGGGGGTCTTTAAGGAGGCTGCCACCAGCCATGTGCTGCAGGAGAACGTGGGATTGCTCCAGACTGAGTCAGAGCTGCCCGTGGAATTCTGGCCATCTTTGGGAGGAGGGAGGATTCAGTTGCAGGGAACATGTCAGGGCTGCAGCCCTAAGCTTTGTTACAGCAGCCTGCAGCCATCCCATCTCCTGTAACCCCGAAGCCTTCTCTAAATCTGCTTCAGAGAAGAATAAATAGGGATCTTCCAGGGGCTGTAAAGCTGTGGTTCAGGCCATGTGTCAGCCTGCTAATGGAGCAGACCTGGCTCTGTGTCCGTGTCACCAGCCCGACTCCTCTCTGGCACAGCTCAGCTGATGATTTCTGCTCTTGCTCCATCACCTACAAAGAAAGAACCCATCTGTGTGAGTGCCCTGATTTGTGCTGCTCTTCCCAAGACACCCCATTTCAAACCAGAGCAACGTGAGCTTCGTGAGCAGAGCCAGGAGATATTTCTGCACAAAACAGGAACGTGGTTGGGTAGCAAGGTTCAATGGCTGTTTCCTGACCTTCATCCTTTTTCTTCCTGGCTTTAATTGCCCCCAATAAAATCCCCTTACAGCACATGGAGCCCAGCAGTGCCCTGGGCATTCCCTGTTCCTGGTTCTGCCATACCAGGGCAGTAATACTGCTTTTGACAGCTTTTCCCTGGAGCTTTTCCTCCCCGTGGACTATATTTGGACACTCCAGCCTGTGAGCCCTGAGAAGTATCTGCAACGTGAAATTCTCCTTGGCTCTCCCATGTAACAGGACAATTAGCAGAAGGCTTGGTTCAGTAATTTGAAATAAAAGCCAAATATCCCACATTTTGCTTCAAGAAGAGGCAGGCAGACACTCCAACATCTATGCACCCACGCAGTGTATTTTGTATTTTCACCCCTAGCACAGCACCTTGCCACGAGAGGGGGGTGCTGCTGGCTCCAGCAATCCCCATGACAGTGGGGTGGGCTGTAAAATGCCCTGGAAAAGCCTAGGAAAAGGCTTGGTGGCACAGGCTTTTACAATGGGATGCCCTGCTCTGGGTATCAGGGCGTGAATGAGGCGGGATGTGGGGAGTCCTGTGTGTGTGAAATGAAAAAGAAGCTCCTCCATAGCCTCACCTCACCAAAGACATCAGCATAGGAAGAACCTGAAACAGAATACTGACAACCTCTCTAGATTTTCCTGTGAGCAAACCTGTTCTTCAGACCAAGTGGTAGCTTTTAAGCTGGAATTAGCTCTGAGTATCCCCGTTTATTGAAAGGGATGTGACTGGGACTGGCTGTTCACCCCAGGCCAAGCTGGACAGAATCCACTGAGGAATCTGAGTGGCCAAAATAAAAATAAGGGATGTATTCAAAGGAAAATCTGGTTTTGCTTAAAACTGGATGGAATATCCAATCTTATCTGAATATCTATAGAATATATACAATGTATGGAATTTACTGGGCCGGGTGCTGAGTTCTGGTCTTGAACTTTTCTCCAGCAAGCCAAGGGAGGACCAGGCATTGATTACTGAGCATAATCTGCACAGCACGTAGGAAAAGAGCATGCAAATGCTCCTGAATCACCAGGTTTTACCCTCAGACATTAAAAAGAAAAATAAATCTGTGAATAATAAAGCCTTTCCTTGCTTGGCTCTGCTTGCAGAGGTGTCAGCTCAGCTCTGCCCTGGCTGGTTCTCTGTGAGGTGCAAAGAGTGGCAACGCTACCACCAATGTTTGCCAGGCTGTGTGCTTGCTTGGCCAGTGATTAAAAGCAGATCAAGCCAAGCTTCTTTACACTGCAGCAAAACCTTCAGAGCACTTGCATCCTGACTGCCAAATTTAAGAGAAAAGGTTAATATAAAACCCACAGTTGAGATGGTAAAGGATATTAGAGGTGACATGTTGGCCATGAGCTCTGCTTTGGGCTCTGGGGTAAAAAAAGCCAGAACAAGGTTAGTTCTAACCTTCAAATTAACCTTTTTCTATTTTTTTTCTGCAGCCAGAAGAAGACCTACAGGCCAAGATGTCGGCTCTAATATTTCGTGTGTATTTCAAACCTCTACTTTGACCCCATTTTCGTGGTTTAGTCTCTGGACTCACCCAAAATCAAGTGGCACTGTGCTGATCAGTCTGTTTTCCTGGCACCAGAGGAAAGACTAAATATTATTTGTGGGCTGCTTTAGACTTCCTGCTTTGTTTCAGCTGAACCTAATTCAGTTGCCTAGCATTCACCATGCTGGGTTCTTTTTTTCCTCTGGCCCTACTATTTTATTTTTTTTTGCTGGCTATTTGTTCCTTGTCATTTGCAGTAATCTGATTTCATTTGTTCAGCTCTTGGCATGGTCTCCCAATTTAGTCAGCTGCTGCCATGAATATGTGGAATTTCTGCAATCTGACTAAATATCAATAGACTATTGAACTTTTATATTATGCACACTTGTAATCAAGTCAACTGCTTGAGAATTTGCACATCTATGCATTTAGATGTGGAAAAAATAGGCTGTGTTCATGTAATTAAAGTCTGTATCATAATACTTGTGCATAAAAGGGCCAAATTAAGGTTTTTGCAGGCAAGTTTAATTCCAGCACTTCCTCTTTGTTTGGTGCTTGACTTTGCAACCTGAAAGAGATTTCTAATGTCATTTTTAAAAAAAATTTGATTCATAATGTCCACAGAAAATTGAGCTGCTGGATTGTCTGTGGCCACAGCCTCTTGCAGGAAGTTATAGGTCACTGATAAGGTTTGCAAATATTAAAGGAATATGAAGTGAGGCAGGGCAAGCAAAAGTTACTGAGTTTTCTCAGTGCCTGCTTTGTATCAGGATGGAAAGTGGAGGGGAAAAAAAAAAGCAAAATCAGGGATTTTGTGCATTTTGTGCAATGGAACCCCAATACAAAAATCATATTTTTTAAACAGAGATGCAGGAACATTTTCTATGCAAGTCAGCAAAAGAAAGGCAGAGTGAGACAGCTGTGACTGAGCTGTGGGACCTGCTGGAGAAAAGGAAATGGGTCTGCTCCCAAATTATACACAGCAAGTGGAGTTCTGAGCCCAGGATGTTTGGGTTCTTTTTTTGTGGCATCAGAAAACCACAGGCCAGCTTCAAATTGTACAACTCCACCAGCTTGGTGTCATTTAGATGCTAAGACAGGAATTAAATAGTCAGATAAAAACTAAATTGGCTCCTTTGAGTTGGAATTGAGTGACTGGAGTGAAAGGAAGGAGCTGGAGAAATCATTATGATTTCTCAATGTGGAGAAGATCAGCATAAATCAAAGAGAAAATGATGTTGGTCAAGGCATCTTGGTCAATATGGGGCCAGAGAGGCTGAAAGCAAATGCAGGAGGCATTTGGAGGGGAGTGTTGACCACTAATGGAATAGAAATGATCAGAAATTACAGCTGATGAAGGATAATTGTGCTGGAATCGGGCCTTTGAAGAAAAGAAAATTAAAGTTGCAGAGATTATAAGAGAATTAATTGGAGATCTGTTGTAGGAGGGACTTGGCTTTTGGATGTATAAAATTTCCTCCTTCCTTGCAGGATCATTTCACTTCATTGGCATTAACATTCATTGGTGGTATTTGTATCTTTTGTCCTCCCATATCCTGCCTTTCAGGGCAATGGCCTCTATTTAAAATACTCGAGGCCAGGAAGGTGTGATCAGCTCATCTCATTTCCCTTTATTTCATGCTCCACTTTGTTTCCTAATTCAGTTCTGGCACGAGGAGCCACGTCCTGCTCGTGCTGGGCAAGCTGGAATGATAATTGTCTTTTGCCAAGCAGCTCAAGGTAACTAATCAGAACCACGGCAGCAGCAGCTGCAACTCCTAATGAAGTTAGAAACTCTAAACCCCACAGAAATCCCTGTCTTCAGGAAAAAAAATTCAAGCCAATAAATTACCAGAAGGTAGGAATGGAAGCAGCCAAAAAAAAAAGGCTAAATTTGGTAACTGCAGTGTCTTTGAAAGGGCTTTAAGTGTGGAGTGATGTTGGCAGCATCACCAAAGAGAAGTGTCCTCGAACTTAAGAGGCTCTTTTTGTGCTTAAGTCTTGGGCCTTCCTTAAGTTTAGGCTTTAAGACCTATCCCCATGGGCCGCAGCAGGAGCCCCAAAGCCTGCAGCCCCAAAATACAACAGTTCACCTGTAAAATTGCACAGGAAGGCTTCCCATCATCATCATCAGTCCTGCACAATTCCTGCTCTTCTGGGAGGCAGTTGAGTCCTCTGGGATTTTTCCTTTTGCTGCTCCCTATGGGGCTCGTTTCCATGGATGTCAGGACCATGGAAATCCTCCATCTTTTATTTGTGAGTATTCCAAGCCATCTCGAATTGACATCCCTGGGTTGTCCATTGGTGCAGCGCAGGATCCTCTCCCAAACACACACAAATAGAGCTATTTCCTTCCTTGTTGGAGGCTCAGCTGAGAATTCCTCCTGCATTGCCTCGAGATGATGAATTTTCCCTGAAATCCTCCACGAGGCTGTTTGCAGTGTAAACACCCTGTCTCTCACTGGAGGTACGCACAAAAATGCTTTGAGGAAGTTCCTACTGCTCCTGCAGTACCATGCTGGGAATATTTCGTGCTGTTCCCAGCAGATCCTTCTATTATTTCTGTAAATATTTGCTCTAAGGAACAGCAAACAAAATTTTGGAAGACTGTAAAGACGTTATTTGAAATTACGGTTAATATTCAAGGAATGTTCTCTTGAGTCGCTATCTGCTCTCTCCTGGCTGCTTCTTTTTATTTCTGCCAAAATTGTGTGTGAATCTGAATTCAGGTTCTGTATCTGAGAAATACCAGCAGGACAGATTTCTGTATCTGGATGTTGAGAAAGTGAAAAAAATAATTTTATGCATTCTATGCAGCCACTCTGTGTCATATTGCATGAGACCATAACGTATAAAAGGGTCTTTGACTTATAATTAGCTTTAACACTTCTTAAATTATCATGGATACACTTACAAGCATGAAACTCCTTGCAAAATGAAAATAAATTCATTTAATTTCTATTCTACAGCTGAAATTAAAATTTAGGTAGGAAAAAAAAAATTAGGTTGTGTCAGATGCGGTGATCCAGCAAGAAGGCATCACTATTTGAATTTCAAATTTGTGAACTCCCAAAATGTGCATCTGAAAAATTAAATGTTCATCATTTTAAAAATACTACTGGGCTTCTTGGGGACATAATTTTTAAAGATCTTGCTTTCACAGCTTTTAAATTGTAATTAATTTCAGGTCTTTGGTGGAAACTGAGATTCCCATGCAATCACTTGGCTCCAGCAGATGGGCTTTCAGAATCATCTCAGAAATGCAAAAGTCACGCCACACCACGAGGCCTGGGAAGCTTTGGGAATTAATCAAGGGGATCAATGATTGCTGCTGCTGAATCCCATCATTTTTATCTCTTTGCTTGGAAAAATTCACTCCCTGTGGGAGGCAGAAGAAACTTCATGGAACTGTTCCTCCTTCCATGAAAACCGACACAAAGCTCTGCATCCGCTGCCTCTTTCCTTGGAACAGGTTGGGATCCATCCAAATTCTCAGAATATTCCCTTTCCTGAGGCCTCTCCTGATCCTTTCTGGCCACTCTGCAGGTGAGAAGCCCCATTGGGGGAAAGAATTGAGGACCCTAAATGGACTTTCCCACCACTCTCAGCTGTGATTCCCATTTTGTTGTCTCTCCCCAGGCCTTGGAGCAGCTCCCTAATTGCAGCACTGCTGTTGGGATGAATTTTTCTGAGTCTTCTGACACCTTCCCCAGCCTGGTGAATAGATTTAAGAATTAGACAATGGGATTTTTCTGTTCCTGCCCACCCTCACCCCCCTTGCCGAGCGTTGCTCGTGATTCTATTCTTGTCTGGCATATTCCAGCAATGTTCCTGCTTTTGAAGGGTTTTGGGGAGTGCAGCAAAATATCAGAGGAATAATTCAGAGCTAAAGTTGGAGAGAAAGGACAATGGGCCTTATGTGTATTTCAGCACATCAACAACCCCACAGGGTTTTCTGTTCCAGCTCGCCATTCTCTGGGAGCACAATCATTTTCCATGCCCGTACTCAGAGCTGGGATGAAGTCTCTTCTTTGTTGCTATTCCCACTCCGAGATTAAATGGGAATAATTTCTGTGGATAAATAAGCACTGTGAGTGATTTCAAATGTTTTTTCCCCCTCAGTGCTGTGTGGATGCCACTGATCTGACTTCTTATCTGCTGGCAGGGCTTATCTGAAGAGTTTCCATCCCACGATCACAGCCCAAGTTTTCCAGACTGGCAAAAAGAAAATACTGCATGTGCTAAATAAATATTAAACATCCATATCTGCGGCACGCATTTGAGGAGGTGGTAGCTTGGAAGACCCTTGTAAAGCAAACAAACCCCTTAAACTCTATTTCTTAATGTTGTTTCTGCTCTTGAAAGTTTGTTTTACTTTATAAAATATTTCTGAGGTGAAGCAGAAATCGTGTGGGTTTACACATTGCTCTGTCCTCAGCAGTGTCACTTGGCATCAGCTGTGTCATCTCTGGATGTGCCCTCAGCCACAGATCCAGCTTTGTAATTCCTCCTCACATCAGTGTGGGAGGGAAATTAAGTAAATTCCAAAAGTAGGAGTGATTCTCATTTCCAGAGCTGTTGTAGCTAAATATATCCTGCAGTAGAACTTGCAAACAGGGGAGAAAACCCTCTGGTGCAGAAAACACAACTGCATCCCCTCTCCCTTCATCGTACAACAGTCTAAACCAGCTAAAATATTAAATGTCAGGAAGAGAGGCAAGGTTTCCTCAATCCAGGCTTATCCTCGTGTCAAGCTGCAGCATTCTGCTCTAATTTCACAGAATCAAAACTATGGTAAAGGTCAGAGATCAAGAGAAAAATTTACTTTTCTCCAAACCAAAAAATCTGACTCGCATCGGTGTCTGGGGGTTTTTTTTGGTACTATTTTCATCAAACTTGAAATTAAGAGCTAGGTTTGGTGGGGGGATCCAAATATGAAAAAAAAAAAAAGTCTTTCTGTTGCATATCCAATTAAAAGATATTATTTTGAGTTAAAATGAAAGAGACTTTCCCTGCTAAGTGATGCAATTGACTTCTAACATCACCTGTTAGAGCCTGGGCTGTCTCTGAGCCCAGTCTTTCTAGAGGACAGAGGATCCTGTTGTGGGATTCTTTTGTTTATGGGGATATGAATGTACAAACAGGAGGACTTTTCTCCATCCTGACAAAACTTTGAGTCTGAAAAAGATCTCTGAGCTCATGACTGGTTGCCAGATGTGAATAAACAAATACATTTGTTCTTCCTATCAGTTTTATATCCAGCTTTCGGCAGAAGCTGAGCAGTTCCTGAGGTTTGAATTGCTCTGGTTTAGGTACCATCAACAGAAGTTTTTCTTTGACGGGGCAAATTGCAGCAGACACCAAACGAGGTCAGCTCCCTTTGTCTGCTTAGATAATAAATAAAACAGGGCATTCCCTAAGAAATTAATGGGCAGTGGAGGTGAAGGCCCTGCTTAAACTCTCAGTGAATTCACTGCTGTGAGATTTTGTGAAAAGCTGAGAGGAGACTGGCGCAGAGAAATTTCTTTGTGATTTTTGCAGCTCCCTTGCTCATCCCCAGATGTGTGTTCAACGTGCTAATTAATCCTCATTGCAAAAGCTTTTTACCCGTGGCAGATGAAGGCTATCACTGTGTGTTCTAAATGGGATCCATCAACCCTCAGAAGAGGGGCAGAATTCACCAAATTGATTGTTTAGGAGTTAATATACAGCAGCTTGAAATGTTTGTTGTGTTAAATTATGCTCCAAACAGCCTGTGTGGGGGAAAACAAATAAATGTAGGGCCTTTACCAGCCTGGAGGTGAATTATCTGTGTGGTGTCAGTGAGAGTAGATCCAGAACCACTGGAATTCCACAGCTGAATCCGACATTTATGGATTTACAAGGAGCTGGGGGTACACCCAGCTTGTTAAACTGGGAACTCTGTGTTCCTGTGCTTTGGGCTGGAGGAGCTGCACAGAGCAGGAGGTGATAACTGCAGGGAGAGGAGCTCTTGATTTTGGAAGGAAAAGAGTTCTCTTAAAAATGCTTTGTTTGTTTTTCCCAAGACCACCATGCCCTGAGACATTAAGCTCTTTGAGATACACGCGTGAAAACCCAGCCTGAGTTCCTGAAGGGGAAACTGGGACAACTTTTCTGGAGGTAAATTTTCTCTTAAAACACAAAGAATGGACACTGGGCTCCCCAGAGCCATTTTCAGATCCAGCAGTGCCTACCTGACATTCCTTTGCTGCTTTTCATGTAATCTTTGGAAGATAATTTGGCATTTTGCTGCTGATGACCACGACAGCGAGCAGGGAATTCTTATTTTGCAGAGGCTTTGATGGGTTGTGGCTGTCCAGCTGCTCTGGGGTGGACACTCAAAATGCTGTTTTCCTGCTGCTGCTGTGTCCCCCACTCTTCCAGGGCTTTCTGCTTTGGAATTTCAGCTTGGGCTGCACCAGAAGAGTGGCTCCTTTTGCTTTCATAGTTTCAGGGCAGTTATGTAGCTTCTACTCCTCCTTTCCAAGAGAACTCAGCAAAATTCCCTCTCCATTCTTCTCTTTCATGCTCTGCCTTCGTAATTAAAACCTGTTAGGAGGCCATTCTCTTGTCATGCTTGGTTCACCCTGAAACAGCTGTATCCAAAGGAATTACCAGTGCACTTGGATTTGTATCTAATAATGAAATTAAAACCTTTCTGCTGTGGTGGCCTTCAGGTCTTGAAGTTTTAGTTTTATTAGAGGAGCTAAGCTACATGTCTGAGGTATTGTTTCTCCTCAGATAACAGCCCAGCAGGACTGCAAATGAAATGAAACTCTCTATTGGAGTTTTTCTGTAAAACACCTCAATTTTACATCCTAAAAATAACCCTAAGAAATTACTAAGCTATCATCTTTGGCCACCTTTATGGACTATTTCTTTATTGCTTTGGATTTAAGGAAATAAAAGGTTTTTCTAAGCATTACCCAGCTGGTGCTTGCAGTTTTTAAAGGTTTTAAACTGAAAAAATGCGTGTTTCCTGTGCTGTCTCTGCCCTCCCTTGAGCATGTGCACATCCACAAAGTCTACACTGTAATGGAAGTTCTCCAAGGGAATAAAAATAAAAATACAGTCTCAGGGGTTGGGACTTTTTGACCAAGTTGTGCTTCCAAAGTGAGTTCAGCAATACTTTAATTTTTATGTTTTTTGGTTCTTTCTCTATTACCTAAATTGATCTGAACCAAAATTCATTTTTCTTCAACAAACAGCACTGTGGTTTAAAAGAAAACCCAAAAACCTCAGAGCTCTCACTCTCTCACCAACGTTTCCATAATCTGTATGTACTTTCATTTATACAGGAATTCCATGTGAGAAATAAATTGCTGGGGCAGTACAATGAAGTCTTCTATGTAAAGACAGTGAAAGATGTTTTGTAAATAATGGTTTTTATCTTAGTGCACAATCTGAGGCAGGGATCAAAGAAAAGGTGTCCCTCAGTTCAGAAAAACTCCTCATGGAGTGTTTGATTCAATTCTGTGCCTTTTGTGGAGATATTTTTTGGTTGTGGTGTATGATTTGTGTTGCCTGTGTTCATTCTTGTAATTCCCTTCCAGTTTACTGGGAAATGTGATCCCAAAATATCCTGAATAGGTTTTGGGTGGCACAAATCTCTGCAGTGCTCTGTTTGTTGCACAATACCACATTCAATACCATCTGCCAGGTCTGCTCTGCTGGAAATCCAAGATTCTCTCCCAAAGTGAATGGAAAAAGCATCAGACCTGTTCTGCCATGGTGGGATGAGAGGAATCATTTCAAAGAGATGACTTTATAAGGGAAAAAACGGACAAAACTTGGAAGTGTGGTCTTGAGATAAGCAAAGAAAAGTCCTTCACTAAAGTCTGGGGTGCATTTGAGCACTGAAATTCCCCGTGGCTAATTCCAGCAGCACCATTTTGTTGCCTGCACTCCCCCAGCCCTAAAATCCCTTGACCATAAATCTGGACTGCCTGTGGCTGCATGTGAGCTGGTGAAGCCACCCGGGAATGCACTTCTGGGATGTATCTTCTCTTAGTGGCTGTGCCAAAAAGGATTGTGTCACTGCATGAGCATCTCGGCTGATCCAAACCCTCGGGAGCCCTTCTGAGCTTGGTGTCTGGCTTTGCAAAGAGCAGAGTTGGTCTTCTGCTGCCAAAAAGCCCATTTAGCCAGAGTTCTGCCTGGTGAGAGGCTGCTGCAGGTCAGGGAGCAAAATCTGCTGGGCTGGCTGGCTCTGAAATAGATGAGGTGCAGACAAAGGAACCTTCTCTTGGCTGTCTCTGTGCTGCAGGATTTATCCCTCCACAATCAGTTTCTTCTCCCCTTGGACATTTTCCTGTGCTGCTCCACTCGAGGGGAAGGTCTGCTCCTGGGCAGAATCAGGATGCTTTATCTATTCTGCACCATGTCTTTGTTGTGTGTCTCCTCCTAAAAATAAATCAAGGAACCAACACACGTTCCTTTGGCTCATGGCTCCAAAGATAGAGTTTGGGCTGGGCTAGTTATTTCCACATTGCCACCAGCCCTGAAGGTTGACTTCTCTCATACTTTTGGCAGTAACTTCCACAAAGAAGGATGGCTTGGTCTCTATAAAGGATGGAAGAAGCTGAATATTCCCATCAGCTAATTCATATTTTTAATAGGTAACTCTATGGCTTCCCAAATTTTTATGGCCCCTGACAAAAAAGAAATAATTTTTAAAAAATGCTCTTCACTCCCATATGATTTAGAGAGGAAATGCATATTTCCTCTCTAGACAGTATTTACAGGGTGAAAAGTAGGGTACAGGACAACTTGATTAAATCAACAGAAAGTGTACTGAAGAAAAAGAAATTCAGATACATCTGCAGTGAGAGCTTTTATCTGTGGAAGCTTTCTGTCACCTGGGCAGAGAGCAATGTATAAGAAGTCTTTTCCCACTCAGATTTAAATGAATGCAAAAGGAAAACTCTGCCTTATCAACTGGGAAAAATTCCAGTTTCATTTTGAATTTTAAGGTCCTTGTGTAATTTTTTACCTGCCGAGAATGAAAATATTTGCCTGTGCATTAATTTTCAACACACTGCTTGTGCTGGGATTCTAAACAGATAAAAAAGGAGAGGAAATGCCACTGAATGTGTCCCAGAGTGAGCAAGCTGCATAATGGGATGTGACACTGCCAAATGACTTCATGGGGTTCGAGGGAAGTGTTGAGGTACGCTGAGGTCAGAAAGGAAATATATTCCTGTTCTTTCACACCCTGTACTTCCAGATTTCACCTCAGACATCCTGCTGGGTGTTACACACTCACCTGGCCTGGGGTTGAGGCGTTGTACAGGAAATTACCTGAGTGTGGGGGGGATTCACTCCCTCTCAGATTCCCTCAGGCACGAGAGAAGAGCTGAAGCAGCAGTGCCACAGGAAGGTGCCAGGAAATTCTGCACATCCCTATTTAACACCCTCCTGGCCAGGTGTGTCACTGATTTTATTGCACCACCTGAACACTCAGAGTCTCTCCCACCCAAACAAACCCCGTGTGCAGGTTCATGTCCTGCTTGCACCGAGTTATTTGGTTATGTTTGATTGATAACCCCTTGCTGTAAATGCCAGTTCCAGCTGTTTGCTGCTCAATTTCTCCCAAAAATTTAAGGGACCTTGTGTTTCGGAGAAGGGAACCACCACCGTTCCCCGCTGTGTCTTCTGCTTGGTGCATCTAAAGCTTGCACAAGGTAATTCAGTGTCACAGACACCAAAACCCACCTGTAATAACACCAAACAAAGGGGTGAGAGAGAAACATCACTCTGTGCTCAGCATAGCACCAAACCACCCTCACACAGCACCAGGGAAAAGATCCTTCATTCCCTTGATCCGGAATTCCAGCTGGAAATATCGAGTGCAAAAAGGCTCTGCTGTCGTTCCCAGGGGTTTAAATTGATGTGCTCAGCACAGAGGTTTGAGCAGGCTGTTGAATTCTTGCTTTCTCTTTGCCAAACACAGACATGGAAATCAATGGAGAGGGAAATTATCCATCACCCTTTGCCATCAGCAGCGGGCTCAGGTCTCAGGATGCCTTTGGAGACGCTGTTTGTTCATAGTTTGTGTGTGAGCCTGGGGAAAGGACCCGACACCAGCTGAACTCACCCCACTGGGGCTCTGCTGGGCCTTTTGCAGGCACTGGGACCAGTCCAGATTAAGTGAAAAAGTGACACCAGAGTTCCTGCAGAAAAAGCCAGGAAACAGAATCCCAAGTCATTTAGCCCCCAGCTCGCTGCAGATCTACAAAACCTCAGTGAGAGAATAAGAGGATGTTTGTCAGTGGTGGTTGAGGTGGTTTTTATTTCATAGTAGCCACAGAAAAGGAAAATCAACTTGCTCAGTGTGGTTGTTCCTCTCTTTGAGCTCCACAGTGATTGCACAAGGCTGGGGCCTTCCGTGGACACTCATTTGGGGGTAAAATATCCCATTTTAAGCTATATAATCTGATTTAAATAAGTATCTTCTGTGTGTTCTTCCCTGCAGAGCAGGTTTCAGTTGTCTTCTGGAGCAGGGGAAGACATCTCACTGATTCCCTGTCAATTCTTCAAACAGGTCTGCACCTTTCTGTGTTCCTGTAGTGACTGCCAAGATGAAGTGAAGAGAATTGGGGAGTTATATAGCTGGCAGTAGACTGAGAAGGATAAAAATGTCTTTGAGCACAGAAATAATCCACCAAGACCAAGTTAAGAATCTGGCTCAGAGTCCAACAAGACTTGACTAGGAAAATGTCAGCTTTGATATTTTCAAAGTCATTTTGTGGATGTGAAGCCTTGAAAATTGCTTCCTGTCGGAGTGTATTGGACAACAAAGTGGATACACGGGAGGGAAGTTGAGCTCAAGGGAGATTTGGTTGCTAAATGTGATTTCAGTCCATTAATTTCTGGAAAATAATTAAAAGTGTAGTGCAATTCGTTTTTTCTCCTTTTCCTGAAGCGGTTTTTCCTCTCACTCAGGCTGCGATCCATGGGGATAACCACTGACTCCTCCATGTGCACTTTGTCCTGGGAGGATTCACCCATTCAGCTTCAGGAGGACAAATCCATTTTCCTCACTATTTCTAAACTAATCAGACCAAACTGAGACTCCCAATTGATACTGGTTGCCCCCTTACCTGCTGTGATAACTTTCTCCTTCCTCTGACTGTGGCAGCACCATTTAGATCTGCTCCTTGCCTTGATCTTGACTTTTCCCCCCCAACTATTTGCCCTTGACCATGTTTATGCCAAGATATGGACATTCTATTTTGACTATGAGTTGAAACACTATAAACTCACCGAATTCATAGTTTTGCCTTCACCACGAAAAGTATTAAATTAAATTGTCCTCATCCTTGATGGAGTTTAATTTTTATTTTTTATTTGAGTCTATCAGTGTTCCTCAGACAAGCCAAGTGTCACATTGAGGCACCACTTGCATATTTATGAAATGATTTGTATTCAGAGGCATTGCCTGACGTTTTCTGGACAATTCTCCACACTAAGAAGTGTTTAACTCAAGAAGCTACATGGGCAACCTGAGAAACCACAGCCTGCCATCATTTCTTGCAGAAGACTTCCTGTGAGTCCAAAATAAATAAATAAATGAGCACTGAATGATTATATTTCTTTGTTTTATTGAACGTGTTTCCTGCACAGCAACAAGATACACTCTTTACAAGAAAATAGTCAGGGCTGTCCTGATGCCTCAAAGGAACATTTATTTCTTTCTTGCCTGTAGATCAAAGAGATATTGGACAGTTATTTTCACGTAATAGCAGGGCTCAGTTCTAAGTTTGATTTACACTGGCATTTCTCATGCATTGAAAATGTGCACTTGGTGCTCCTCTGGCTAAATTTAATCTTGATTTTCAATTTATGTATTTGTCAATCAATAAATATGCTTGATGGGAGCAAATAGACTCCCTCTCCTTTTTTCTGTAGTAAATAGACTTTCTGTCATTTTTGGGTGTTAAATACCAAGTGAGTTCTCAGCTGGCAGGGAAGTCTTTGCTCTCCTCCATGGAATTTTAAGGAAGAAAGGTTACTACTAGAATCCACCAGATCCAGTGGTTATCTTCCAGAGGATTTGCTGGGAATGTGATTGAGGCAGTGCTGCCAGAGTGGACTAGAGGAACTTTTATTCATTTCCCAGTGTGGTGTCTCAGTCAAACCCACAGTCTGAGCCCCCAAAACCAAAGTTCACCCATGTCTCAAGTCTGTCCAGCCTGACTCTGAGCTTGTCACAGAGCAACAGATCCATGACCAGTAGAAAAAAATGTGCTATAAAGATTCTTTGAGGATTTCTAGTTATAAATCTAGGCAGGAATGTGGGCACATCCATGCAAAACTTGTGTGGGGATGGCAACGAGCCCAGGAATGAACTCCTGAGGAAAGCCTACACCTGGAGCAAATGGCTCTACAGGTTTAGAACTAATGTCTGTGAACCCCACAGGAGCACAATTAGTGAAATGCCAAGTTTTTGAGGAGTTGTTGCTGCAGGCAGCTGTTTCTGCTCCTCTTTCAGCAGCATTCCCACACTGACCATGTGGTGTCACAGCTTCCACCACTCTCTGTCCAGTAAAATCTGCTCAGCAATGTGTGTTTCCAGTCTTGGCCATCACTCCCCTCCTTTGGAATGGAGTGTAGAACTCCGTAAAATTATTTGCAAAGTGACCGTAACTCCAGCGAGAAATCTGGAATAAATGTGATTTCTGCAATTGCATGATGTCTATTTCCTTAAAAACTCTTCAGATTGGCTGGGGGCAAACACAGAGCAAAATCAGGGCTTGTTTTGCACCAATTCTCTCTTGCATGGCTCTCTATCCTCAGCTTCCAGGCACAAAGTAACCACAGACCCAAACCTGCAAAGTCATAGGTGATTTTCCTTATTGCTGTTAATTGATTTGGGGGGGTTGAAATTATAATTTCACCAATAATAGGTCTTAATTACACCAATTACATCATTTTCCCCCTAAGAAGAGGGGGAAGAGGGGCAGAAAGGGGAAACATTCCCTATGGAAGATTAAGAAATTGTTTTAGGAAGGTTCAGGAGGAGTGCTGCAGTGCTCAGTTCGTTGCACCCTAAGGAATTTTCTGAGCACCATTCACCACAAAGAAAAAAAAAAAAGAAAAACCCAAGAAAACAAAATGATTTAAATCATAAAAACCCCACAGATTTTCTGTGAGCTGCCTCAAGGCATCCCCAGTCTGCATCCCTGTGTGTTAGGCCTAGATCCTCTGGCACGAGCTCTGCTCCCTCCTGTGGGATCAGGGGTGCAGTGGAGTTTTCTGCTTGGCTCTACCTTTGCACCACGTGTTTGAAGAGCCACTTTAGGAGCAGGATGAACATTTTCCAGGACAGGAGCTGAGCAGCAGCTTGTTCCCAAGCTCATTCCAAGGGCTGGTGGACAGAGCTGCTTTCTCCATTCCATGGAGCAGCACTTGCTGCTTGCTGGTGATTAATTCCTGCCACCGCTCGTGGTTAAATATAAAACCACAAAAAGCTGAAGCACCCATTGTTCACTACAGAGGCATTTCCTGAGGTTCCCAAAGCCTTTCTCACAGGGCTCGTAGGAGTCATTTTGTTTAAGGAGTTATCTCCCACTGGAGGATTCTCAGAGCAGTGATCAGTTAAATATGTACAGCCAGGATGGCTTCAGAGGCTTTGATGGTGCTGAGTGACTGTAATAAGGCTGGAAAGTGGCAAATGGGGCAAAAAAGGGGTGAGAACTCAGAATTCATAACTCTCCAGTAGCCTTTGCTGCTGTGGGAAGCTGAGCAAGCTGGGCAGTATGGACCCACAAATGGATCGTGAGGATTTGCCAGAGGAAAGATGCTGACTTTTGATCAGCGTGGGTTCATAAAACCTTCAGTTCAAGATACCTAAAAGCAAGATACCTAAAATCTGTACGGTTTGGCACATCTGTATTAAATACCCTCTGGGTTGGAGGGATCTTTGGGGTGACTCTGGGTGGCACATGGGGATATTTGGGGTGTGCAGTGGGGTGTGTCTGTGTTTAGGTCTGACACAGGCTGCTGTTCGTGGAGACAAAAGGTGTCTCGATAAATTCCAGAGGTCAGGCTGAGCCCTGGATAGATTTTGCCAAGCCCACACACGTTTCTGCACGTACACACACGATTAAATGCAGCAATGGTTCGATTTGCAATTATATTGATTCTGCATGGAAATGAGCTACCTGCTTTGCACACAACACTCACGGGCCTATTTTTTTCCTGGTGATTGACAGAAAGTGGGGGCCTCCTTTCAGAAGCAGGTTAGTGTTAGAGCAGGAGAACGCCAAAAGTAAAACCTCTGAAGAGCTTTTCTCTCGGTTGCCTTCCAAGCCCCAGCAGCTGCAGAGGATGATTAGCTCCGTTTGGTGTCATGGTGTTTTTATCCAGCTTTATTCCGTGTTTGTTTTCCCTTGCAGACATTTGTCCTTGCTCAGGCTCCAGCTGTGTGTGCCCCAAAGCACCACAGGCACTTTCCCTGGAGGATGGAAAGGATCCAGCCCCCAGGAAGGGTGTCCCCCTGGGAAGGGTGACCTTCCTGCCCTCCCCTGGCTCCTGGTGTCTGTCCTCTCTCCCCCGGGAGGCCACTGAGCTTTGCTCCACAGAAATCCCAGTTAAACGCTGCTATCTCCGTGTCACTGCGCTCAGGGGGCAGCTCTGGGTGTGCTTGGTGGCCCTTGGAATCAGACAGCAGGCCAGGGGCTGTGTCTCTTGGGGTGGGAGGGAGGCACTGGTGGCACTGGTGGTGCTGCAGTCACAGGGCTCAAAGGGCCAGGTGCCAGCCACTTGTGCCATGTGACAAAAGGTGATGCCATCACTTCGGAGCAGAGCTTAGAGCTGTGCCCTTCTCCTTACAAGCCCTGCCTCGTTTTCCATCCCGGGTTTCTAACTCCACATCCGTTCCTTTCCTCAGGCCAAACCCTATTCCACGGTTCTTGCAGAACTCTGGTATTTCATGGCAGAAAAGAGCAGATTTAGATGAAATATTAGGGAGAAATACTTTACATGAGGGTGGGGAGGCCCTGGCACAGGGTGCCCAGAAAAGCTGTGGCTGCCCCTGGATCCCTGGCAGTGCCCAAGGCCAGGCTGGATGGAGCTTGGAGCACCCAGGAAGGTGTCCCTGCCATGGCAGGGGGTGGGATGGGATGAGATTTAAGGTCCTTTCAACCCAAATAATTTTATAATTTTATTATAATCTCCCTTAAAAATAAGCTTTAAAAAGCTGCAGGGAGGTTTTTTTCTGGGTACTGAAAGACCTGGGATGGTTTTGGGCTGGGAAGGTCAGTTAACTCATTAACAGCTCTCTACATCTGAAAAGGAAACCGAGGCAGAGCCTGCCCAGGTTGTTTCAAGCCCTTTAGATCTTTGACAATATCTGTTCTACACAACAGAACAAAGCAGATAAAGCAGCGGCAGTCCCAGGGTGCCCTCAGGTCCCAGATGTGAGGAGCAGCTTGTCCACATCACCAGAGTCACCAGTATGTGCCTAAAAGCTCTCAGAGATAAAACTTTTCCCTGCCTATCGTACCCAGAGCATTGCTCATTTCAGCTTTCACTGTGGCAGTGTGGGGGCTGCCAAAGTGACAGTGCCCATGGAGTTCCCCAATTTTCTCTTGGATTGATGGAACTCATGGAGTTTGATGTCCGAGCAGTACAGCAGCTGTAAGAAGCAAGCTTGTCAGTCAGGTCCTGCAGTTTTTCCAGGGGTAACTCTCTGCCTCTCTCAAATGCTGTGCTTTTCACTTCTTTCCACACTTAATGAAGTGAGAGCTGCTTTAAAAAGCGGATCATATTCTAAAATATTCTGCTGCCCCACTCTGTCGTTCAGAGCCACACTTGCACTTTGTTCCCCCCTCCCTTTGTCTTTGTGCCTGTGAAATCCTGTCAGTGCAGAGCAGAGAGCAGGACTCCATTCTTCCCAGCCAGCCTGTGTCAGAAAATATGGTTATTTAATGATGCTCTCATCGCTGAACAAAAACTCTTACTTCAACTTTTGCTTCAGTTCAGAGCACTCCACGTTTTTACAGCTCTTTTGTCAAGGGAACTGCTCAGCTCAACCCCTGCTGCACTCCACTGGGATTCACCCACTGCTCCATTAACATCTCACCCATCTGCACCCCAACAATGGCTCTCTCCTCACTCCTGGAAGGACAGACCTTTGGAGAAGGACTCAGATTTGCACAGCTCCACTCGTACAGTCCTCTTGGATTAGAACAGCTCAGAGCACATGGGGACATCTCCCCAGTCCAGATGGGGTGGCAGCAGAAAACCAGACAGGGACAACTCAGGGATGGCCAGAGACTGACTCAGAGCCTCACTAATTATTGCTCAACTGGAAAAAAAGCCACTTCAAGCTTTCTAAAAGCATCTTGTTATACCTAAATTGACTCCTTTCCTTCCACATTTCAACTTCTCCTCTTTGTTTTTTGATCCAGAAAGTGTTTTCTGGATTTCCTCTAAATGCCCTGATGTTTCAGGCTATTAACCAAGAGCTTGCCCTGGCATTTCCAGCCTCTGCCATCCTTCCAGGACTGCTGTGCATGTGAGTCCAGGGCAAAGCATCACTCAAGAAGCCCAGCAGGACCAGTGTGTGCCAAAGCAAGGGCCACCAGAGCCCTGTGGGGACAAATGAGCTCTGCAGTCCTGCCTTGCTGTGGACAGACACGACTGGAAAATCTCCTGAGTGGCTGATGCCAGTCAGACATTATGGTTTGGAAAACATGGGTGGTGTGATGGCCTCGGTACATGGAATTAATCTCACACACAAAGATTTCTGCAGAAATCCACTCCTAGGAAGCATTTCCTTCGCTAACTTTGTGTAAAGGGGCACTGCTTCCACTGGAAGGATTTGCATTCCAAACTCTGTCTCCTGCTGCCTGCCTTCTGAGCTGTTCTGGCTCTGCTTCCAGCTCTCCCCATCTTGCATTTGTAGTGCTGAAGCTTTCCTAAATCTTCCCTGTGTTGCTGTGGTTCTCCCGTCTGCATGGGAGTGGAGATGCCCCAAGGATCACACAGGGCAGGAAACCCTCAGAAAGGGCAGGTGCTGCTGAGGAGAAAATTCCTTTGCCATGGGACAGGGAGGAGTGCTCCTCTGGATAAATTAAATCTTGGTTTTCAATTTATATCTTTGTCAATCAATAAATATGTTTGATGGGAGCAAAGAGACTCCCTCTCCTTTCAGAAGTTGCCTTTCCTCTCTGAAATCACCACAAACAAAGGTGATCAGCCCCCCAAATAAATAAATAAATAAACAAATTGACTGTACTTTGGTCAGGGTGTGTGGGATTACTGTGGTACAACACCTCCAAAAGACACATTTTCTGCCTTGGAGGGTGGGTCAATATTTGCTTTCTTCCTCAGACTGGTATTTTCTAGTACTCCTTGAGTGTCTTTCCCTTGCTCCTTCCCCTCAGTCTCTTTGAACTTCTGGAAGGAGAAGAGAAGGAAAAAAGCTACCAAAAATGGGATTTCCCATTCCATGCCACACAATTTTCAGATGCTTCAGTTTGACTCTTGCAGTAGCAGTAGTTTATAATTGTGGGGTTATTTCAGCCAGATATTTTGGTGTTCATTAAACCCTGCAATCTCTTATAGCCCTCAGGAGGTGCTGCTCACAAGGTGTTCCGTGGGTGGGGAGCTGAAGCTGTGGTGAAGGAAGCCAAGCTGAACAGTTGAGATTATAATACCAATATCTCGGGGTCCTGCTCCTTTCTGGGACTTGAATTCCTTTCCAGAGCATGAAGTGGACTGAGGGGCAAAGCCTTGCCTTCCACACCTTCAGAGGTTTGTGTTTGTAGCGTTAAAGAACACAAACATCAGGGCGAACTGCAGGAGGAGCAAAGGCACAGGACACTGGCTTAAAAAATCACCTCAGCAGCAGAGAGCAGAGGAATATTTCCCTGCCACTTCACTCTGACTTGATTTGACAACCTCATCTCATCCTAATGTCACAGGACATCACAGTCTCATTTTCCCGTGGCTCAGTGTTGGAGGGAAAGAGCCCTGTGTGTGTTTTGCATGTTCTGCTTCAGAACAGAGCAGAGTGAACATTTCCAGGCTCTGCCTGGCAGGGGCTGCCTAGAGCACCAAAACTGCCTGTTAAGTCCCCTCCCAATTAAAACAAAAACAGGGAGATTTTACTATTCCTGTGTTCTTCTGCCTTTTCACTTGGCTGAGCATTACTGGATGCTGTCTCTCTGTCAGTCACATCTCATCTTATCCCTTTGCCTCCAGCCCTTTCGGTCTGGAATTGATTTTCTCACCACTCTAAGCAGAAACTGTGAGATCTGAGCATTTCTCAGAGCTTTGTGCAGTGGTGGCAGTGGGCTGCATCCTCCATGCAGCTGCTGAATGTCTTTATTCCCCTCTCGAAGGCAAAGGAAGTCGCAGACACTCAGTAATTGTAGCGGATGCTCGGAATTTTGCATACTCAAATCCATTTTTGATGCTGCTGGCAAGTGTTTGCATGAATGTCTGTGGATAAATCCATGTAAACGTGGGCAGGCCCATGTGTATCTGCATGTATAGATGCACGTTTCCTGACTGGAAAATTCTGCCTGATAAATAAATTTGTCTCTCAGCCACCGGAAAAAAAATATTAAAAGCTCTCGGTGCTCTAAATAAAACTCACCACAACTGCATTCCAATCATATTCTGTCAGTTTATTTTCTAAATAACTCAAATGGCCTCTGATTTGATGTGTGATGGGACTGGAATGAGCGATTCCTTCACCAGCCTTGGTGTGAGTGGCTCCAGGGCCCTGCACTGCAGCTGTGTCTGCTTAGGTAAGCTGTGCCTGAGACACTTGGGATGCTCCACACCCTCCTGGAGAGCATTTCCTTCCCCAGGACAACCAGGGATTGCAGTGTTGTGGCTTCCTTTGATAGAGAAGCTGTGGGATTTGGGGTGGGTTGGTGATGGGAAGCAGAAGTCAGAGGCTAAAGAGGAGGATGGACTAATATCCCTTCTTGGATTGAGGTGAACTCATCCTTACGGGTATAACAGGGTGGCATCCACCCCTACACACAGAAATATGGATTTGTTCCCAGAGAATTCTTCAAAGAATTGGATCCAAGGCAGAGTGAGGATCCAGGGTTTACGTCCACTTCAAAATTGGTGACATAATCAAATATGTAAAGTGTAGGAAAAAGGAGAGCAGTTTTTCCTCTGAATCCCTGCATCATCCCAGCAGTTTGTGCAGGCCATATTAATGCAGAGTGCCTTTAATAATGGTGGTTTTGCAAGGAATTAATAAGGGAAGTCCAGTCCAAAGGGACCAGAGACAGGCAGAAATTCGGGATAACACAGAACGCCTCCCTTGGGCATGTGTAGGGCCCTTTGTGCAGAAAGTGTGCTCAGGGTGATGTCTTGAGCTATGGACTCAGTAAATAAAGAGAGAAGATAGAAAACCAAGCAGGGCACACATCTTTCCATCCTCACACCTGCATGCCAAACACGAGGAATGCTGAGAAAACAAAAGGCAAGAGGAATCCTTCCCCGTCTCGCCCGATTTGCAGCGATTTTTTGCACTCTCTGACACTCACAGGAGTGGTGGCTGTGCCTTGAGCCCTCAAGATCTGTCTCATTCTTGTGCCAGGAGCAGCAACAGCCCCTTCTGGCTTAGTGCTCATTGAGACCTTCCAGTGCAGTGACAGTGGCAGCAGGGACAGCCCCTGGCTACCCCTGGGTGTGTGGGCATGAAATTGTCTGGGTGTGTGTGTATAACACAGCCCTGTGTGCGTGTGCACATAAATGCACGGAGAGACTCAAAAATCCCCCATTTTGTGGGGCTTGCAGGCAGGGATGGGGTGCAAAGAGCAACGTGAGCATCTGTCAGAAGCCCTGGAAGGGTGGGGGGTTGCTCTCCCCATGGGGATTTTGCTTTTTGGCAGCAGATTCCTCCCCCCACCTAGGGTAATCGCCCATGCCTTGGTTCTAGATCCATCATTTGGACATGGAATAGACCACTAAAACCAGAGGCATGCCAATAATAACCTTCCACCTCCGGTGTTTTACGTGCCTGTGCAATTTCCATGGCGCCTCCTCTCATGGAATGTGGGCCAGTTAACCCAACATCCTGCCCTTTGTAGCTCTCTCTTTCCATGGGTTGGTTCAGCATCCAGATTTGCTCACTGGAACCTTCTCCAGAAGTCTGGCCCCCTCGGAGGGTTTTCTACTTTCACTGTGCAAGGATCACATTAATCTGGGGGGGATTTCTGGGCTCTGCCATACCCAACAGCTTTCCAGAATTTGATTTCTCAGAACAAACAAATACCTGAAGTATTTGAGTATTTGAATTGTTTGTGCTTGTTTCCACTGGGGAAAAAAAAAAAGAAGTTAAATTGAAAAAAAAAGGATGGAGTTAATAAAGGAGAGATGAAGGGGAAAATAAAGGAAAAGAGGCACCTGAAAGAGTGTTGTACCAAATCTGAAACTGCTCATGGGGGCTTATGGAGCAATTTCCAAAGTTTTCTATAGAGAGAGCTGACTCAGGGAGCAGATTTGTTTTCAGGTGTTGGATGGCTGTGAGCTGGTGTGTCTCAGCAATCCACATGCCCCCACCTATGGCTGCACTGCACTTTGAAGCCCCAGATGAGTGCAGCCCCATGCCCACAGCCCTCCAGAGCCTCTCCTGGGAGCCAGGCAAAGCAAACGAGGAGCTTTAAGGAATGGTGATTAATTCATCAAACCAACAAAGCAGAACGCTGGATCTCCCTGAATGGCTCATTAACCTAAAGCAGATTAAGCTGCTAACACTAGTTAAAGTCACATCTAATCGGGACTGGCACTGCAGGGAACGCTGACTGGCACATTCACCCCGGATTCACTCCCTCAGTGCTTGTGCCTCGGCTGAGCAGGGTGCAGGGGCTGCCTGGGAGAAGCCCTCTCAGGAAAGTGAAGAAACTGAAATTCCCTAAAAATATGTGTATACTCTTAGATCTTTATGCTATAGGAAGCACCTTGCTAACAAAATTTCTTTGAGGTTTTGACCATTGAAATCTTCTAGTTGCAAGTGCATCAAATGGCACGGTTTTCCTGAACTCGGTCAGTCTGTGTCCACTTACATGTTTCTCTATTTCCACAGGAAAGTGATGGGCTGTAAGTAGAATGTGCCATAATTCAGAGAAAATGAAGCAGCTTCTCTGTACGGGAAACACGGAATGTCACACTTCCAGGTGAATTTGGGGTATGAGGCTTCATACAGGGTTCCTCTCCGCAAAGTGCAACCATCAGATGTGCTGGGAGAGTGGTATCACTCAACCCCCCCCATGCCAAACAGGCCCATCCTACCCCTCCACACGGCTGTGTCTGACCCAGGGGCTTGAATTAGAAACCTGTGAGATGCACCCAGGGCGTTTCTGAGCCTGGCTGTGGCCGGAGCAGCGAGGCAGAGCTGTTCAGCTGCACTGAGCAGTGGCCACTGCAGCTCTCCCCGTGTCTGTGCTGGCTCATACAAAGCTCAGCGCTGGCTCTGCCACAATTATTTCTTTACCCATCCTGTTTGCAGCTGAGTTGAAACAAGAGCTGACAAGTGGGAGATACTTTGGGTACATAATTGAACCGAAATGCGGTTGAAAATGAATTCTCCTAGAAGGCCTCTTGGAGCAGCTTCTCGGGTTGTTTTGTGGGATGTTTCTCCACAGATCTGGCTCTTTGGGACAATGGATTTGCTGTGTTTATGTTGGGAGTCTTTGTCTCCTGTGCCTTTGGATGAACATTGCTTCCGTGTCATGAGGGAAATGTGAAAACATTCTGTTTGCCTTTTTCTGCTTCTCTTTTACTTCAGCTTTTTTTTCTTGCTTTTTTTAACTTCGTGGGGATCACCCAGTTGCAATCACTATTCCTTTCTCCAGCTGGACTGGCTCAGTGTGTACAGAATGAGGTGTGAGAGTCCCATCAGTGCTAACAGAAAATTCACACCTTCAAGTCCTTCCTTTCCCGAAAAGCTGCAATTTGTGCTGTTCTTTTGGTTCCTCCCTCCCATAACCTCTTTGCTTTGCTATTTAGCATTCCAAACCCCAGCTACCTGAAGCTGAGCAGTTCACTTGCCACAGCTAAATCAAATTTACAGCTGCACATGCCTGTAGTTAGCTGAACTGCAGGCAGAACTCTGCTATCTTTTGTTTCTTTGACATATTATGCTTACATGAGTAAAATCCCTGCTGTCACAGCACCACTCATTCTTTCTAATACTGATTATTGCCCCCCTCTTTTATCTCCTTTACTCTTTTACTCCTCCTTTTGTCTCTTTTTCTCTCTCTTCCGAATAAAGCAGCTCTTGTCCACCAGCAGAGTGCCTTTAAACGGGGAGGATATCAGGTTTGTTCACATTTTCATCTCAAATAAATACAAGCAGTGAAGTTATTAGCTGGCTGTAAAAGGCTGTGGTCAGTTCTGCGCCATGTCCTGGTTATCAGGGCTGTGCTCCCTGCCTTTCCCTGCAGCCTCTCCACAGGTGGGCTCTCTGGATAACCACTTGCAAGCAGCATTTCCCTAAATCCATCCCCATCTCTCTAGTTCAGCAGCCAGTGTTGGAAGTGGCTGGGAGCTGCTCTTCTCTCTCCCTGATCCAACACCTGCTGCCTTCCACAGCCTGGGTGGGTTTCTTCTCTCCCAGCAATATCCAGGCACTGGACATTCCCAGGAATATCATCCTCAAGGTAAATCTGTGGAGGTTCTCAGTGCTCCTTAACTAGAACTCTTTGGCCTTTGGGCAAGGGAAGGTGCAGGTTGAACCCCCAAGCTGTGGGGGAAAGGAATTGCAGGTTTCCTCTGGCTGCTGAAAGATGAATTTCCCTCTGTCAGTCATCAAAATGCACTGAGCAAGACTCAAAGGCAAAAGGGATAAACAAAACCAACATCTGTATCTAATTACTGCGTGAAAGCAAGAAGAGTTAAAAAAACACACTGCACACAGAAGAACAGCAGATCTGCTGCTTTTCTGTCCCTGTTTGCCCTGCACAGAGGCAGTTCCTGGCGGTTTGAGGCACTCTGGGATGGATGCCGCCTGTCACCATGAATGGAAAATGCAAACGTGGCTTTCAGTCCCACCAGACCCCTGTGAGCTGTGTGGGGACTTCCTGCAGCCCCACAGAGCAGGGTCCCCTCCAGCAAGAGGCTTTAGAGGCTTTTTTGGCAGCCTGTCCTCCCTCCAGCAGTGCTTTGCTCTCTGCTGGCTCCAGGTGTGCCTCTGGAATGCAAGGTGGAAAAGGAAAGCCTGGCATTCACAGGGATTTCGTTTCCCCTCTCACCCCCCACCTGTTGTCTTGCTTTCAGTGCAAGATGCTGTTCTGCACCATACAGCTCCCACATCCCAAATGTGCTCCCTGGGGAATCCAATTTTCCAATAAATTTCAATGCCAGCACACCCTGAGGGCTCCACAGGACCCCCCTGGCCATAAATGGGACGTGGGAGCAACGAAAGCTGCAAATCACCTGGGCCTTGTGGCGAGAGATGTGCAGGTCTGAGGAGAAGGGGGGTGAGCACTGTGCAAGGATTTGGGAAGGAAATGTCATCAAGCCACATTCACAGGCAAAATACCAAAAAAAAAAAGAAAGAGAGAAAAGATACTGAGCACTGCTGATGGCAGATGCTGGTTGAGCAGGATGCAAATTGCAATCAACCCCTTACAAAAATAACTGGAACAGACTTTGTCTTCTATTTGGAGAATTATCTTTTTGCATTTGCTGCTATCTTTTTTTTTTTTTTTCCTTCTTCCTAGGAGTTATTTTTTTTTTCAAATTTATTTTCTTTTCAGGATGATCCATTCTTTCACAGGTCAATTATCAGACAAATGCAGGCAAAAGTGCAAGTGTGGTGACTTTTTTCCACTCTTGACATTCACTACAGAGTGAAAGAACCAACCCCCTTTTCTTTCAGCACCTGACCTGACCCAAAAATGAGTTTAGAAGCACTGAAAAAGAATATGCAAACCCCCAACAGGTAGATGTAGAAAGTGTGATGCCTCCAACAGAAAGGCAGAATTTAAACCTAAGGCCTCATTACTTTATTTCTTGCTTGTAAACTTGGCCTCAAACTGGGCAAAGTAAATTATTCTTTCTTCCAGGTGTCAGAGGAACTGAATTCTGTCAAAGTCGTAAAGTTTCATCGGGACTTCTCCTTTTCAAAAGATTTCAGTTAGAAGCTTTAGTTGGATTTGTAAAGGGTGCTCAAATAAACCCCAAAACCTCCCAGACAAAACGACCTGCCCAGAAGTTAAAAAACCCCAGTTTAACCCAAAGCAGACTTTGCTGAGTAGGGCAGGTAATAAATCAGAAATTCCTTGCAGACCCTGTGAGCAGACAGGACCTCTTCACATTCACAGTGCTTTATGCAGCACCTTTATAGAGCCCCCTTTTGGAAGAATTTAAATGCTTTTTACTAAAATGTTGGTGATGTAAATGGATGGCAACCAACAGCAAATTCTGCTGAGTGAGAGCAACTGCCTGGAGAGGAGAGCAGAGCAAAGGGAAACCGAAAATCGAATTCCCTCCCCAAATCCTGCCACACTGAGGCTTCCTGCCAGCCCTGAACTCTCCATAATAAATGGGGGAATGCATAAAAAATGTACATTTTTGGGGTTCTGTTTCTTCATTCCCTCTTTAATTACGTTGCTTAGGTGGTGGTTTCTTATTGAGTAAGTTTTTTATATGTATTCACTTTAAAAGCACAGATTGTGCTTGCTTTAAATAGGAACCACGTGCCCCTAAACTTCTTGGGCTTCCTAGGGAAACTTCCTCCAACATAACTTCTAAATTAGCATAAAAATGTAAGAGTTTTGTATTTTCTCCTGATGGAATGTGGAGTTAGCTTGGAACACGACAGTGGGCTGTGAGTGCAGGAGGAATGACTCCCCGATATTTGATATTTATATGAAGATTTCTACCTGATCCTGGTGTCTCCTGCAGCATCCCAGGCTCCCAGCACAGCTGCCAGGATGTGCATGGATCCCCCACAGCAGAAGAAAATCCAGGTTCCTTGGCTGGCGATTTGTGCCAAGTGGGAATAGGGAGAGGGACTCGCAAGATGAAACCCTGCAAACTTTATTTGTGTGAGTAATTCTAACTGGGCCGGAGCCTCATTTCATGCCTTGCTGCCTTAATCACAAAATGAGCCTTTCTCTGGGCCCCAAAGCAGCTCTGGAGAGACAATTTAAACAGAAATCCTGCCTCACAGAATTCCTGACAGGGGGTTTGCAGCATCCCTTTCCTCTGCAGCCATTTTGGGACCATTCTTGGTGTTCACTCTTCCAGCAGGGAATGGTTTCTCGCTTGGCCATTGGTTTTGCTGTGCTTGTGCACAGTTTGTTTCCAGATGGAGTTCACAACGTGGAATTAAAACCCAGTGTGTTCGGAATGTAGGGCAGAATGATAATTTAAAGGCGAGAAAAGGTCTGGAAAGCCTGTAAGGGAATATCAGAGAGGAGAAGAGGTTTCCATGACAACAAATCCACCAAAAATCTTTGCATTCATATTGATTCTGGTGATGGATGAGTCAATTTGGGGGCAGGGAACGGGAGGGGAGAAAAAAAAATAAAGGAGAAAATTATTTAACCCTGATGAAGAATGCAAAATAAAATAAATGATAGAAGTTGTTCTCCCTGAAGTGCTTAAGTCAGACCCCAGCTAGACGAGCCTTCATGCAAAGCCTGGCTTATTTCCCTGCAGCCTGGCTCACTTTGGAGGGGCTTTTGTTAATTGTGCCCCCCAGCTGAAAGGGGACAGTGGTCTGCACAAAATGGGGCTGAATGAAATTATAGGGGATTGTCTTTTCTGGGGGTGGCAGAACCCAGGGTACAGAGAGCAGGGCAGGGATGGGCTGTGTGTGCCAGGCTGGAGCAGCCTCAGGACACCTCTCTGCTCTGCTCTGCTGCTCACAGAAGACTTTTCCCCTTCCCTCTCTGCCTGGTTTGCCCAGCTGATGCCAGGCACTGGGTGCCGCCCTCCCTGCACCCAGCGTGGGCACCCATGTGGCTGTCCTGCCCCTCTGGGCAGGTGTGAGGGGCTCCAGGAGCACACACCCAGCTGCCCTTACAGCTTTTCCACTCCTGAGTGCTGATATCACTGGAAATGAGCCCCTTGCAGATTTTCACACATTTTGTTGCTTTTTAAAACCTTCCCTGCTCGTGGCTTTTACAAAGTGTGCGGCTCCGAGGCCCAGCTGTGTCTGTGAGGAGAATGAAACAAAGGGAAGGGGATCAGTAGGACTCCAGCCTCCAGTGAGGAACTTACCAAGGAAAAGCATTTTGTGCTGGGTGGTCTCCCGTGGACACCACGTGCACTCAGATAAGCCCTGCTCCCTTCAGCCCCTGACACCCTGACTCTCACCAACACCATCCAAACCCATCCTTTGCTTATGAGAAATCATCCCCAACATTTCACATTCTGCTCGTGCCTCAAACTCCTTTAGAGAAATGGCCATGTTATCTTTTTAATGGATTAAACGCAGCTGGACTGAAACCTTCCTGCAGTCAGGGGAGCTTCAAGGAACACTGCTTGGCTTATCATTGCCACCCCATGCAGGAAAGGCAGGAAGGGCTTCATTCTGCTGGAGCTGGAAGCAAAAGCAGAAAATAGAGCTGCAATTGCTCCAGGAGCCAGCAAACCCCAGTGCAGATGATGCAGCAGCTCATTGCTGTGATCTCTGGCATCTCCCGGAGCAGGAATCAATGCCCAGGTCTGATCTTACCCTGTTCACCAAGCACAGGCTTTGTTATCAGAGGCCTGAAGGACCTGGTGAGCCAGGCCGGTTTTCCGTGTTAATTCATAACCTCATTGTCTGGAGGTTTTTCATTTCCAGGATGAATTCTTTTCTGTTCTTAAACAAATAATGAGCTGAGATGCTGATATGGCTGATTTTAAAGTTATTGCTCCTACATTCTGGGGGAAAAAAAAAAAAGAGGACATGGAAGGTCTTAAATGTGGCATTTGTTGGGTTTTTTTATCATAACAGAGAATCATGGAATATTCTGAGCTGGAAGGGACCCACAAGGATCAAGTCCAACTCTTCAGTGACTGGCCCATACAGGGGTCAAATCCTCAGGCTGGATTAATCCTGGCTGTTGTCTGATGAAAACCTGTGGAACATTGTTAACAGGCAGCTCTTTGGGTTCTCACACTCTTGCCCTCACTGTTTAAGGTCTGCTTAGGTTTTGTGCCTGATTCTCACTATTTGCACATCTCTAACTCGAGGCAAGTGACTGAAAAATGAAGCTGATTTGATGATGTATTACTGAATTTCATGTATTACTGAAGTCGACAATTGAAAAAAGGTGTGACAACGGTAAAAAATATGGCTTGGCTTTCATGCAAGGATAAATCATAGACTAAGACCTGGAAGATCTTGGAAAAAAGACAAAGGAGAAGGATGGCACAGCAATAAAATCCCAGTGGGTGTGGACACCAGCTGGGGCAGCAAAATGCATCCCCAGAATGCCAGCAAGGGGCAGCCAAGGAAAACAGCAGCAAGCAGATTGAAAAGCTATCAAAAAGGATATCTTTGGGTCACAGTCCTTACTTAGATTTGAAAGGCCTTGCTGGTGCAAGTTCCAAAGACACAGCTTTAAAAAGAGGAGGATTTGTGCTTCCTTCTCTGTTCTCTGTCCCTGGAGACTCCTTAGGGCTGGGGTGGCACAGCAAGGCCTGGGGTGACCATGGGAACGCTCCTGCCTGGCCTGGCACCTCCTGCACCTCGATGATTTTAAACTTAGTGCCAAACCTGTCCTGTTCCCGTGTCCCCCACCCCACTGCAGGCACAGCTTTAGGGCCAGGAGCAGCCCTGTGGAGAAGCAGTGGATGGAAACATTCCCTCTGTGTGCAAGGGTTCACTCAGCACCTTCGTTTCCATATTTTGGAGGTCACCCCGGCTGGCAGGCTCTGCACTCATGCAGCAGAGGAAGCTTCACTGGCAGCTACAAAGGAATGAACCATCACATCTCTGATCTTAAATTCACATAAGATTTATTCCTATGGTGGGATGAGCTTGTGATTTAAATGCAAATGTGCCTCATTTAACTTTTAGGTCCTTCTAAGGCCCATGGGAAGGCCTGAACGTGGCACTCTGTCAGCAGCTGGCACTGCCTCTGCTCCTCAGAGCACAGCAACAGGGACCATTACTTAGATTTAAGGGTAGAATATGTTTTAAGAGGCTGTTTGGAAGGTTATTCCAAATTTTCAGGCTGAGATTACCTAAAAGAGTTTCACACCATCTCCTGTGGTAATACTGGAAAGGAAACTGAGGATATAGATGAGAGGGCTGAACACCCCAGTGACAAATGAGTGTCAATGCCCTGTTTTCACCATTCAGTTCATTTTTAGGAGAAAAATCTTCCCCTTTTAATGGGACAGAGAGCAAGACTGGCAATTCAGGTCCCAGGGACGAGAGAAGAATTCAAGCCCTGGACACCCAGTGTCTAAATAAATTTGTGAATAGGTCTTTTTTGCTGTCTCCACACAGACAGACACACTCATCTTCAAGCAAGAGTTTCTCAGAAAGTTTCTGATTGAAGGGAACACAGAGCTCCTCTGCTCTAACTTGACACAGTTTCCTTGAAGTCGGTGAATTGAACTGGGGGAGAGTCTAAACCACAGTCGTTAGCAGTGCTTTGATATTCACAAATTATGCTCTTGAAATGGATATAAAAATCCCAGCTGTCCCTCAGGGGAGCAAACAAGGGCTCTGAAAGCTGGGGAAGGAATTATCCAGTGCTGGACTGCTTCAGCCCTGTGTGGAACCCAGCAATGAACTGGATCTGAGCCTGCCCTCAGAGGAGCTCCCCGGAAAAATGACAAAGAGAATTGTGCAGCAGGTTGTTTTCCACCAGCTGCCTCCAGAAAGCGATCCCTGTTTGTGGCATATTCTGTTTATTTATTCATCAGCAAATGAGATTTGGAGGACTAAAGATAGGGCTGCCTTAGCAGGCAATGTGGGAAAGATTTGGCCACAGGGAATTGTGTCCTCACAAAGACAATACAGCTGTGTCCCTCACCGGGGCTGTGTGGGAAACAGCAGCTGGGGGGGAAAGGAAAGGGAAAATAAGACAAAAATATAAACGGGATAATTTTAGACAGCCTTAAACTGGTGAAAAACAGCCAGCAGAACCAGGAGGAGTTGATGTTCGTCGCTAGTCCTTGAATTAATTTGAGATGAGTGTAAATTGGCTCTTTTAGGGACAATCCTAAACCTCTCAGAAGTGTGTTCTTCCCTTTCCTTGCCAGCTCACTCCAGGGAAAACAATCCCATGGGTAACTGCAGCAGGAACACCAAGGAGAGCCTGGAAGTCACAAAATCTGTCATGAAAACATGTCAAATACCTCAATAAAGGTACAGCTATGCCCAAAACCTGAGTTAAGAGTACAATTTTTATATTTACAGATATAATGCTGACCGACCATGTGAGATGAGTGGTAAAGGCTCAGCTATTAAATCACTAAATTCCATTTCAAAAGCTAAAAGAATTAACCTCGGAGACTTTCATGTGTTTATGATTTAATGCAGACACAAAGTTCCTAACAGAACTTTGGGGTGATCATTTAGTAATTTTTACTCTTCTGCACAAAATACGACAATATAAAAAGCAACCCCTGTGCAAACATCTCCCCCAGTAAATCCCAAATGTAAAGAGGTTGCCAAGCCCAACCTAATTAAAGCAAATCAGGTATTAAATCACCTTTTTTTCAAGCTAGGTGCCAGTGGATTTGGGAGTCTTGCTGGTGGGTGATGCTAAATGGAATTTGGTCTGCTGTGCTTATTGTTTGTTATTTCGGTGCAGCAACATCTGGCTGAGCCAGGCTTAGCTGGGCTGTGCTCGGTGCACATGAGAGTCCTGCCACATGTAAAACACAGGGTGCTGGGAGTTTTTTCCCAAACAGTCAGTGATTAAACCAGCATAAATGTTAGGGAATGCCACCATTGTTTTGAAAAAAACAGGAGGAAGAAGCCTGACCATACAGCATTACCAAAAAGGAATGGACTTCATGTAATAATTATAAGTTTTTATATATAAAATAGCAGTTTAAAGTGGGAAATCTATGGAAACAAAGCCCTGAATATTGGTAGTGCTAATGAGGGATTGTCAGAGAATAATACTCTGAAAAACTGTGTCTAGAAAAACTTGGCATTTCCTATAAAAAGTGTGTGAGAGAGGTTATTTATTTATTTTTTTTAACCACATTACCACTGGCACATCTCGGAACTGCTCAGCAGGTGATGTGGGACCATCCAGGATTTCCAGGAGGCACTTTGGAGCAAAGTGCAGTGCCAATAGAGATGATGATTGGATTAGCAAAGGGAATAATGGATTTGTGAGAAATCTAACCAGGATTTGAACGATTTTAACGTGCACCTAAATTCCTTTTGGCGAAGGGAACAGCAGGTCATGGAATCCCAGGGAGCACTGAAATACGAATGTGGATAACAGATTTCTGAGAAATCCAACCAGGATTTAAATTATTTTAACATACACCTAAATCCCTTACGGTGGAGGAGAAGGGAACAGCAAACCAGGGAGCACCCAAACCCAAATGCAGCGACAAAACGAGGGCTGCTTTCAGGAAAATTGCTGTTTTCCAGCTTTCTGCAACAAAAATAATGATGTGCCCAAGCCCCAGGCCGTGAGCCCCTGGGAGGGGCTGTAATTGGTGCCTTCTGTGCCCCCCAAGCCGAGCAGCCAAGGAGAGCCCAGGGACCCAAAGTGACACAAACCCACGGCCAAACCCCGGCAGAGCACTGGGCTGTGAAGGCTCTCCAGATGGGAATTTAAATGCTGCATTTGCCCTCGTGTTGTGGAGCAGGTTGCTTTACCCCTCATTTTCTTGCCATCTGTCATTACTTGAGAAAAAATGTGCGTGTGACTCGTCACCCCCCAAACCCAGACAAGATCCCGCCTCGAATCACCAGGAGATGCAATTTCAGAATAATTACAATGGTGCAATTAGGGGGAAATTTTCATTTTGAAGTTGTTTCAGTTAGTAAAGTAAGCTAAAAAAACACTCCAGCCCTGGGGTGGATTTTTTTTTTTGTTTGTTTTATTTGGGTTTTTCTGTTTTATTTGGGTTTTTCTGTTTGTTTCTGCACACACAAGCGAGTGGGTACATCTGTCTGGAAATCTGTGATAGGAGCAGATCATAACCAACCAAAATGGACTGAGAATATGATATATCCACTCTGTTGGCAAAGAGTGTTCTCAACTGCATTTGTGGTTTCATTTCCCTGCCAATTTGGGAGTGCAGTTCTGTACATAAAACCTTAGCACATGGGAAAAAAGGCAGCTATTTATTTGCCAAAGAATTATGAGCTGCTCTTTGCTCACCTGAATTGCATTAGGGAGGGAGAATATGGTGATTTTTCCGAAGAGAAAAAGAATGGCGAAAGCCTAAGACCCAATATAAAAGAAATGCAATGAAATATAATGTAATTTCTGGGTTTAGCTCTTCCTCTACCAACAAAAAGGAGATACAGAAAACCTCAGAAGTTATTACCTATTTTGAAAATTTAGTTAAATAACATAAGCATTCTTTTAATCTCCCTGTTTTTTATGGAATAGCCATGGAAGAGTGCAGCGTGTCAGACACTGAGGCCAGAAGATCTTTTCACATCTTTCCTTCCACCAATCGAATGTGGGAATCCTGCTGAATTGACTTATGCTCTGGTCAGAAAATTCTATTAGATTCACAGGACCACAGGGTCTGTGATGACAATCTCCTGTGGACTTTTAGATTTCATTGAGTTGATTCTCACTATTTCTTGGTCTGCTGGGTTTAAAAAAAGAAAATTCTCAACTAGTCCGTTGTCAAACTGTTGAAGTCACAGTCCTTGTGCTGCCTGACACACAGGAAAATGTTTTGGGGTCTTTTTAACCACTCAAATGTGTTCAGAGTGAGTAAATCTCAGAGTTGCCAGGGGTAATATTTGACAGCAGTCCCTGTGCTGGGCACTGGGGAGGCACCACCCCAAATCCTGGGGTCAGTTCTGGGCTCCTCAGGACAAGAAGGACACTGAGGGGCTGGAGCAGGGAAGGGAATGGAGCTGGGAAGGGGCTGGAGCCCCAGGAGAGGCTGAGGGAGCTGGAAAGGGGCTCAGCCTGGAGCAAAGGAGGCTCAGGGGGGACCTTGTGGCTCTGCACAAGTCCCTGACAGGAGGGGGCAGCCGGGGGGGTCGGGCTCTGGGAACAGGGAACAAGGGATGGAATAAGAAAAAACTGCCTCAAGTGGCCCTAGGGAAAGCTTAAATTGGATATTTGGAATAATTTCTTCCCTGAAAGGGTTGTCAAGCACTGGCAGAGGCTGCCCAGGGCAGTATTTGAGTCACCATCCCTGGAGGGATTTAAGAGATGTGTAGATGTGGCACTTGGGGACAGGGGTTCGGGGACTTGGCAGTGCCAGGTTAACATTTGGACATGAGGATCTTAAGAGTCTTTTCCACCCTAAATGATCCTGTGATTCTAATTGGGAGAGCACGGTGCAAGTGACAAAACAGAATTCAGGACTATTCACAAAATGCAGCTGTAGGGGGAGGAAAAAAAGGGTGGAAAAGAAAGAAGCAGTGAGATTTCATCAGCTGCATTTGTGGGGGAACATATGGAGTGGTTTATGCTTTGAAGGGCTCTGTATCTCCAGTGCTCCTGGCTGGGAGCAGGGGCTGTGTGCTCAGAGCACATTTGACCTTGTCTTGCTCTGCCTGCCTCTCTCCCATTCCCATCTGGGGCAATCCCACTGCCCAACCTCTGCATTTCTGCCCTGGAATTAGTGGGTGTCGCTTGCCCTGGGTTGGAAAGCCCCTGTGGATTCCCCAGTCCCACAAGCAGCTCGTGCTGTTCACACTGAGGGCAGTCAGCCTGTGGGGTTATCATTCAAATCTGACTTTCTGCTCTCTGCCAGGGATGGACACATCAGGCACCTTTCTGTGCCAGTGCCAAGGGAACAGAAACTTGGCGCTTCCAGGGGAATTGGGGATGGCAATTGGGATAATGCCACCATTTTTTTCCAAGAGATCAGAACCTCACAATAAGCTTTTGAACATTTCACCCATTCGAGCATCACTTACAAGATTAAATTTAAGACTGGATGCTTGTTGTTCTGTGAGAAGCTCATAACTAAGATCTCACTTGTTAGAATCTCTGGACAGCTGGAGTCCTTCCTTTCATATTTAACACCCTTCAGTGGACTAAGAGTGCTTTGCAAATTATTCTCCTTAGAGAGGTGAACTTTGGAAATTTCTTGTGTTATCGATGGAGTTAAGGCATTTTGTAAAGCCAGGTTTCAGTGCACCTGTCTTATTTTTCTCGTGGTGAAGCTTAGGTTGTTGATAATCCACAGTTTGCTTTGAAATATATTCTTCAGGCTTTTGCCAACCATCTTTCAAGGTCTTTTTTCTAGATCTGAATATCAGGGGAACTCCTCCAGGGCAGGAGGAGTTCAGTCCCTTCACAGCCAAATCCTTGTCTGCCTCCCACCATTTCAGCAAAGAGAACGACACAACCCCACAAATCAAAAACTTCACATCTTCTCACTTGACAAAACTGCTTTGCTTGCAGTTTAAAAACATAACAAGGAGGAATTAACATTAGATTTGCTGGAGAACTCCTGTAAGGATATGCTGATTCTGCCATTCCTGCCAAAGCAGAACCCTACTATCACCTGTATCCGTGGGAAAGGAGAAACGGATTTAAGGATCAGAATATGAACCCCAACTAAGAGACAGGAACTCTGGGGCAGAGTTTGCCACGTCTCCTAAACTCCTCAGTGCCTCAGTTTCCCAAGCTAGGCAGCACAGGGTGACAAAATTACCTGGATCAAGCCTAAGGAATGGGATAGAGCTAAACCAAAGGAGGCAAAATAGAAATCCCTTCCTTGAGGCTTTCTGTCCAGCCATATGCATTAATTTCTAAATTAAATTCTTGAAAGGACAAAAAATAGCTGATTAACAGTCAATCCATACTGCAAATGGCAGGATACAGGAAAGGAGCAGGGAACCAGGTGGAACGTGAAGTGTCTGTGGTTTTCTGGGACCCAGCCCCTGCACCGAGGGACACAGAACCAGGGTGCTGTGTTATTGTGCAAATAAAAAGGCAGAGAGGGGGGTCTGGCTTGTAATGGAAACTGTGCTCCAGGGCCAGGCACTGCTGGGACTCCAGATGTCAGGAGTTGCTTCAGCATACCACAAACCACCACGAAATGTAAAAAATGCAGCTGGAACAAAAGGTTAGGCTGCTTCTCTCCATGCCTCAGCGCCGGCAATGGGAACAACAACAAAGTCCCCTGGCAGCTGGGGCTGCTCCAACCCTGCGCTCCCCACGGCCAGGCCCTCGGCTCACTACACAAGCAGCACCCTGCCACGAAGCAAACAGGGTTTCTGTCATGCCAGCACTGCATGAACACCCCCTACCAGGGCAAAAGCATCCTCTCATCTCCCTGCAGCCCGCTCCGTTCCCAGCCCAGCGTCCCCGTTACACAGCGTGTCCCACTCCTGTGGAGAGAGCTGAGGAAAGCACTGCTGAGCTAAACAAACAGCCCCGAGAGCTCTGCTTTGCTGAAACTTGCCCCAGTTTTCCTCCATCTTCATGCTCTCCAAAGGGCCAGACTGGCTTTTTATGGGGAATGTCATGGATGGGTCACTTTGGCCAAGGTAGGGAAAACCTTGGGAGAAAACAGCCTGCAGGGCCTGAGTGCCCACCTCGCTGTCCTGCTGCTCATCTGGGGCTGCTCTGATCCTCCTGGATCATTCTTTCCAGGAGAATGAGGGTTATCCCATCTCTCTGCTCTTGGACTCAGCTCTCCTCACAAAGAGTGCTCCCTCCAGCCTGGACCATCAGCGTGGACCTAATGATTGGTAAAGATGCAGCAAAGGCAATATTAGGGATTGTCCCACTGAGAAATCAGGTATTGAGGTGAAAAGAGCAGGACTCGGATTCTCTGCTCTGACGGACTGTGAGATTTCAACACTTCAGCTCTGCTTCTAAATGGAACAAAATCCTCCAGTTTTTATAATCGTATCCTGTATCTGGCCCTTTAAAACGCCTGTTCTCTCTTCTAGTTCCAACAAAAAATAATAAAAGATTCAAAGGAGCACGTTGAAACCTGTGAAATAAAACATCAAGGCAGGTAAGGGAGGAGGAAATGGCAGTAATTTTTATTGTACCAGCTGCTGTTCTTGGTAAACAGGCTTTGGGGCATGCAGCTCCTGCCTTGGGTCTGAAACAGAAACAGTCTTTGACTGCTTTCCAGATGGATCATCTGGCCTAATAAAAGATACTGGGTCTCCCAGCATGCCTTACCTTATTCATGTGTTTAGGTCTCTTCTGCTACAATAAATAAGAATAGGATATTTCTGTAAGAAAATGACATTTCAACAGTGTTAGCACCTCTTTCATCCCAACACCACTCAAGAAAAGATACCTGGTTTTGTCAAACTCTCTTCTTCAGCAGGCTCAGACTTTCCTATTCTGAATAACAACTCGATTTAGGAGAAATTATCAGTGTTCCAAAATAGCACATAAGTGTTGGTAAAACATGGTGAGAACAACTTTTATTTGGCAAAAACCAAAACTGGTTGGAAAAGGGTCAGAAAGAAGAATAAAAACGGACTCAGCAGAGGCATCACATAAAGCCTGAGGTCCTATAACAGGACAGGGCTGAGAAAAATGGAATTGTAAGGGTCAAGTGGCAATTTTTGCCATCTCCAGCCGAATTTGGAGTTCCATATCTTTGAGCACAATCCAGTCACCAGCTGTGATCAGAAAATGAGCAGAGAATTTGTTACTAAACATTTAAAAAAGCCCCAAACTGAGGGCACTTCCCAGTTTCTGTCAAGTTGCCCTCCATGCTTTGAAAAGATCTACATTTCTTTTTCCTGGGTTTGTACTCAGCCAAGGCAGGGATTTCTGTTGAGATCTCTTTGCTCTTCCTGAGCCTTTTTTATGCTCAAGCTCTGGCCCCTCTCACATTCAGACATCAAATCCTTGCACACTCTTTTCTCTACCTGCACCAGAGATCCAGGCAAGTGTTCTACTAAATTTTAACCCTGCCTGTAAACAAATTCCAAAATAAATCATGAGGGACAAAATCAACTCTACTTCTGTCACCTCCTCCTGCTCATCCCATACAGCATCAAATAATTTTAATATTAACCTCAGGTAGGCAGCAAGTTATTCATTACCTGTGACAGTCTAAGGGAATTGGATTATTAGGTTTATTCATATAAAATCAGAGTGTACATTTTGCTGAAGAGCCACAGAACAGTACTGACAACAAGAGGCTACATTTGGGAAAGGAAACGAGTCTGGAGAGAGTTGTTGGCTTTGGGAAAGCATTTCCAGTCTACCACTAACAGCAGAGTTTTCTCTCATGTGAAGGAGGGCAGAAAAGGAAAACCGTGTCCATGTTCCAAGACATTTCAGGGTAAAACTCTATTTTCTGTATTTCTGTATTTTCTGTGGCTCTCGTGGCTGCAGTGTTGGGATGGAAGGATGGGGGCTCTGTGGGAAGGACAGGCAGGGGACACGAGGAGCAGGTGGCACCTCTGTGTCACAGAGCTCACCTGGGAGGGATGAGGAGCCACCAAGGATCAGGACTGAGGGCAGGGCAGGGACAGGTGACATTTTAGTGGGGTTTGCTCCAGGCCTTCTGCCCACGGAGACTCTTTAGGAGCAGCATCACCTTAAACCCTGGTCCTTGTGGGGCATTTCAGCCCAGCATCCCTGGGAGGAACACGCAGCAGGGTAGGAGAAATCCAGGAGGTTCCTGGAATACACAGATGGGAATTCCCTTCTCCAGAGGAGAAGAGGGGCTGGGCTGGACCTGGTTCACCATCAGGGGCAACGTGCAGCTCAAGGGCAGCCCTGGCTGCCATACAAAGGGCACAAAAGCAACATTAAAGGAACTTTTCCTTTCCTCTCTCTGGTGAACGTCCATCACCCTGTGTCTGATGCCCTGAGAGCAGCCCCACCTGCTTTTCCTTTCAGAGTTAAGTGGGTTTAGCTCCCAAATTTGCCCCTGATTGTTTCGGTTGCCAGTGAGCTTGGAGATGGCTTTGCCACTAAAATTGCCTCGGTGGCTTTGTAGCAGCTGTCTGTTCAGTGGCACCATGGGATCCCTGTTTAATGTTTAACCATAGGGTTTCTAATAGGATTTCGAATATCTCATTACTTAGGGCTTAGAACTGCATTTCCAGCCCCAGCAATGTACAGACAACCAATCCTCTTATCCTAAGGCTTCTATTACAGGGCTCCAGACTGTAGCTATTTCCTCAGGAACAACAGGAAGACAAATTATTCACTCAAATTTTCTTTCTTTTAGATATCAGGACCAATGAGGATGAACATCCAGTTGGAGCAGGTGGGATTTGGAGTTGTTCTGTGTTATCCCACCTGCAGTTGCTCATTCTGCATCTCACAAGCCTCAAACAGATTCACCCTTAGAACCCTCAGTGCCTGTGAGGAGCCTCAACACCTTGCTGTGTGTGCAGAATCCACCTTCCCATCCCCTGAGGAACGAAATCATTTAACTGCTGGCTCCAAAAGTGCTTAGGGAATGTGTCCTTTTGAAAGCAAAATATCCCCAAACGTGCCTTGCTTGAAGTAAAGCCCAAATATTCCCCTTTTACAAAGGGATCCAGCCCACATTATCGAGGAGTGGTTTACTGGTTAGATTAAAATTGCTATTTTGCAATGAATTTGAAATGACAGACCATTAAATGCTTGGTTGCACACTCAAAGAGATGGGTGAGGCACTGCTGACTTTCTTATCTCTGAGATCTAGTGAAAAGCTTCCAAGACAGGAAGCTACATAATGTGCTTTAAATAATTCCATTAATTTGAATAGTAGATGCCTATCTGGCCTCTTAAGATAGCTCTGAAAAATTCCAATTTTGATTTCAGCATTTCGAATTCATCGTAGGGGAAAAATAATTTCATGTGTCTCCCTAAACCAGGGTGTCCTCACCAGTTCTGCAAGAAGCCAGCATTAAAAATTATATTTCTTTAGCTTGTTTTTTTATCTAATTTCACCACTCTGCGCTTCCCCAGGAGATGCTGACTGGGCAATGAACAAGAAGCATCACTTCCAAAACTCAGTGTGATCAGATCATCCTCCCCAATATCCAAGTGCTTCACTGCTCCTGGGTGCTTCTCCTGAGCTCCAGGAATGCTGTCAGGGTGCCAGGGGCAGGGCAGCTCCCAGAGCATCAGTGCAGATGGGAGGCACAAAGCACCACAAGCACTGACGTGGCCTTTCCATCATTAGAGCATCTCCAGTTGTAGAGCTGATGATTGCCATTGTCTCCAGTGCCTGGCAGCACCCTCGAATTGCTCTTTATTATTGAGCCTTGTGATTCTGCCTCTCCTCCTCCACATGGATTTTCTTACTACAGTGATGTTGAATTTAAATATTCCTGTGGTTCTGCTCACAGCCCTCAGATTAGCATTTCTTGCTTGGTTTTTTTCCTGGCACTGTTCTTGCAGTCTGCTCTTCCAGCCATTTACTCCATATAAAACACTCCTTACCTTATTTATATCATGCCTCCAAGAGCTGAGACATCTGGAGAGGAATTCACAAACTCCTGACATGCATTAAAAAAAAAAAAAACCAACAAAAACCAAAAAACCACTCAACCTCAGCAACACTTTTTTTTTAAAACTACCACGTTCTCACATTTGTTTTTCCATCACACATGCACGTATGAGTGCATTTGTGTGTGCAGCTGCTGAGGTCACCAAAGGGGAAACTGAAATATTTTTAACAGCGGAATATCTCCAGTTCCAAATTCCTTGACTAAAGGAAACCAGCCCATATGATGGCAAAAAAAAGGGAGGTGAAGCAGAGATTCAGCATTGCAGGTGACATTGTGGTGTTATTTCTTTCCACACGGAGCTGTTGGATGGACCCAGCCCCAGGAAAATTTTCCTTAAGGGAAGAGCATTCAGCAGCTTCTGCTAAAACTGGGTTATTTCTTTTATCAAATAGTTTCATTAATGAAACTTAGAGTTTCATCTGAAACGTCTCCTTAGTCTGGGGTGAATTCAGGACACTTCCTACAAAATAATTATAGATGGAAATAAATTTTAAAAGTGCTTTGATTTTTGCTCTCATGAATCCTGCTTGGCACTGGGAGTAGTGTAGCACACAAAAAAAAGTCTAAACCACGAGCAGGAATATTGACTGGCTACTAAAAACTGCTGATACTTGCCAAGGTTTCCAGGGCACCTGCACCTCTCACGTTCCTCATCTTCAGCTCCAGAGTCCACAGTTAATGATACAAAACCCACTTGGAATCAAAGAGCTCCCTCATTGGCACCTCTCACAGAGAAGATGATGATTTGCTGCTACTTCCTGTTTACGAAGCTGCCACCACCTCTATCCTGACAGGCATTTTCCACAGAAGATGCTGGCAGGCAGGGGAGTGTGTCCTTCTCCACAAAACCCTGTGTGTTCTCTTAATGGGAGCTTAGTAGGGCCAAGCCTAGAAGGAAATTCAAGCCAGCTGCTGGTTACCAGTGCTAAAAGCAGCAAGCTCAGCCCAGCACTGGGAATTTGGTCTCTGAGCAGAAGATGCTTTTCCAGCAGAGCTCCAGGGCAGGAAGACTGCAGCCACCAACACTTGGATGGGCATTCTCTGGCTAATGCTGCCACCTTTGAGGCCAGTGGATGCTAAAGTGAGCTGGGAAAAATCCTTGTCCAGAGCAGCACTGCTGCAGCCTCCTCCTGATCCCATGAAAAGCAGGGCTTGGTTCCCAGTTAGCCTCAGGAAAAGGGGAAGCTGGTTAATTTGTTTGATCTTAGGTGAGGGTGAATAATATTTATTGTGTTATGGTTTGAGACTTCTTGACAGCTGGTGTTAGACCTCATCCATCAGGAAGGCACTGAACAGGCTTTTCAGGAGGTGGGAATCACTCCTGCAGACAGTAACCAAGAGGAGCAGGTGCCTGACAGCATTTAATGCTCTCAGAAAGCACATGCACTTGCCAGGCCATTGTTTTATGGCTGATGAAGGCAGAGACAAGCAGGAGAACGGAGAAAGGTCAGCAGGGAATTAAAATACCACCAAAACACAGAGGCTTGAAAAGAGCCAGAATGATTCTGAAGTCCAAACATCACTGGACAACAGGAGCTCTAATTTATATACATGATATAAATGTAATTTATGGTCACTTTGAATCTTTCTTCTGCTTCCACACGAAGCAAGAAGGCATTTGCAGAAACAGCTGTGCTGCCTCCATTCCCTTCCCTCATCCTCCCAAGGAAATAATAAATCTTTTGAAGCTGCAGATTTGGGTTTACAAGGCTTTTGTGTGCTCCTGCCCATTGGGAAGGGTACAAACAATTACAGTGTAAGACAGACCACGTTTATCTCTCTGAGGGATGGGATCAATCCCAAACACTTTGACTTTCAAACCCAGAATTACATTGTTCATTTTTATCTCAGTTATCAGTCTTCAGACTAACCTGCCTCGGGAGGATTTTATGCCAGCTCATAAAAAGTTGAAAACTGTTTGGGATCTCATATTTTTGTGTTCAAGTTCTGTGTCCTTTCTCTTTGCATGAATAGCTAATTACTGTTATCAGCTTATCTATCAGCTTGTCAGTTTTTTCTACTTATCTCTTACCTACAGGACTTTTATTTTAAATGTCCTTATCAGAGTAAGGCAGAAATTATCTTTACACTGGCAATCTCTTCAGTGTGGTGAAAACACTTCTCTTTTCCTGCTATAAACAAATTTTAATAAGGTGTGCTCTGATTTCCTCAAATAATTCCTAACAACTACTTTGCATCTGAACTTTTGGAAGTCCTTATTCAAGAAAGACATAAAACACAGACTGTAAGCCTTTTTTGCTCTTTTTAAGATGGCATGGGAAACCTTTTCAAAAGAAGTCATCCTGGGTGCTCAGTTTGAGGGAATAACCAGGTTTTCAGAGCACTGCTGCTCCTCATTTCCCAGAGAGAAATCCTTTTCCCATTTGTTGAGGACGTGAAATCACAAATTTAAGCAATCTTAGCTTTTCTATCTCACTACAAAATCCAGTTTGTATTACAGAGAGAGCCCCACTGATGCTCCTCTGGCAAGAATCGGCATAAATGCCCATTCGTGTTTGAAACTGGTTTATAGAATGGAGTAAGGAAAGAGTTGGAAGGGGGAATTCCATCAAGTGTGATGTAAGCAGGTAGAGAAGCTGCTGAGTAAATTGAGCACCCCCAGCGTGTCCCACACCATGGAATTCCCAGGAGCTGGGGAAATCAGCTGACAGGGCAGTCCCTGGGTTGCTTGAGACCAGTCAGAGGGGCAGTGGATGGCTGAGACTGCTGGAAATGCCACTTCTGGAGACTTCTGGGCACCTCCTTCCACACAGCTCGGAAATCCCTGCTGTGTAATCCTAACAATCCACAAAATCCATGCTGGATAGGAACAGGGCCAGGAACAGGCTGCAGGGTGGAATTAATGAATATTTGGGGTTGTAGGACACCGTTCCTACAGGTGATTTTTACAGGACTTTAAAGCTGCAAAGAACAGCAGAGGAGGCGTCAGAGCTGCGAGCAGGAGCTGCTGTGTGTGAAGGGAGAAAGATGAAGCAGGCCTGGGAAGAGCTGGCTGCTTTTATGGTGTTTGTGGCGCAAGTCATGGCAGTGTTTCATGGCTTCTCTGGCCCTTAAGATATTTCTTTCCCCACACACTCAGCTGCTGGGATACCCCCATGAAATCTGTGCTTTCAGTGTTTGAACTCCAACCCTGGCTGTGCTGGGTGATGCTGAGGGAGCTGTATTGCACAGTGAAGGTCAGAGGAAATGCTCAAAAACTTAAGGATGAGTTTGGAAGTGCTTTAAGACTGCTTAAACAAGATTTGCAGAGTTTATGGCCTTAAACAGGGGTTACACCTTGTTGTGCACAGCCAGCTTGTGGCTGGCACATTGTTGATGCCCCACGAAGTCTGCACTGGCACAGACACAAACATTTCTGTCTGTAAATGCCAGTCAGAAGGGCTCTTGCCCTGGAATAAGATCATGGTGTCATTTTGGAAGAATTCCTCACACATCTGTGCCACACTCACTCTTTTTACACCTCTCTCTTCCCGAGTTGAGATGGGGCAGTGATGAGATGGCACTGGGGAATAGAAATTTCCTTTTCCAAACTGCTGCTGCTGCTTTTCCAGCCTCTGCTACAGGGCTGGAGTGTGTGGCGAGCAGGAAATTACAGGGTAAGGATTGAAGAGACTTTTAAAAATTGATTTTTTTTTAAACCAACTGTAGAAAAGGTGCTGGCTTTCAGTGTGCTTTTAACATTAACTCCTGCTGGGATATGTATTCCTGAGTGTGTGCACATGTGGTGTTTGTTTGGGGGTTTTCCCACACACTAAATTATTTTTTAATAACTTTATACAGACAGCAATAAACCAGCAAAACACGTGACACTGTGCTAATGGGACCATGCAATCACCATCAGCAGTAGGACACAGCTCAACAGAGAAATACAGAATACTTGTTTATTCTCCCAGTGAAAATCAATTCTCTTGTAGCTGTTTAATTGCTTTTCCCCTCTCCCTCCTGTTCTTCCAGCTAAAATTGATTTTAGGACTTGCCTTTGCAAGGGGGCTCCCCTTTATCAGACACCCATGGCCAGTAGAAAAGAGATCATTAGAATGGTCATAAAATGCTTTGTTGGTGGGCTACAGATATCCAATTTTGGGGTTAGAGTTAGGTCCCAAAATAAACTGAGACTGAAAATCCACTGTGGAGGGCTTCAATGTCTTTGCAAGGATACAGCTCGGAAAACTTCAGACGAGGACAAAAAACACTGCGCCACATTTTTGCAAAACGAGAGCGTCTCACCCTCTCCCCAGGAAATTAATCAGAGTGCAATCAAAATATATTTCCAGCTGCTGGAGTTCACTTCCTCCCTTGTAGATGTTGCTCACATAAACCTCAAACTCAAAGTCGTGTGGGCTGAGCAGCCACTCTCAGAAGCTGCACGAAGTGGCAGTGCCTGTCTTATCCCTGCTCTCTGTGCTCCTGCTGGATGGAACTTCCTCACACAGAAATCCCACATGTGGCAGAGGGAAAAACCCACAACACACCCCCCTTGTAGCTGAGATTTACTCCAAATCAAGCAGCAGCTTCCTAAGTGGCAGTGGGATCCACACAGCCCTGGCTTGGAACTGTGACTCTGCTGTGGCATTCCCACGCTGCAGACTGGGATCAGCACAGCAATGAAGGGAGGAAAGGGCTGAGATAAAGATGTTTTCAGAGGTGAAGCAGCAGCTAAGTGCAGAAAAAAGCAGAGGAAGGAGCTCATTGCCTGTGTCCCAGAGGTCTGGCAATTCCCAGGAAAGCAGAGCTCCCTCTTGCACAGTTTTGATTGGGAAGACAAATAGCACAGCTCTGAATGTTTCCCACCCCGTCTCCTCCTTTTCCCCGGCTTTTGTTGCTGAGCATGATGCCCTAGGACATGGAATATCCCTCTGGATAACTGGGATCAGCTGTCCTGGCTCTGCACCCTCCCAGTTTCTCTTGCACCCCCAGTTGCCTTCCTGGAGGGCTCAGAAGCAGAGGCGGCCTTGATGTTCTAGAAGTGCTGTTCACCACTAACTCAATCATCCCTGTGCTGTCAAAACTGGGGCACAAATCCAAAAACCAGGTACTGTGATGAAAATTAACTCCATCTCAGCCAAAAGCAGAACATGGGGAGCAATTACAGCTGCAGGGAAAACATGGGGCAGGCGGAACGGGCTGGAACAAGGCCAGAACAGCGGGGCTTAATGTTCTTCCTCTTGTGAAAGGAAGAACAAAAACCACTTTCACCGCAGCACCAGGCCCTACTTTGGCTTCTTCTGAAGCACAGCACCTCCCATGGCACTGTTGTCAGCATTTTAGTTGCCACAGGCTCCCAGGGAACTGGTCCCTGTTGCCTTCTGGTCTTTATTGCCTTAGGTTTGAAAACGGGGGGGGAAAAGCCAAATCAATTCAGACCCAAACCCTACAGCACACAGGTGATTTTAAGGGACTTGCTGCCAAACTTTAGAGCACAGCACCATTGGAACAGGGGGCTGCTGCCAATCCAGAGCCTGCAGGTGACTTTAGAAGTTGTTTGCACATCCTACCGGAGGAAAAAACAGGCTGGAGAAGGAGTAATAAAAAGAAACATCAAAATATTGGAAATATTGCACCACTGAGCTAGAACTAATTAATTTGCCTAACTATCCTGAACAGACGTGCAAGCACAGCACTGAATGCAGTCAGAGCGCCAGCAGAAAATGCAAAATGCTGGCAGGCTCCTAAAATGGCACAAAGTGCATTAAATGGCTCTGCATACAAAATCGCTGTTAATATTTAAATATTTGTATTTTTGAGCACAATTAAGGCCTGACATTAAGGCCTGACACAGGGATGAGGGTATCCAGTCACCAGAAGACGATGGCGGAACTTCCACTGGGGAAGGGTTTGTCCCAGTAATTCCAATGTAAAGCCTGAATTAAATCTCTGATGGTTTTTAATCTCTTTCCAAACAGATCTGCTGGTGTGTTTGGTTGATAACTGAGGGTATTTTTAGCATTCCTGTGAGTGTCTAGCATTGCTTTGGGTGTTACTCAGTTCTGCTCGTCAACAAGTTCACACAGCACAGCTTATGTGGGTTTTTGGGGAAAAAGCGATTGGCACAGACTTGAGGACTCCCTTTTCAAAGGTCTGTTAAAGGTTTTTGATGTCAGTGATTATTTTAACTTGGGAGCTCGTTAGGAGATAAGGAGGGATGACATTACCTCAATTCTTTGTACACACTGAGAGCCCATTTCTTGTCCTGGTTCAGTTACCCTCCCCTTGCTAGGAGATCTCCTCTGAGCTGGTAACAGAAATGTTCTTTCTCACTTCTCTTATGCACACAGCTCCCCCAAATAGTGCCTCAGTCCCCTGGATTTAGTCCCAAAAATCCCCTTGTCTCAGAAAATCAGGCCCTATGCTCAGATATGTACTTGGGGATCCTCCTTTTCTTCCAGCAAACTGGTGTGAAGCAGAAACTCTTATATTTAGCCTTACTATATCTTTTAAAAAAATAAAAATGCATTTGATGCTTTGAGAGAAGAACTTGATTTCTTTTTTTTGTGGTGATATCCAGCTCCTCGAGGTGTGAAATCTGGAGGCAGATTTGTCAGCCATACATTGAACAAACACCACCTTCATCTGCAAGGTGCACCACAAACTGAGGGCTTGGATGTAGAGAAGTGTTACAGGAGTGAGGGGAGGTTTGCTTTCATCTCCTAGCGAAGAACAAGCTCCTTGACAGAATAAAATGTTGCTTCTTGCATCCTTAAACCTGTTCAAGAGCAGGTGAAGGATGGATCCTGTGCTTCTGCAGTCATCCTTCTGGGGTTTTAATGCTTTATTTCCCCTCTGTGTGATCAAAGAAAGCAAAACTCATTCACACCAGGAAAGCAAACCTCATTCACACCAGGAAAAATATATATATTTATAAATATATATGTGTGTGTGTATATATATATATATATATATACACACACATACAAAGTTTCTGCTCAGCAAATCACACTGCCTGAACACAGCTTGCTATCAGTTGCACAACCAGGAGGAAATGCTGATGAGATTCAATTAAGTGGTACAAAAGAACTCACTCAATTGACTCAGTTCGTTCCTGAGCCCATTTCCCACAGATGAGAGGCAATAAACCCCCAGAGGGCAATAATCAATGAATTGAGTACAAAGCCCTTTGGGTTTCTCCAGTTTTCAGTGTCTGAAACAGCTGGTTCTGAAAGATCTTGGAAAAATAACCTTATAGAAGGGTCTGCACAAGCCCAAATCCTGGCACAAGCACCCTGCAATCAGGAAATCATGTATTTCAAAAGGTGTGTTTTGTGGGAAGAAAGGTCTGAGGTCTCACTGATCCCTTTGTGCTGTTCACTGATAACCTAAGAAGGAATTTAAAGGTGAAAAAATTAAAACCCCTATGTGGAGCTGTGCTCTTCTTCCCATGACTTTGAGGAGTGAGTTCTCCTGGTGCTGTGTCCATGAAGATTTTCTATTTTCCTCCTATGAACAACTTTTATAGATTTTTTAAAGATTTTCTCCCCAGAATTTGTGTGGCACTGGGGCCATGGGACACGTGGCTGCAGCCACCTCTGTGTGACATGCCTTCCTAGACAGCAAAGTCCTCTGGCTTCCAAATAGTGCCCAACACACTATTCTGGCAGGAGGGAAAAAAACCCAACCCCAGCTTGTCCCAAATTAATCTGACACGGTTCGCAGGACGAAAATAATGCTAACTGCATTTGAAAAATAACCTCCTCAGCTGCATCAGTGAGCTGTAGGACCAGTGAGCTGTAGTGTGAGGGGCTGCTTTCAAGCAGAGTGTGCCAGAGGAGGAAATTTTGAAAACTTTTTTGGACAGCAGGAAACGCTGGCCCTGGCACCAGCTCTCCCAGCTATTGTCCCTGATGAAGCTGGCTTTTGCCACTTCCTCAGCCACACAAGGCCTCTATAGTCCCTCTTTTCCCTTGGCTCAAAGCTGTGATGAGAGGTTCAAGTTTTTTGTCCCTGCTATACTTAGTCCCTCTCCTTGATGCAAGTTTTATATCCCCTCCAGATGTTGTCGAAGTCCAATAACTGCTCTTGAGAGCCAAGACAGATGTAAGCTATTTTTTAAAACACAGCTCGAGCCAACTTTCTTTCTTTGAGATGTAAAAATATAACAAAGCCTTATGAATGCCTTTTAATGCTATAGAAATGCAGAAATAAGTGCTGCAATAATCATTAGATTATTTCTCATCATCTCTCAAGGCCAAATCATAGCTCTGACAGAGTCACCGTGGCTGGGCTCCAGTGCAATCATCACCAGGGACCTGCTCCAAACACCATTGTCAAAGTCAACGAGAAACTTTTTCCCACTGAGTTTGGGGTGCTTTGGATCAGGCTCCAAACTGCCCAAGCTTGCAGAGGCTGCCTTTGGTCCTACCAAAGCCAATACAAACACAGAGGGTGGAGATGTTAAAGACAGAGATCTCCTCAGCACTGCCCGGGGACATTTGGGCAACAAGTTCTAGAAAGCAGGTCACTCCTTTCCTTGTTAACTCCTCTGGCTGTGTTCCTTTCTGCATCCCAACCTCAACAGATCCAGTTCTTGCTCTATCCCAGCCCTGAAAGGTGAGGGGAGGCCAATAAATCTTCCTATAAGGGATAAAGAGTACCGATTCCATTGTAACAGCTTCAATACTTCCACATCAAACCCAGCTGTCCCAAAAGCCTTCACTGCTGCCTGACCCTGGGAAACGGGAGCTATGGATAGTGACACACATTCCTGCTGCCTTTAATCAACAGATAATTAAGAGGAAATTACAATCATAATAGCATATTTCATCCCAAAGGCTCCGAGAGCTCTCGATAAAAAGTTGGCCAAATGCTGTGCTTAATTACAAGTCCAGATGAGGGTGAGTGCTCTTTAACCTCTGCAATGCAGCCCCTTCCATGAGGGAACACTGCACCTGAAGGAACATTGGAAAGACTGGACCTGCTCTCCTGAAGTGCTCTGTGCAAGGAGAAGGGCCTGGAGTAAAGACTCTCTGAAAAAATCAATGGAATCACCCAGGAATAATTGGAAATTATTCCTCAGCTGGAACCTGGGTGAGGGGAATGGTCTCTTAGCTGGTACAGACAGCATGGGCAGGGCCTTGCTCACCAGAACCTGGGGATTCACTGGGTCCCCTTCCAACCTTCCCTACAAGCACCTCTCTGCTCAGCCAGCAGTGTCACCTGTGGGCTGACATCCCTTACCCAAGCCCTGGCTGGCCATGACTTCACTGAACTTCTGAGATCTGAGGATGTACAGCCCACGATGACCACAAGTGTTGATAATTTAGCACATTATCAGCAGCAAAGAATCTGCTTGAATCTGGTCCATTATTCAGTGCTCTGAGTAAGTTCCTGTCTGATATCCAGCCATCCAAAGCAGCAATGTCAAAACAACAAAAAGCAAAACCAAGAAACAGCCCGCACTGACCAGGAGGATGTGTTTTCCTTCCGGCAGAAAAAGCAGCTACCTTTTGGGAAGAGATGACACTCTGGAATTGTTTCAGCAGTTGACAAATGGAATGATTGAAGCACCAGTCTGTTTATGTGCCACCTAGAACAGCATCACAAGTACAGCACAGCAGCAGACACAGACAGCAAGGGGTCTTACACCTGCCAGAACCAGTGCTGAGGTGCTTTGTGCTTGTCAGCACCACTGCTGTCCTCCTTCAGGCCTGCGGGGAGCAGCTTCCAGTTTACTCTCATTTTTTGAAAAGATGTCTAGGGTTTCAGCCCTCAAACCCCCAATATTGTCCTTAGGTTGCTAGAACAGTGCCTGGGAAACTTTTCTTGCCAAGACTGTCCAGGTGACACTGAACTGCTGCCTGTAACAGCTCAGTCCTATGAACAGCCCTGCCCCACATGGAGTCTTGGATCTTTTCACAGAACTGACAGCGGGATGCTCCAGACTTCTCTCTCTCTCTCTCATTAGCACCTGCAGCCAAGCCCATGCCACCCCAGAGTGTCCCTGAGGGGAGCCAGCACCCAGTCACACCCCAAAGGAGCCAGGCCTGTGCATCCAGCACCCTCCATCCAACAGATTCCCTGAGAGATGAGCTTCTGACTCACCAGCTTGCCAACACAGCAGGAGAAGCCTGGCACATTTATAAATAATCTGGGGGAAACTCGGGGGAAACCGGAGTTTTCCTCCCTCACAGGAGCTGTTTGCAACAGGAGCTCCTGTTTCTTGGATGTTTTTAAGGAACTCTGCAGCACAGAGAGGCATTCAAATCAGGGTGTTCAGGGGACAGGCAGGGTTCCACCTGCAGGTACCCAGAGCAGCACAAGCCTGTGCTGAAATCCATGCCTTGATCTCGTGGCTTTTAGTCTAAAGGTAGCTTGGACACTTCTCTGCGCCTTCTGAGCCCCCAGATCTCAGAGTTAGGATGGGAGAGCTGCAGATCTTCCTCAAGTCAATGAACTGCAGCATGACACCCAATTGTAAGCAGATCTTCCCACTGGACCATGTCACAGCTCTGCTCTCAGGTGGGGCTTACAGGGAGATTATGGCACTGCCTCCAAAACCCAGCACAGGCTTAGTCCTTTCCAAATTCCCCCTGGCACAACTTGGGACTGTGTCCTCTTGTCCTGTCACTTGGGAAAACAGACTGACTGTACCTCCCTACATTCAGGGAGTTGTGGAGAGAGGTAAGATCTCCCCTGACCCTCCTTTCCTCCAGGCTCACCCACCCCAGCTCCCTCAGCTGCTTCTCCTGTGTCTTGTTCTCCGGTATCAGAACAGGATTATTTTAAATCTTCAAATCTCTCATGGATCAGACCAAGCTGAATTCAGATGATCTTGAAATCTGCTCTCTTAATACAGATCACAGCACTGGCCAGGAGGTCACGAGCAACAATTTGGGACCCACTGTGTTAGGGGTTTGAGGGTTTTGGTCTGCACCTTGGTGGCTGTTAGTGTCATTTATTCCCTTAATTCCCTCACAGAACTGATTCCCTTAATGTCAATTTATTCTGCAAAACTGGAGCTTTCCAGAATGAATACATCTAAGCTAGAGCAGTGCATCAAAAACGTGAGAAGAGCTTCTCCCCATGGCTGCCAATGCCTGGGTCATGTAGTTTTCACCTTTTCCAGCAGTTTTGACCTCTCCACAGTAAATTGCCACAGAGACACAAGACAGCCGACCCCACTGCACTGTCACCAGAGCTCATGGCACATCCAAGCCCAGAGAGAGGCACCTCTCCTGTTCCAGATCCAGCCTCAAGGGAAATGAAGTGTCAAATTCTGAACAACCGAATAGATCCTGTATTTTAAAAAAGCTGGGTCAATCAGCACCAATCCTTAGCCAAAATGCAAGCACAAAGGGACTATGATGAAGACAAGGACTAATCAAGTGCTAATCAGTGGCAAAATCTATAACCTGAAGTAATGATAGAGATGCCAGAGCAGGAGTTGCTCTGCTGTATAAATCAGCTCAAATATCATTAGCTATTGCTTTTTGAAGCCACATAGGCAAAGAAAATTCCTGATTATTATGGTGGATTACAGGGCAATCCAATTATTATTCTCAGCACAAATACTCCTTGTAATTAATGGGCAACAGAGTTAAACTCTGCTGACATGTTTTCTCCATTAAAGCTTGTGAGCAAGTCATTGAAGGTTTCGAGCAATCTGGCAACCTCTGCACCAGTAGCTGGGTTTGGAAATGGTAATTTGTAAGCCTGTTTTATGGGATGAAGCCTCCTGATCCGTATGTTCCTGATAAACGTCAGTGTTTGTGTTGCTGTTGCTGTGCGATTATCATGTGTTAAACACCGGTTCACATATCACCCTTAAATTCGCCCTGAGACATGCAGACATCAAGAAGATAAATATCTGCCACGGGTTCATGATCCACTGATGGCGTAAAAGCCAAAAACTCCTTCAGGCCTGCTGGGGATGGAAAGGAGGAGGCCAGGCCCTCCTGACTCAACAAGTCCTTGACAGTGCAGTTCATGTGGCTGGTTTTGTTACTGATTTGGTGTATTTTAGCACAAAGATTGCGAGTGTCACCTCATGCTCTAGGCTGTGTTTTCATGCAGCGAGACACAGGGCAAGACAAGATTGATTCCATCACTGCGATGGTTGCTTTAATCCTGCCACAAGAGCAACCAGCTTGCAACCCTCTCCAGAGGGTGTTCTGTGGGTTCAGCCCTCTGGGCAGCTGTCCCTGCCTGTGACATTCCGGCTCAGCTCGATGTTTCTTCTCCCTGCTCCTCACCTTCCCTGGGTGTCTGGGCTGGGGCTGTCCTTGGGGTGGCTCAGGTGACCCCACCTACCCCTGTCTGACTTTGGATCTTACTGAGGAAACCCCAAACTGAGCAGGATCCCAGCAACGGGGCCATTCTGGCCACATCTTCCTATGCTTAGGACATTTTTGAGGAGGCTTGGGAACACATCTGCCTCTCTCCACGTTCAAAACACAGCTCTAAGCACTCCTGTTTGAAATAACTTCCAGCTTGGTAGCACACATGACCCAGATCCCATCAGAGAGATCTCAGCCTCCAGCAGCTCTCCAAACCTTGGTCAGCTTTGGTTCACTGGGGCTGAGGGGAAACCAGCAGAGTGGGAACCCATCCCTGGATTGGGTGTGCCCGGCACGATCCTCGAGCCTGCCCGGAGGAGGATGAGGGGCAAGGGGTGAGCTGGTCCCAGGTGTCACCTGGCACTGTGACACGGGGCTCAGCCTGCCACCAGCCCCGAGGGGACCCGCCGGTCCCGAGGGGGATCCATCGGCCCCGAGGGGACCCGCCGGTCCCGAGGGGCGGTCCGGGGGCGGGCGGGGGCGGTGCGGGCCCGGCCCCCAGCCCGCGCGGGCGCTGCCGTGCGGGGAGGGCGCGGCGGAGCGGCGGGCGCCGAGCTTTAAATGAACATTAATATCGCTCGGGGAGGGCAGCGCCGGTGGCTCGGGACGGGCGGCGGCGGCGGCGGCGGCAGCGGCACGTCCTGCTCCTCTTCCTCCTCCTCCTCCTCCTCGGCCGCGGCGGCAGGTAGGCTGTGCGCCTTGGACCGCGGAGTGCAGCCCGTGCCCGAGCCCTGCGGTGCTGCCGTGCCCCGCGGGGGAACCGCGCCGTGCCCGCGCCCTGCGCGCCCGGGACGCTGCGGGATGCAGGGATGCTGCGGGATGCTGCCGGGGCGCAGAGGGGGACGCGGCCGCCTCCGGGGGATGGAGACTGAGGCGGCGTCTCCTCGGAGGGCGGCGGAGCCCCGCGGAGAGGAGCGCGGAGCGGCCGGAGCGGCGGAGCCGGTGGCCGGGGGCGGCCGCCTGTTGCCGGCTGTCGGAGCTCGGGGCTGGCGCTGAGCCGGCCCTCGGGGGCTCGGGCAGCCGTGCCGGGCTCTGCGGAGCTTTCGCCGGCCCCTGTGCGCTCCGTGCGGGCGGCAGAGCCGGCGGTGCGGGCTCCGCGGGGTCCGCGGGCGCTCCCGGCAGCGCGGGGCTCTCGGAGCCGCGGAAAGCTGGACCGGCCTCGCCCCAACAATAAAAGTTATTTGCAGAAGGCGGAGTGGTTTATTTTCTTTCGTTTGCTCCTCAAATCCATCCCGATGCTCCGCTCGCCCGCAGCGGAGCGCGGCTGCGGAAACGCGAAGTGTCAGCCCAGCGCTCCGTTTCTGGCTTGTTGGTAATGGATTTAAAGCCTTAGTTATAATTTCAGTTCATCTGAGAGCCTCGCTCGGTTGCTTTAGAACTCGTTTAAAACTGTATTTTCAACGGAGACGAGTGAACTTTAAAGAAAATCAGGTCAGCCATAGATTCCGGGCATCAAACCCTTTCAGGTCCCAGAAATAGCCACAGAAGTAGCGTGACCAATTCTTTTTTCATGCACAAAGCTCTTTCTTTTTATTTTGGTTGGAATTTCTGACAGATACCGGAGCTCATCAACTGGATATTTTCAGCTTACTTTAATGAAATAACCATGCTTTCTAAGCTTGCTGTTTTAGGCAATTATATTAGTCTCCCTTGACTATACGAGGTTTGAGTTTCTGCTAGAGCTTGTGGTTCGTAAAATAATAAAGTCCGTTTAGCACAAGGTTTTTCTTTGTGCGTTTTTAGGGTTTAGATCTATGGGAAGGTGAGGAAGAAGATGACTGAGAGGGAACATGGATATGAGCTGTTATGGGGTAAAGAATATGCGTGGATATTGATGGAAGAGGTTCAGGGGGAACGTTTTATTTCTAATATTCTGCCCTTGAAACAAAGCTGTTCTGAAGTTGTTGCATCTCTTATAAAGTCTTGAAACCAGGATTGACAAATACTTATCTTGCAGTAAGTGGGTCAGATGATAACATCTTCCACCGGATCTCTTACTTCTGTATTGGACAGCTTTGGTTTCTAAGTAGCTCTGAATTCCTAATCCCAAAGTCAATGATGTCATAATGACGTCATCACATCCTTTCACCTGATTGATTCTCAGAAGAGAACAGTAATGAGATTTGATATACATGTCCCATCTCTTTAATATTCTTCCTCTGCTTCAGGGGATTTCCTGACCTGCCTGGCAAATTCCAATGAATCACACTGAGCTCTAGTAAAAAGACGTTTCTTTTGGAGACGAGGTGGAACATTAAAGGGACAGTGGCCGCTCCTGGTCTTTTCAAAAGCTGAGGAACTTGGCAGCTTGTGTTTCAAATGTGGAGCTCTGGATATGGAGGGCAGTGATTTAAAACTTGGACTTATTAAATTCGCGTGCAGGTGCGAAAGTGGCTCGGGTTTCAAAGAGGATCAAGTCACTTAATGTGTGTGAGTCTGAATGCTGGAGGTGCTGCAGGGGGCACAGAGACAACAGGAGCTGTTTCAGCTGCCAAAATACATTTCAGTTCTAATGGTAAATGCATGAAACCTGTCAGGAGTTGCCATGTTAAGAACGGTATTGAATGGCACTGAAGACAGCTCAGAATTTATTTATCTTTCTAATTAGGCAACATAATTGGTAAGTTTGAAGGATTTTAATAGCAACACTGCCATCACAGGGAACTCCTTGTAAGAGAGTTTTAAATCTTTTGAGTGTGTGGAGTGTGTACAGAATGGATGGGTTTGGTTTCTTCTGAGGTTAAAGGCACAAACGGTGTCGTTTGCTGGTGATCAGCAGGGACTGCCGGTTTTTACAGCTGGTTTGTGTCGTGTGTGTCCATAGGAGCATGGTCTGCGTGAATTTCAGGTGGTCGTTTTCCTCCTAAATAACTCTGTGATCATGAATTTCTTCACAGACAGTGAGTTTGAAAGATTCCAGTGTGTGTTTTAGGCGTGCAAACCTTCCTGCTTCACACGGAAAAGGGGGAAACGAAGCTATTCCCGTTTGTTCTGTGGAACGTGTAGTTTTGTTTGGTGAAGTTAAAAGCTGAGCCTGTCTCGGAGCATTCAGAGGCTGCACAGACCAGCCTCGCTTGTCTGATGGATGTCGTGGGTTGCTTAAACATATTTCAGAAGTAAACAATGATTTGCTGGCGTGGATGAGTTGGTGTTAATGTATTTACTGAAGGCACTGATTGCTGATTTTATTCTGCTAAAGAACTGTGGCGTTGATGGCACTATTAAGTCTAACAGAGTAGTAATTGAACATGAGGAGTGGGAACGAGTGGGAAGGTGGTGGGGGAGGATGTTTTTGGCTGTGTGTTGGAATCTATTCACCCTGTGAGTGCAATCCAAGCTCCAGATGCAAAAGAGAAATTTCTAAATAATCTGTAAGAGTTCTGCACTCCTCGTACTACATGCAGTGACAAATTTCCACAAGCTTTAGATTCTTTCTGGGATGACTCAACTACGAACAAGTGATTTGGAAAAAAAAATATATTATCTCTGAAGAGAATCCTTGGTGACAATTTCTTTTCAAGTTATCTTAGGATTTTCCACTTACCATGATTTCTTCTAACTCATGTCTGCCTTGAACGTGGGAGAGGAGAGATGAATTTGGACTTGGGGATATATCTGTGCCTTTCCAGTGCACGTTAGGGGTCAGCTGTGACATTTGCATGGTTGTGCTCTGAATGTGGTGACACACTTGGTTACATAAAGCAGAGCACCTCAGAGCCTCCCCAGTGCTGGCAGGGCAGGGGTGATGCTGCAGCAGCCCTGACCCTCTGAGCAGGTGACAGGGAGGGACAGGGCCGTGCTCACATCGTGGCAGAGCTCACACACAGCTCCTGCAGGGGCTCAGCAAGGCACGGACCAGACAGCCACGTCTCCTGTTGTGCCAATAGCAATGAGAAATTCAATCTTCAGGCTTTTAAACCAAAATCAATCTGCTTCAGAACCTGACTGAGACGTTTGGTCTCCCTGCTTCCAGTCCTGGTGCTGTCAGGGTGAGGAGAGCCCCAGTTTCTGCTCCTGTCCTCAGCTCTGGGTGAGGACAGAATGAGACACCAACCGGATTACTGGATTTACTCTTTTTCTTTTTAAATGTAGATCCATGAGGGGAAAATAATATCTATAACAGCTTCACAGCACACTTGTGTGAGCCTTTTATAAGGGCAACACCAGCAGTTGGACGTTTGAAATGTGTTTTGTTCAGTCAGCTGGAAAGGTAATGTGATACGTGAATTCATCTGCATGTGGATCTTCTTTATTGATGGGGAAAAATCTGACAGAGCATGGACAGGATTTGTCCCTTATGAACTAGGAAGTAAAATAATTAATAATCCCAGTGACCTGCAGCCATCCCAGTGACCTGCAGCCATCCCAGGGATCTGCAGCAATTCCATCCCAATGATCTGCAGACATCCCAGGGATCTGCAGCAATCCCATCCCAAAGATCTGCAGCAATCTGACCCCAAAGATCTGCAGCAATCCCATCCCAATGATCTGCAGCAATCCCACCCCAAAAATCTGCAGCAATCCCAAAGTTCTGCAGCAATCCCATCCCAAAGAGCTGCAGCAATCCCATCCCAAAGATCTGCAGCAATCCCAGTGAAATAAAACACCCCCTGAAATGAATAAAATCACCCCAGATATTGTAGCTAACATTATCCAGTAGTTATGAAAATTCTTTCTGTTTAAGACATAAATTAAACATCCTGAGGTATCAATTGTTCCAAAATGGTTTTTCCACTCAAAATCGTTTCTGAAAGGATTCGTTGTCCAAAACCAGAAGTTATTTAAAAGTAATTCCTACAGTGAATTGTTAAGATGGAAAATTTTAATTTGATTCCAGTTTTGATCTTTAAGTTATATTTCAAAAGGAAAGTGATGTCAAGAGCAAACTCAGAGCTGATTTTAGTCTGAAGTGCTGTCTTAGAGTAACCTCTGTGTAAATGGAATTTTTCTGTGCAAAATAACAATTATTTTCGTGTTTCATTAGAATGATGTTACAATGAAAAGCACACAGTGAAAAATCAGTACTTTTTATACCAACTGTATTCAGGAGTTTATCAAGCAATGCCTCCACAGCTGAGGTTCATTCTGTAGTGTTACAAAATTGTGTAACAAGACTAAAATCTGAGATGGAAGAAAGGAAGAAAAAGTCCTGTCAGAGGTGCATAAATACATCACAACATTTTCTTCTGAAAAATAGATGCTTTCATTTACCAATCATTGTATTCCTTTCAATACAAACTACAAATTTCTAAGGAAATTACCCCAGTCTCATCCTGAACTCTGCTTGTGCAAGCAATTATGATTTTTCCCTCCCTGCCCTGTCTTTCTGAAGTAAAGCACATAAAACTCAAGATGCAAACTCTTTTCCCAGAGAGGTTTGCTCGGTATTTTCATCCCTTCACAGCAGTGTGTTATGGAAACCCTTTTAATCTGAAATAAGACTTCTAAGGTGCTCTGGAAGGCAGAGGGTACCACCAGCATCCAGTCTGGGATTAGTTACTCTGAGTTCTGTGATAGCTCAGGAAACCACTTTGCTCGTTGGGTGCTTTATTTTGGGGGGTTTTTTCCTGGCTGGGGCACAGTGGAGACTCCTCTGACAACACAGAGTGCCCCAAGAGCAAGCCCTTTGCTCCGCCCAGGTGCTACTGCTGTCTAACACCTCCCTTAATTCCAGCCCCCGCTGCCTCCCCCGGCACCTGTTTGCCCAGAGGAGCCGGGATGAAAGGAGGCAGCTGGTTAAAAACCGGGACCCAGCGATGAAACACGGCCTCCAGTCGCGGCCACAACAAGGGGGGCACTGTTTGGTGTTCTTCTCCTCCTCGGTTGTTTGTACAGGCCAGCGAAAGCCGAAGGAGACGCTCAGACAGTGGCACAGCACAGAGCCCCGCCGCTGCACTGCTGCTGCTGCTGCTGCTGCCGCGCCTCGGTGCGCGAATTTTGCATTCTGCATCCTTGTTGCCTCCTGTAAACGCTACAAATAGCAGGAAGGGATGGATAAAACACACAGATGCTTTAATTATGATTTGATTACAGAGCGAGCAGAGGAGTCTATTCTGAGGAATATGCAATTAGAGAAAATTCTGAGGACTATCTAACCTTCCGAAATTAAAATTAACTGGGATTATTTCAACGGGGTTTGAACATCTCTGAAAAAAGATATCATTCCTCAAGGATCCTGCTGCTCCTGGGTGCTGGATCCTCTCTGGCTTAGCAAATGGGCTTCAGGGTAACACAATGTCATCTTCCTCAGCTGCATGGGCTGCTTCCTTCACCTCCCAATCCCATTTTATTCCCATTTTAGCATCCCTTGCTGGTCACATAAAGGAGGGCAACACAGAGCCTGGATGGAAACAGCCATGTCTGGGTTGAGGAACAAGAAAAGAAGAGCAGTTTAAGCATTCCTGGGTGATCAACAGAGGTTCTCCATCCCATAAGCAGGAAAAATGGAGAGGTGCACACTTGTGATGCACGTTCCAAAGGGAAAGTGTGCATGGAAAATTCCATGCCTTTTCCTCTGGCAAATTATTTAATAGCAGGAACCTATATGATTAAATATGTTAAGCTTCTCTGTGGGCTTAAACGGTACTGAAATGGCCTGAATTTAATTCCATTGATTCCACTGGCTGCCAAACATGAGCAGAATTCCAAATCTGCGCCAGGGCCGACGAGCAGCACGCCTTCAGCCCCAGTGTAAAACCCCTGAAATCTTATGGAAGCTCCATCCTGGCGTGGGAATGATGGCTTTCTTTGTGTCCTGAGCTGGGCTCAGCCAGCTGGGCAGGCAGCAGCAGCCCTGGGGCTGGGGGAGCAGTGGGTCAGCCTGGGCTGGGGGCACGAGCAGGGCACGAGGCTCCGGGGTTGCGAACTGCACCCAGACACGACCCCTGGCAGCAGCTGCAAACCTCTCGTGTTGCATTTGCTTTCCCTCAGTGCTTAACACGTTCATGAGTCAGTGGGAAAAGGGCTTTTTTTGGGTCTTGTTTTCTGCAGAAATTTTCAGTGTTTATCACTTCTGCTTGAAAATGGTGCTGGAAGCGTGGTGTCAGTTCTCCAGCCTGGCAGAGCAGGGCCTGCCAGGACCCCTGCCGGGCTCTGCTTGGGGTGGAATGTTTGCTTTGTGGCTGGTGTGGAAGGGAGGATGGCTCCCACCTCAGCCAGACCTGCTCCTGCACTGGTTGAAACCTGGGAAACTGGGAAATGGGGCTTTGGTGCTGCCTGGCTGCTCTGGGGATGGATGGGGGTGGTGAGAGGGGCACAGCTGCTTCCCTCCACCTCCCTGCTCCCCGTGGGGATGACTGACCTTGCTTTTGACCTTGCTCACCTTCAGCAGACCCCAGAGCTGCCCTGACAGGGAATGTGGCTGGAGCAGCAGAGATGCTGCTCAGGACACTCAGAGAATTCCTGCTCTTCCCAACAGGTGCTGAGCACAATTAAGCTCAACTCAGCACTCTGTCAGTCTCCTTTGTCACTTGTAAGGACATTTTCTGGCATAGTGCCTTATTTATTTATTTTAACATCTCTTTTTAGGAGCCTTCAAACCCTCCATCTTCAAAGCATTTGTGTTCCTACTGACCCATGTGTATTTCCCAGGGATAAACCCCTGGCTGGCAACTTAGGGATGATTTGTCAAGGGTCGCTTTAGTAATTGAGATTATTTATTTTCTGCCTGAAGTTCCCTGGTTGGTGACTAAGAGAAACTTTGTATTAAGCTGTGCAGAGCATAATGAGGCTGCTGTAATGCTTTGATGTGGAAATGCTTAAATGCCAAAAAAAAAAAGGAGAAAAAAGTGGTGTTATTGGTAGAGCTTGCTTAAGGTATCTAGGGACCGTTTACATCAAGCAAATATAGATTATGCTATAAAGATTATAGATTTTGATAATGGCCCTTTAAAACTTTAATAGCAGACATCATAAAAAGGCCAAAATCAAATTATTTTCCTGGGCCCTGCAGCTGGTGGTTACGAGCTGCTGGTGGTTATGTTTTTCAAAATCAAGACCTGTGTGATATCAATTACAGAGGCATTAATGTTACAATAGATGTGCAGGGAGATTTTATTTCCTCACACCTATTACAAAGCCGTTCCTGGTCACCAAACTGGCTGAGCAGGCTGTTAAATTTGTGGAATTAAAAGGCTGGAGTGGGTTTGCAGCACGTTAGTCTCGCCTAATGAAGGTGGTTATGTAAGAGTCCCTTCCTCTCAGCTGCTGGAATTGTATTTCCCATGCCACTTCTTGCTTTCCATGTTGCTGATAGATTAGAAAAACAGACTTTGCTGCATTTTCTTCTCTTCTTCTTGTGTCTGTTCTTGAGGCTTATTAGCACAAAGTAGCTCTGAGCCATGGCTCGGACACCAGAGATTCTGGAAGCCTCAAACAGCCATGATAATGGAGCTGGATGAAGGATGCTGGTTGCCATGGGAACGGTGCATGTGCCACACAAGATAATGTAACTGCTGTAGTGCAGGGATCTGTGCTGAATATTGATTGTGAGATTTCCTGGATTCCTTGGAAGTGCTGGGCTTTGTGCCGGGTGTTCCACCTGGCAAGGGAGAGCAGCTCCTCAGCTGGGCTCGGGCCAGGGAGAATTTCCTCCTCCTCTAAGAGCTGACTTTTGCACAGGATGGGAGAAGAAGGGGCAGGAATTCCTGGGGAGAATTGTCAGGGTCACAGCTTTTCCTTGGGGAGCTCACAGTGTCCTGGGGGTTAAACTGGAGGACTGGCACTGAGGTGCTCCAGGTGAGTGCCCTGACTTGACGTGACAATAAAGTGCCCCAGGAAGCTGAACTTTCACCTGTGTGATGTGTCTTGTGGTGGTTGTCACCTGGACACCTGCACAGTGTCACTGCTCCCCTCTGCACCCCTTCACTGCTCCTCTTGGTAGCACTGAAAAGTTCATTCTTGTCCCAGCTTGTCAAGGATGAGTCTAACTAGTGGCAGAGCTGTGCAAAACAGTGGGATTAGGGAATATCAACTCATTGGCAGCCAAACATTATTATTTTGGCAGTATTGGCCATTTTCCCAAGCTGGGGGAAGGTAAAACATGAAGGTTTTAATCTGGGGGAAGGTAAAACATGAAGGTTTTAAATGGGGCAAGGTAAAACATGAAGGTTTTCACTTGGAGCAATTCTGTGTGAGCAGGATCACACTTGATGCTGTTTTTCGGGTGAGATTGGGATTCTTCCATAAAAATGAATGAAGCAGGACTGGTTCTGCTGTAATTTTGCAGCCTGAAGTTCTGGGTCCTGGAATGACAAAGAAACTCTAGTTATTGCTCCTCTAGCCCAGATCCTCACTGAAATAAACCAGCAAAGCTTCCCCAATGCTTTATTGACTTGGCAAGAGGCAGCTGGGGCCACTGTTGCTCCGCAGGATTGTGCAGATGAGGTAATGCAAATTAAATTCCTGTCCTTCTCATGTTTTCCCCCCAGGCAGGGTGATGCCACAAACTGCCGCTCACCTTCAGCAGGATTGCTGGCAATTGGCCACCTGTTAGAGAAAATGTGTAATTATGGACCTTACCAGGTTTTGGGAGATGATCTCCAGGTTTTGGGAGATTATCTGTGTTGTTTCATACCTGCCTCGTGCCGTTTGGATCTCTGGGTGTTGTGCCTTAGAAGTGCTGGGCCTTTAGGAAAAGTGAATTAGAGAGGGTTGTTTTGGCAGCTCTAATAAGATGCTTATCTTGAGGCAGAGATGGGGAAGTCAAAATGTATCTGAGGTGTTATTTGTCAGAAATGTGTCTGAGAGGACAGAATTAGAAATTCTAGGCTGTTGTGCCCTCTGGGCACGATTTGCAGGTTTGTGTGACTTTGTTCTCCAGTACAGGTCATGTCCAATGTGGTGCTCAGAGAGAAATTTAGTTTATTCTTTACTGCTGATTTTGGGTTTAAATCCTGCCACACATCCCAGCAGAGCTCCTGGTTTTCTTGCCAGTTCCAAATCCTGATTGTACAGCATCCAGCTTCTCTGGGCTTCTGGGGTTTTTGTACAGCCAGGACAAACTGAGACATCATCTAAGACACCTTTTTATAACCAGGACACCTGCTCTGTAATGCACAGAAAGCTGTATTTTAGAGCACTTAAACACAGTAAGGAACTAGTGGACTTTGGTACGTTTAATTAAAACCATTTGGGCTTTTTTGGTTGGTTGGGATTTTTTTGGTTGGTTGGTCTTTTGGGTTTTTTCTGTAATTCTTTAATGTTTTCTGAGTTTATGTAATAATTTTGCAGGTGAAAATCTTAGGGTTTTTTAAACACAAGATATATTTTGAATTCAACAATCGAACCAATGAGTGAACTTGGACATCGGGCATGGCTTTGGATGTTAGTAGGACCTCTGCCTGAGTGAAACCTGACTCTGGTGGTGGAGCACCATGCTCTGTGATCCATCCCTCCACGTGCAGCTGCTGTGCACAGGAGGATTGGCATTCCTGCCAGGTGGCAGGGATCAGCTGGCCAGGTCTGCATGGAAATGTGTAAATCCACCCCCCACCACCACTGGTGTGTGTGAATACGGGGATACTCCACAGCCCTCCCCTTTTTCCTGTGTCAGGGAGGCTCCTGCTCTCACCTGGCAGCGTTGGAGATGATTTCTGGGGTTATGAGGTGCTTCAGTTCAGGTGGAAGTGAACAGTGCCAGCTGGAGCTTTGCTCTGGCCTGTGCTGTGCCATAACGAGGTGACAATGTCCTTCTGAGCCGACCTGCAGCAGTGGCAGGTCACTGATCATCACTCATCGTCACTCGTTTGTCCTTGGGCTCTCTGGGCTAGTCCTGGACCAGCAGCACCTTGAAGAAAGCCCAGCTTTAAGTATGGGGACAAGCAGAACTGTCTGTACCCATGCACAGCAGCCTGGCTGAGTGCCTGTGGGGTTTTATGGGGTTTTATGGGGTTTTATGGGGTTTTATGGGGTTCGTGGCGTTGATGCCTGTCAGCCTATTGCACTGCACCCAGGAATTTTCTGCACCAAAATGGTGCTAAATTCGATAAAATCAGGGGCTGTGATATCTTTTCAGCTGCCATTTTTCTGGAAAAGTGGACTCTGAGGGGATAGATACCAAAGCCATGTGAAAGCCAGGGAATCTGGCACTGCTGTTCCATGGAAAACCATCCAGTCACCCAATTCCCACCTTCCAGGTGACCCCTCAGGTGACCTCTCTTGGCTGCCCTGCCCTGACCCCGGGAGCTGCTGCTGATGGCTGAGGTGTGGTGCACAACATTCTGTAATTCCACCTGGTTCACTGCACTAAAACTGGGATTATAAAGTACAATTAACTCCCTGCGGCTGGCCGGGTTTTAGGAGTGCAGGTGGGAGAAAAAATGTGGCTGTCGCCCCCTCCCCAAACCCACAAAAGCTCTGCTTGCTGGCTTGAACACAGTAATGTTCCCATGATCAGCCTGTGGAGCTGAGAGGGGAATCAGAAGGAATATTTCTGGGAAACCAGCAGGGAAGGGAGCCAAGTGTGTACCTTGGAAAGGGCAGTGGCTTGAACAGACCAACAGGAGCTTTCCCTGGTTGTGAATCTGGCCCTGGTGTGTTGATCCCTCTCCTGAGGAGCACAGGGAGGCTTCTGTTGGATCTCAAACACCAGCAAACGGGACTGGCTGTGGTTTATCACCCAGAATTCCCTTTTTAAGTGTTCTCTGGAGGCAGCTTTGCCTGCCAGTGCACGGACACACGGTAGAATCTCATCTTCAAGGCTGGCTGGAAGAGGAGATTGATGGCTGCGCTCCCCAGCCACACTGGCAGGGCTGTGGGGAAGGAAGATTGTTCTCCCACATTCTCCCTCAGCCACTCCGAGGACATCAATTTCCACTGAGCACGAGGATGATTTTGCTTTTAAACAACAAGAGTTTCCAAGGAGGCACTGGAGTGACAAAAGCTGTTGCCAGGGGTCTCCAAGGGACTTGACAGGTTTATAGAGTGATGATAAACTGCTGGAGTGGTCGCAGTGGAAATTGGGCTTGATAGAAATAATAAAGAATTGGAAGTGCTCAAGGACATTGTTGGAAAGCAATTTGGAGAGGCCGTGGAACATTTGGATTTGTCTCAGTGTGGTCCCTCCCACAGAAGGGAGCTGAGCTGTGACTGGTGGGATTTATTACAGCTTTTTACCTTTTCATATTGAAAATTGAGCTTCAGCATGATAGCCTGCTCCTGTCTTTATGCAGATTACATAAAAATAAATGGGTAGCTGATGGAGGTAATGTCTTGGGGACAGGGAATTTCATTTCCAAATGGAAATTCTCAAAAAACACCTTTTATTTTACAGGAGCCTGTATATCTTAGCCAAAGTGGTTTAGTGATGGACAAATATGCACCTGGAAAATGCCTAGATGGGCCTTTAAAGATGTCCCAGAATTTCCTAGGTAATTTTTTTAAAGCCTATTTGAAACAAACCACACACAGTACTGTGTGCAGCTCACATCTGTGCCAGCACTGACAGTGTTAGAAAGGCAACCCCATCTAGTTTCTTTTGTTCTTTAAATAAGCACTTGCTGCCTCATCTTCTGGGCAACACAAAAGCTGTTTTATTTCCAAGAGACACACACTTGCTGAGTGAACCCTGCAAGAGATTGTTTTCCTCTCATGAGACCACTAAATTTTCCTTTGGCCACTATTTTTGAAGTTGTAGAAAACCTCAACAGAATTCCACTGCCAAGGCAGAGCTGCCTGTGTTGGGATTTGCTTCAAGAGGTTAAAAAAAGGATTACTGAGATATGTGAGTGTCCCTGTACCTGGTGGTTAAAATCCAGGTGTGCAGTGGCTACAGGTGAATTATTTTCATTTATAGATGTGCTGATGTTAGGGGTGAGATGGAGGGGCAGGGGAATCACTGCCTTCTTTAAAGGTGGAGCAGTGTTGTTTGAAATTCTTTGTATTCAGACTCCCTGCAAAGCTCATTTTTGGCCAGGACATATTGTGAGGATTAATTGCATTCATGTCAAAATTAGCTGCATCCTCCTTCCACTCAGACAATATAAAACCACGCTGGTGATGACAAACAGATAGTAAAGCATGCAGAACAAAGGTGGGCAGATTTCTGGGCAGGTTTCTCCCTGGGGGTGACCAAGGTGTGCAGACTGAGGGCAGCTGAGCTGAGGGGAAAGAGCTGAGAGTGCCCAGAGATGTGTCAGTGGCACTTCCCTCGGGGACAGGAACACGTGGAAATAATTAACACTGCAAGGGAACGGCCACAGAGAGGGGAATTCAGAGTTGTCCTGCTTGGGAAGCAGATGGGAACCATCAAGGCCACCCTCCCTGCCTGCCTTGGCTGCTCACAGGAGGTTTTGGCAGCAGTGCAGAAATATTTGCTGCTTGGTCCGGCAGGAGTGGTTGCTCCCTCTTGCATCCTCTGGGATTAAAGAATAGCCGAGGAGCCAAAGCCTGGGTGGTTTTTTGTCCTTGTGCTCCATTTTATTCCACTTGGCCTGCTAATTTTTGGTAGCAAGAAGTTCTGCTCCATGTAATCCAGCTCTCCCCAGCAGGTGCAGGTTTGGGAGCTGGGCCCAAGAGTTTGCAGCTGAAGAGTTTGAACAGCAGCGGGGAAAAACCTCAGCTTGCAGTGCCTCAGTCTGCTCACTGCTTGCTCCTGGATTAGCAGTATAAGCAAGCAAAATATTCTGCAGAATGCTTTAACCATCGAGAAAACCCCAAACAAACCAGGCAAAGAGCAAAACCCTTCTAAGAATTGTTTCAGAAGCAGCCCTGGGACACGAGAGACTGCTTAGCAGCTGGCACGTGTGGCAGCCTAGCTCGTGTGTGAAAGCAAAATATCTGTCTGTCTGCAGCTCGTTGTACTCATCAGGGCTGTATTCATGCATTCCTGCAGAGAATGGTGCTGTAAGGAGATTTGCATGGGTGCCATCCATCCTGCTGTGCTTGTACTACCAGTGATTACGCCGGGATGGTTTCTATGGGAAGCACGTTGCGAGCCAATCTGTGGATCTGCCACATCCCCTTGTCTTTTCTGCTGGGTTGGGCTGGTTAAGACCACACTGCTTTGTTTATTTATTATTTTTTAAAGTTATTTTCTGTGTTTGCATATGAATTGATTGCAAGGGTTTGTTCTAAGCTTTATTCCGAGCTGGAATGGTTGTACAGCAGCTTTTTCTCCATGGTGTTCCTGCCTTCAAGACGGAGAGTTTGCACACAGCTGCTGGAAATGAGAGGAAGCTCTTGGAGTTGAGTTTGGGCAGCTGGAAGAGAGAGGAACGGGGCCTTTGCAGAAAGCCATAGCTCCACTGGCCTGGATGCTCTTACAGCAGTGGACAATGCAGTTCTGTGCATTTAGATGGTTATGGGGAGCATAAAATGTTGACTGGGTGGCAGCTGAGCTGCTGTGACTTTTTGTGTGGGAGGGTCCTTATTTTGCCCAGGAAAGCTGAATTGGTTATTGTTCTCTCTGGAGGATGGGAATCACAAAAGAATGCTGCTTCCATTTATTCTTCTCGCAGTTTTAATTCAGTTCCAGCTACTTCATGTCAGTGCTGCTTCCACAAAATGTTTCCAGTTCTGGAAGAGCAAATTAAAATAATCTCCATCCAATTTAAAACAAGGCTCTATATTTTGTTTGTGTAATGGTGACAGCTTCCTTAAAACCAGAGTGAAATTCCATCACCGGAATCACTCTGAAATACACAGCACACCCCTGAGTGAATTGTGTGTGGGGGTGTCTAAACTTGCAAACAAATGTCTCCACCACCACGGTTTGTTTGTAGGAGCTTTGCTTTGCAGGAGCAGGGTTTCTCTGTGCCATGTAGCAGTCAGGATTCACAGCTTTCCTGCCAGATCTACTACTCCAGGAATAAAGAGTTCCTTTGTTTACAGGAGTTGGGGGGGGGAAAGGCACCCTCCAGGCTGTTGTCTCTGGCTCCTGACATGTGATAGAACACGAGCGCGCCTTCGCCTGTGGGATCTCAGCTTGGCATCCTCGCAGGGAGGGGGGAATCTTCGAGGGGAGCTCGGAGCTGACACTTCGTCATCGTGCCGTGATAAGCCCTAAAAAGAGCTGCTGAACACTGGAGGATGTGGTGCATAACAAAAATCATCATAAAAATGGCATGCTGGGAGAGTTAGACACAGGGGTTTGTATTCAGGAGCTGAATTATGCGAGGTGTGGAGCGCTGTCCTGTGGGGAACACTCGCAGGTAATGGGAATTTCTTTGCTAATAAAAGGCTTCAAGATCTGGTCCAATGGATCCTAAAAATGGCAGTGCTATTTGTGGAAGCGATTGGCAGCTGTAACCCCTCTCCTGCCCCCATCCACATCTTTCCTTCCCTAGTCTGAGCCAGCCATTAGACCAAAACATAATTAAATTTAGTATTTCAGACCCAAACTAGACATTAATCATCCAGCACAGGGGTTTTTAATTTTTCTTGGAAGTCCAAGGGAGACAGGCACCTCCATCCCACTGAAATGCACACGTGTGTATTTTTGGCTCCTTTGAAACTTTCAGCCAAGCTATTCAATATAATCCAATGGTGATCTTTTAGCAACATATTCTTAATGACATATAAATATTTGATATTTGATGTTCCCATTGCCCATATAATGGTTCAAAACAATAATGCTCCCACAGTTGTTTTTTCTGTCTATTTAATTTTACCACGTGATACCCACAAATGCTTCCACAGCTCAAGAGAACCCGACTTTCCTCAGTTTTCTCCTTGTCTCCCATTGAGGTGGGCAGTGAATTGCTGTGGATTGCACAAGTTTTCTTATCCTGAACAAACCTGAAGAAACAGAACACTATAAAAATGTGCAAATAGCGTTGGCCCTGCTCAAGTGTGACAAGGTTTAGCCAGCTTTGCCCTGAGTGTTACCCCTTCAGGATTACAGGGAGAGTTTGATGCTTGTGTTGATAAAACATAAAGGTCCTGTGGTTTGAACAGGATGGGAATGATGGAAGTGCAAAATCTGAATGGTGGGAGGCACTTCAGCCAGTTTACACCAGCAGGAAGCAATATTTGGAGCCTATTTGCTCCATTAAAAAATAATAAATAAATAAATAAAGGCAGGAGGATTTGTTCTGCCCTCCCTGATGGAAAGCTTCATCCACAGCAGCTGCCCCCATGGGCCTGGCTTCCCCCAGGATCTCTGAGCCACCTCTAGAGATGATGGACATCTCCAAAATTTGTGGTGCACCCTCAAGAAAATTTGGGTTGGGAAAAGCCTCTGGAGGTCACCAGGCTCATACACGAGCACTGTGTGAGCTGGGTTTGCTGTGTGTCTGCACTTGCCCAGGTTGCAGAAAAATAACAATAAATCAATAAATTATGCACATCACTCACTTTCTCTGCTTCTTCCAAGCACACAAATGTTTGTAGCCACAGGGAGATGAAGATTCCTCTCCTTACTGCAATAACTTTATACCATGGTGTGCTGTTTGTTTGTTTAGGCTGGTTAAAATTTGCTCTCTTTAGCCAAAAACCCTTTTCCTTCAAAGTGACACGGGCTCCCGGTGGAGGCTGAGGATATTCACTGCTTTCCAGAGCCAAGGCCCCTGTTTGCACAATCCCTGCAGTCTGGCAGGATATTTGGAGTAGGTCCACAGCTGCTTTAGACTGGCTTAGAGCTCAGTCACAGGGGAGAACTCTTCACTCAATCTGTGCCGTGCAGATAAGGACTGTGATTTTTCTGTGGAAAAATCTGACTTGTTTTGTTATTTCGTTGCACTCAGAGGCTAAAGAATGAACTATAACATGTCTTATTCTTGAGGAGTCCCCATTGCCTGGTTAATACCTGGAAGATGCAGCTCCAGAGGAGCTGGGATGTGTTGCTCACACTCAATATTGTGCAATACTGAAAGATTTCTGTTCTTGTGGAGAGCCAAGGAATTGCTCATTGTCTAATAGGCAGAAACAGATTTTTATTTCTACTTCTTTGGAAAAAATGCATTTTGGAAAGGAGGTGACTAGTAAAGAATAAAGAAATGTGGAGCCATATAAAAGATAGCTTTATTATTTCAATCCAGGTTTTGTGGTGTTGGGCTCTGGTAAAAAATGAAAGAACTTTGTGCCTTGGTATGAACAGGTGCAGCAATTGCTTTTGCAATGAGTCCAAGCAAGTAACATTAAGTGCTCATTTTACACCTCAGTGAATGCTGTGCAAAGAGCAGAACTTCCCAGCAGCATAAGCAGATATTATCCCATTGATAGCTTTGGCGCCGGGCCTGTTCACTTAAAGCAGCGGAGTAGTATCTGCTCATGCCTCAGTAAACAAAACCTATTCTATTATATAGGTCAGGATTTGTTTTGGGACAGTCCTCAGCCTTTTGAATGCTTCCCTTTCCAAGGTTAACGCTGCGTTCCCAAAAAGAGCTTCTGTTCCCCCAGCCTCCCGCTCCTGGGGCTGCAGGAACTGTGGGGCCGGCGCTGCCTCCCCTCAGCTGGCCCTGAACAATGGGAGCAGTATTTGGCTTCCAATCCCTCGGAACTTCCCTCCCAGAGTGGAGAGGGAAGGGCTCCCAGGATGGATGGGTGAATGCACTCCTGGGCCCGGAGCCTGAGGAACACTTTTGGCTCCTTTAGAAACACGGCAGCTCTGTGAGACCACAGTGTTCCCAGCTTGAAATCAGGGACAAAAGGGTCAGGGGACCTTCCAAGGCCGAGTGCTGCCGTGGGGAAACATGGACAGCTCTGCTGCTGCTGGGGAGGTGAACGAGCCGCTGGGGAATGGTGTGTGCAGCCGCCTTTAGCTGGTGAATAGAAAAGTAATTTGGAAAAGGAGTCAGGGCAGGGTTCTGCGAACTCGTTGTGGATGGGGCAGAGAGGTGGTTTGGTCCCAAAGCTGTAACAGCCTCTTGTGAATGAGGAGCTGCCTTGGGATTCTCTGTGGCAGGTAAGGAATATACATATTATATATATAACATTCTGCCTGCTCGCTACTTCTCTCCTTCCTTCTCTTCCCAACCAGGAGCCAGGGACAGTGGAGGGAGCAGAAGGGATTTTTCTCCTCTATTCCCTATTCCTGTAGCTCTTCTCCAGGAGCTCTGCATGAGCAGGGCAATGCTGCTCGGTGGTCCTGCCTTAGGCTCAGCATTATTTTCGGAAATGTTGGTACTGAATATTATCTTTTAATTTTTTTGAAAGAATTCATCAAAGTAAGATCGTATTTTGAGTATTTCTCTCAGTGTTCCCAGGCACAGGACCCAGAAAAGTTCAGTGCTCACTGGGGTTCTCTCAGCTGCTGGGAAGCCTTGAGCCAGTTGGGAACATCTCAGCTGCTTTTATATTTTGCTTTTTTTAATGGAAGCATTTGCAGCGAGGCAAAGAAAGGACATTTCCAATAACAGAGCCATCTCCTCCCTGGCAGGTGTCTCATGGAACCATGGCTCAGTGTTTTCCTCCTGCTACTCAGCTATGTTAAACTTCTGGGGTGTTACCTTAATTTCCAGCATCAATCTCACCAGTTTAAAGCAAAGCTTATCCATGGTAGTGTAAAGAAAAAAAAAGCACAGAGGGAAAGCACGTAATTCTCATCAAGTGTTGATTACAGTTTTGAATAAAATACGTTTTTCCTGTGCCATCACTGCTGTAGATTGTTAATAAAAAGAAAAGTAAAGCTCAGCTGTGTTCTCCTGGGGCTGGAGGAGGCAGCAGTTATTTGCTTCCCATTAGGAAGGTGACATTCCCAGAGAGATGGCCTAGAAAATTGTTTCCAGAGAGCAAGAAAAATTAGTCCAGGAGGGTTATTGAGCATCCAGCTCTCTGCTTTGCAACAAATTGCTGGGTACCTGGCAGCACATGGCTCTGTGACAAGTGTTCAGCCTGGGGGGTGGGGATGAGGGAGGAGATGCTCCAAACACCTCTTCCCTTTCACATTCTGGCTGAGCTTGCAGAGCTACAAAATTCCCATGTTTGGGCCTTTTGGGGACATTGATAAGCTGAGCAAGGACATGCCATTGGTGTACAAGAAATATGGGGCCTCATAATAATGCTGGGTTTGGGTTTCTGCTTGTGAAGTGCTTTTGATAGCATGTTGTGCTCATTTTCAAATTGTACTAATTAAATGGACCCTAAGACATAGGATAGAAAGATATTAGGCATTTGTGGGGCTTTCTGTAGCAGTTTCCATGTGTGGTCTGTTTTTTTTTTACCTAGAAGAAGCTGTTCTGCAATTGGCTTTTTGCAAATCAAATTGTTTTGGTTTACTTTCGCTCCTAAATGTGACAGTGCACCTTATAAACCAGTGCAAGGGGGAATAAATCCGAATTCATTATTCCAAAACACATTTCACTCCCCTTCAGATCTGCTTGTCAGCGTTTGGCACTGTCACCCCTGTGCCTGTGGGACTGTCCTTTCAGCCAAGGCTTGGAAACTTTCAAATGGGAAGTAAGTGAGCACTCCCAAGCTGCTGCTGTAGGCTGAGGGAAATGAGGTTTCGTGTGCCATTTGTATTCCCTCTGGGTTTCTGACCAGCATTTCGAAGAGAAAGTGAGGAAGAGATTTACTCCTGTGATCCCTGTTGAGCCCAGCTATTGTGAAGGGATTGTGGGAGCTGAAAAAGAGCACCTCAATACCTGTAGGGACAGATCCATGAGAAATAAGGCTGATAATTATGGTGCTCATTATGAAGTTTGTTCTTTGATTTAGCAGCTTCCTGGAACCTGGGACAGACTCCCAGTCACATCTGGGGTGGAATTCATCAGCTGTTTGTTAGAAAAGAGCTACTATAGGTCCACAGCATGCAATTGCCAAAGCTGACACCTTGCCAGGACTCTGGATTTACTTTTCAGAAAGTGCCAAGGCATCTTTCATAGTCACAGATCACGACTCTCACCTTTGGGATGGGACACGAGGCTGGGCTTGTTGGGAAAAAATGGTTGCAGAAATAATTTGCCCAGTGTATAAACAGCATCTGCATGTGGTTGTGCTCCTCAGGAGAAGAGGGGGAGCCAGCTGAGCTGCCAAGCAGGACAGATAGATTGTATCTGAAAAGGAAAATATTGGTTGCAGGAGGACAGAGGTAATTGGGACCATGTGTTCCAATCTTTTCCTCAACTGAGCAGTCATGTATTGCAGTGCAAAGAGCTGAAACTGCTCCACACTCATCTCTGAGATATTCTGCATGTTCAGTGATGGCCTTGAGTTCTTTGGGGCTGTGCAAGTCCAAAAATCTTGGTTGTTCCCTCTTTCAGCAGGAACCGGTGGCTAAGCTGGAGAAACAAGAGCCAGAGGTGAACTCGGCTGGTGAGGTTTGGGAGCATCAGGGAGCAAACAATGCCTTGGATACTGACATCAAATAGCTGGATAAGGTTTAGAAGTGATGGAAAAAGGGAGCTTCCTTCAGTTCTACAGGAAAGGATGCTGCTCCAAGTTCTCTGTGAAGGGAACAGTGTGGAATGGGACAAGAGGTGGAAATGAGGAATGCTAGAGGTGGCACAGGAGTGTGTGTGGTGCATGTGAGGGACTGTTCAACTGTGCTGTAGAGAGCACATTTGTTCCAGAAAGTTACTTGAGAATGTTGTGCTTTTTAGCAGGAAGCAGGGAATGTTCAGATATGAGCGAGTATTCTGATTTTTCTATGTAAATTTGACCTCTGGCTTTCTGAAGGCCAATGGAGCAGGACTTTGCAAGGCCCAGGAGGCACATTAGCAGTGAGCAGCATCCAAATGACATTTCAAACACTAAATACAGCAACTCCCTCTCCTCTTCTATCCCATCTGTCATTGTTCTGTCTGTCTGGCTAATTTACTGGAGTCTTGTCATATGACAGTTTATTTCTCCTCATCACAGACTTATGTCATGTATCTAAGATTTCCAGTTTGGCTGCAGGGAGGAATATTGCTGCAGTGCAACTCTCCACTTGTCTGAGAGATAAGCTACCAAAATCTCATTGTGCTTTCCTAGAGCAGTGTGGGAGTACCCCAGAGTAGTTCTTGACCCTGTGCCTTATCATTAAAAGCCACAAATCATCTGCCTTCATGATTTGAGAACTGAGAGTCCGTGTTGTAGTAGAGGATCAGTGTTATTTATCCTGCACCTGTCCTGATAAAATGTTGTTCTTTGATGGTCATTGCACATGAGCTCCTAATTTACTTTTGTTGCCTTTCCTTATTTCTTCGTTGCTGTTGTTATTTCATCTCTGTTTCTTGTACATCTTTCCTGCTTGGCTTCATAAAATGAGATTCACAAGGGGCTGGAATGATCCTTCCAGCCTGGGAGAGCGTGGCCAGGGTGGGAGCTGGCTGGGGAGAAGGAGTTGTTTGTGCTGCGTTATCCACTTGGTAGATAATGCAACAGATGCTGCTCCTCCTTGCCTGGAGATCTTTCCAAATCCAGCAAGAAACAGGGACAAGGCAGCACTTCTGAGCAGAGCTAATGGGTGAATAACTACATTCAGAACTGGAAATTCATAATCCAGGGGATTTCCCACACCACAAAACACGCGCTCCTAGTCCAGCCTGTAGTCACCCCTGGCTGTGCTATCCCAGCACGGAGAGGGTGTCTAGGGATGTGTCTCTGCCTCCCAGTATGGCTCTTGCTCCCCTTTTTCCATCACTCCATTTCCCGGCAGCAAGGGGGGTGTGGAATTGCCATCCCACTGTCCCGAGAAGGAGCTAATCCTCTCTCTCCCACTGTGGTGTGTTTGACAAGTGTGAAGTGGAAGCAGGGGAGAGCAGGAGCAGAGTTTCAGCAATGCCTGTTCTGGAGCCTTTTATCAGCGACGTGGGGTTTCCTCTGCTGAGAGAGCCCCCTTTCCATCCCCCAGGCTGCTGAAACGTGACTGTCTGTGGGAGTCTTCTCATGCTGAGCACCGGTGCTGCTCTCAGAGCTGCTTTTTGGGCTTGTCTTTGCCAGGGTTTCTGAGGCAGCCTCTGATCTCTCAGATAGGTCGAGTTTGCCGATGGAAGCTCTGCCTGGGAGCGTTCAAAGTGTGTCTGGCAGTGGCCTTTGAGTCGTAAATAATGAACATTTCCCAGGATAAAGTTTGGAGAAAGTGGGTGGAGGTGAATTTTTTGGCTGGGAGGAGGAGTGTGTGTGGTTTTTTTCTTTGCCTTCTCTGCTTTTTCAGAGCACTGCGCTGCCTAACTGGAAGATATAATGGCTGTATGAATTGCTATTTAATCAGGGATGCTAATTAAGTCTTAGCTCTTTAATGCTTTCATGGGAGAGCTGTATATGATTTGCAGTGGCTGGAATTGCAGTTGCAGGCAATTAAGCTGCTCTTGGCTTTGTAGGACCTGAAAGTGCAATTTTCTGAGGGATATTCAGCACTTGGAGAGATCCTGTCACCTTTAACATTTCCCTTGGTCTGAGGGTAGGAGATGTTTGGAAAAGGAAATACTCTCAAGCAGTGAGGCAATGAAACAATACAATTTTGGATTTTAAGTAGCTTTTTTTCAGTGCATAATGACAGTAGTACATCCACTTTTATGGCACAGTTAATATAATTGAAGGTTAACTATAAAGCCCATCCCAAAAAGGAAATCTCACTTGTTTTTTTTCAGCATTGCTTGTTTTATATTGCAAATGAGAAAGGTTCTGAGCTGGGGCTATCTGCTGCCTTATCAGATGGCACCAAAGAGTTCCCACTTCTGGATCTGAGCAATCTTTTCCAAATGAGTGGGTCCCACCAGCAAGTGAGCGGAGAAATTTAAAGAGTGGGGCAAAAAGTGTGGAACACTTGTCAGGCTTATGTAGAACAATCAAAACCAACCCAGGAGCTAAATTTTCAACTGAGAGCAAGCAGGTCTATTTGGGATTAAGAACAGGCTGGGATTTTTAGGGTTTGAGGAGTTTTAAACCCCCAAACATTATATCTTGGTAGCTGATATCAGTGATACCGTGTTGTGGTCACCATAATTTTGATCCTCTAGGAGCTGTTTCAGTAATCATGTCCTAGCCTGTCATCCAATAGTATGCCACTTCTGCATGGCAAAAGGGACAGAAGGGAGAAGAAAAATGAAGAAAAATATTCATATTTCTCTTTTTTGATCTGAATGCTTCTTGGAAAGGCAGTCTGCCCTTAAGAGAAGGGTAATTCAGAGAGATTTCAGGTACTTGAGGCCGGAGAAACAGAGCACAAAATGGACTTTTTAGGTTGAAAGTGTGGTCCATAATCACAGCTCCTGGGATGAGAGGGGTGTTTCACTTTGTCTTTGGCAGAGTCCCCTCAGCAGCCACTCCTCAGCAGGGAAGATGGAAATGCAAAGGTGAGGAATGGGAACAATGATGTCCTCACCAACAGTGTCACATCTCCCTGAGCAAAGGTTGGTCTTTGCCCACTCCCTGCAGGCTGGGCAGGTTCCCTTTCCCTTGGCTCAGTGTGCTGCTGCGCTGCTCTGTCATTTCTCAGCCCCAGTGCACCACTGAATCATTTTACACCCCAGCCCTGCGACGATAAACTGGCAAATACTGATCGAGGGAACCAATCCCACAGACTGTGGCCGTGCAAATGGGGCTGAAACTCCCCATGCCAGTGTAGCCAAGCAAATCCCCGAGCTCAGCAAGTCAGCTGGGGCACTGGAAATGCTCCAGTGGGTGAGCTGATGAGCTTATTCAACAGGGCTGTGTGTGGCAGCTGAGCTGGCGTTTTCCGAGCCTTTTTAACTGCCTGCCTGCTGGAATGCTCTGCTTGGTGCTGATTTTGGGACACGTGGGATCTTTCCACTAGCACTCTGGGCTTTCTTTGTGAAGAATTTGAAGCACTACCATCCTGCCTTCGGTCTGCCCTGAAGTATTTTCAATACATACCTCAAATAAATGGTAGAAAGGCAGAAATGGTGATTGACACAGCTGATAACCAAAGGAGGCTCTTCCTGCTTTGCATTTGAGACCCATTCCAGAGCTGGGATTAGCTGTGTCCTTCCAGGTTCATTCTCTGCAAAGCATTTCCTACACACTGATTTGATTTTTTGCTTATTTCTAGCCTGCCCCTCTTTTGACAAACTCCACAGGCGTGTAGAAGTTGTTCATGGCCCAGATAGTCAGACTTCAGGAGCTAAAACCTCCCCGAGGATCTGGATACCAAATTGCTACTGAAGGGCTCATACCAAAACGTGGGAATTGGTGAAACAAATCCTTTGGATGCTGCAAATTGCACTCTGATTTTGAGAGGGGAAGAGGACAGGCATTATGAGAGCTATTCTTAAATTCATGGTGACCTTTGGAAGCTTGAATGATCCCCACCACAGGAGCTTTGTGTGGGAGAGGCTGCACTTGAAGGTGTTTGCAGCCACCTGATCCTCCAGAGCCTGCTGGGTGATGTGGAAAACTTTGTGCTTCCTGAAGAGGAGCAGGTTCCCATTCCAGGTTCCTGTTCCAGCTCAATCAGTTCCTGTTAAATGGCTGTGGCCATTCCATCTTTCTTTTTGCACCTTTGCTGTAAAACAGACAAATGTTCCTCTATTGATTTTTGCCCTCTGGGAGCTGCTCTGTGTAACGCCCTGGCAGGAAGGAATCGCTGCTGCCGAGAGAACTCGCAGGCATCATGTGAGATCAATACCTCCCTCATTTGTTCCAACGTGAAAACACATGTTTTCCTAAGATCTGTTCCATGTATTTACCTGGAAATCCGCTCTTTTTTGGAAAGGTTGTCTGGGCAGCCCTGAGATGCTGATGGAAGTCGAATGCATCGATCCCAAGGAGCCCCTGTGGTGGGACAAAGTGACATCCATGAAGGGGAAAGCATGGAGTAGAACATGTACTATGGTGTGGCAGCAAAGGAACAGTTGCTAATCCATCCTAAATGACCCTGGATGCCTGCTGATGGATAACTTTCCTCACCTATTATCCAAAAGCAGCACATTTTCCTGATTGCCCAAAAAAATACAGCCGTCCCCATTTTGAGGCTGCTTTCTCAGATAAATTAAGGAAGGTTTTTATTGCATCTGTGAGGGCCTCAGGGCACTCCTCTCACATCTCCACTGGAGAAACTCTGGCACGATAATCTAATTTGGACTCCCTGAGAATAAGGGTCATTTGCAATACTTGAATGGCAGGAGTGTGCTCCGTGGTGGATTTGTACATTCCCTTTTCCAGTGAGGACCCTCTCTGCCAGCTCAGGGTCACGGGCAGATTTTACAGGTGGCCAGGGGTAGGATTGCCAGATGTGCTTCAGGAAACGGAATTTTTCCTGATAGACTTCATTATCAGCTACAGACCTGGCCCAAAGCCATGTCAGTAGAGAGAACTGAGTGTTGCTGTTGGGTCAAATTGGGTTTTTTGTTTATTTTCATACAAATGTCCTTTAATCTGAGCCGGAATATAGGGAGCTTGAGGAATTTTAAAGAGAAACACTAAGAAATGTGGCTTCTTGAGTGAATCTAAAGCACTGATTGATAAGTAGAGGGTTTATTGCTCTTCCTGTTGTGCGGCCTTAACCCCAAAGTGGGTCCAGCTGGAGATCTTGGAGGAGCCCAGCTGTGGGGGAAGGTTTGATCTGTGCTTTTATTACTGCTAATTTCATTAATAAGAGAGCTGCTGTCCAGGAAGAGACTGAATTCCTGAACCAGAAACATGCTCAGGCTTTAAATGCTTCAATTGCAAAGTGGTTTTGTTTACTCTGAGAATGTATTCCCCACCAAAGCTGCTGTTTCAGATATTTTAATGTTGGTTTTATATGTGCTCGCAGTTATTAGTCTGCAAATGATGATTGAATTAGCAAATTAGATTCCTTCACCCTTGGCAAGTGCCACGAACCTTGCAATTGGAAGGCTGTGGAAGTCTGAGGGGGAGAAAAAGCAGTTCCCAAAAAACAGGGGTGGGGGAGAAAGCACCAAACCAAATTATCTGCTGCAGCAAATAAGGTTTTATCTGATGTAACTAAATGCATATAACTGGGTTGGCCTTTTTTTTCTGTAGAGTCAAATGAGATTAAAGTGGTGTCGGTATGAATGTTCAAATCCTCAAGTGTGGATCTGGAAAAATGTTTCCTGATATTCTCTGTCAGAGCAGGCAGATGAAATTAAAGCTGTCAGTCCTGCAGACTGCTGCAGACTCATCCATTTTGAGAGCAAGGCAAGCAGTGTGTGTGCACTCTTACCTGATAGGAAAACACATTTTTCCTCCTTAAACTTCTTGCTGATGAACTGTGTACCTTTGGAAAAAAGGCAAGCTCAACCTAATCTCCTCCAGGGGAAAAAAAATCATACCTCCCATGTGTCATATTTTTGCTCAAGTGGTTTATTATTCAAACAAATGGTGTGGGGGGAAGGTAACTCTGTCCTTTGCCTCCTCAAGGAAGGTGTTGTCCTCCTAAGGCTTCCTACTGAAAAATATGCCCGAGAGATCATGGAAAATGTGTTTTGTAGTGGCTGAGAGTAAAGAATTCAATTTCTGCCTTTGAATGAGCAGTGGTCCCCTCAGAACAGGGATGGTCAATGGGTTCAAACAGGATTTAACACTTCCCTTGGGACAGGACCTGCCGTGTCACCAGCAGGGTGAACCTCTGCTGTCCCTCAGAACATTTGTCTGGCCCTTGTCAGGAATATACCTGGTGCTGAACTTCCCCTGTTTTGTCTGGGACCTGCAGGTTTTCTCCTCCTGCTTGCTGGTCTGGGCTCCTGATTGATTTTCCCAGTGAGTTCTGGTCCAGTGTGGCCTCAGCATCACTGCCAGAGGAGTTCCAGAACTCCAAGCACTGCTTCTGGGGCACAGGCTGAGGGGAAAATTGTCCCAGCTGTTGACAGTGGCTCCCAGGTTGCAGAACTAACCTTTGCTTCCAGATTGTCTTGAGTTCTCCTTGAAGCCTTGACGTTCACCAGATGGTGCCTTAACTTTCTGTTTGATAAAAGCAGCAGGCTTTGAGTCATGACAGAAGCCAGCATTTGGTGCTGTGTGCCTCCATGACCCTTTCAGCTGGTTGGCAGTTCTGAGCAATGTCACTGCTGGTACGTGGATATCTGCTGGTAAGTTTGTTGAAAATAAAAAAAAAACCCCACAAAGCAATTCCTTCATGAGGCAGGGAATTGTTAATCTGTGTTTATATTGCAGCGAGTAAAGTGGATATTTTGTCTTATATTAGAAATGACTGACTTGTGTGAGAGCCAGACATTTGTAATGGTCCCAAGCAGGGGACCATTAGTTAGTTGGCACTCAAGGGATGCCTGAGGAGATTGTTCCATATATTTATTTTGACCAAAGCAGCAAAACTTTGAAGCTTCTTTACTTCTTTGAAGCTACAGACAGGTCAAACCAAAATTCTAGTGATGGTTTTCAGTGCGTGCCCTCCACACTGGAAATCCGTGTAGGATACTTCAATACATTCAAAATAAACCTATTTAAACCACCACAGTAGTCAGAAGGTAAAAACCACGCAGGTGCACTTTTAACCTCCCAAATAAAATGCCACACCACAGATATGACTGCCCTGGAGCAAAGGATCCCTCCAGGAAGGGATCCCAAGTCCCCTCACCCAGGGCCTGACAGGTCCAGGGAAAGGTGCATGAGCAGGGGCTGCATCCAGAGCCTCTCACCTGACAAATCCAAATCTGAGCCCCAGAGCCAAGCAAAGACTTCCTGCCGTGAGGGTGTGAGAATTCAGGAGAAGGTTTGCATCTCTGAAAGGCCAATTAGTTACAGGAAGTTGATCTGAGGTGCTGCTGAGTTGTTGTTATGGGAATTAGGGCTGGGATTCACAGCTCCAAAATCCCCCCAAATGCATTTGTGTTCCATTCAGAGCGATGCCAAGGTTTTAGAACAGACTGACCCCAATGCTTGTCTTCAAGGGAGGCTGGAAATCCTTTGGGACAGGCGTGAAGCCTTGCCCTGCTGGTATTGCCATGCAATTGAGCCATCAGCCAAAACCAGCAAGGACTGGTTTTCATGCATTGACCACTTGCAAAATGCTCGAATTTATCTTAAGCTTTTTATTTTTATTATTTTTATGTTTCCTTTTTTTTTCAACTGAAAAGAAAACAAATTGTTCTATTTATCTCCTACCTTCAGAGTGAGTGCCCTGATTGTTTGTCCATATCACTTCAAGCCAGAAAGTTTTATAGATTTGCAAAGCACCTCGATATTGCAGCTTCAAATTCCTGATTTGGCAGGAGGGGTGGGGGGAAAAGAATTCGTTGTTTCCATTTAAACTGCTTTTAGTTCAGACTGAAATCCCATTTAAACTTGAAGGTTTGGATTGAAGTTTGAGGATCAAAGAAAACAGAACAGATAGAAAATGTGGCTTTAGCTTGGAGCTATATCTGAAAAGGGTAACCTCAGATTCAGGTCTTTTCTTCTCTATACTGCACCCCCTCCAAAATGGGCTGATTTTTCCAGTTTCTCCTGCCAAGAGTCTTAACTGCATTAACATGTGCATGTGCCTGCAGCCTTTTTTTGTTTGCTTTGCTCTATATGATAGCTGCATGTAAGAATCACCAATGTAAAGTCTTCTCTTATTCAGAAGGGAGGGCTATTTAAAAGAAGCCACGAGCTAAAACGTAGAGGCAGCCCCAAAATTAGAATCCTTTGGATTAGCAGTGTTGGCAGCTGCTGTTGTCAGTCGAGAGGCTTTGTAAACCAGGAAACAGCATCTGCCAGAGCTTCCTCCTCTCCACCAGGCTTGGGGAAGTGCAGGCCTTGTGTTGGGCTAAAATTGGCAAAGGAGTTTTGTGGGAGTTGTGGGGGGAAGAAAAAAGAATTGCAACAAAATGATAGAAACTGAAAGAAGCTCATCTTGCACAAAGGTGGCACAGCCAGCCTCTAAAAAAGGGGATAAATTAGCTCTCTGTCAAAATGTGTTTCTAGCCCTCACTCGAATGCTCGGAGCTCCGTGGAGCCTGCCTGGTGGGTGGGTCTGGCAGCTTCAGACCACGGTCCCCTCTGGATGTCACCCAAAGTGACTTGCCCAGTCACACAGAAAAAATCTGATCTCAAATGTGCCAAGATGTCATCCCATTAAAATAACTCAGCCCTGGCACTTTCAGGCAGCATTTTCAGGTTTATGAGGAACTCAAATATCCCCAAAATCAGAAGCACTCACTGGAGGTGGCAGGAGGAGCACAGGGGAGACATCCAGAACAAAAATGCTTTATTTTTGTGGCCCAAATTCTGTTGGTTTTATTAATACTTTTGAAGCTTTACTTGAGTTTGAATTGATCTTCAAAGCTCGAATTTTTCTTCATCACCACTTTACAGAAATTGTTTTTCTAGTCCTTGTGGCTTCCTACTTAAGCATGAAATTGAATCTTGGGTCATATTTTTAAGGCTAATAAAGAGAAGTGTTAAAACTTTGTTTCCCTCTCTCCACCCCACCCACTGCAATGGTGAAGGTGCACCTTTTCAAGCATTAAGAATCAACATCCTTTTCCGATTAGAGATCCATTTGAAGACAGTATCTGGTCTAAATTTGGCCTGATTGGGCACTGGGAGTTACACAGGAATTTAGAGGCTGAGGAACACCGAGTATCTGGTGAAAATCTGGGTGTTTTGGTCAAATTCTGTACATTTTGGCCTTGCAGTCTTGGTCAAATCAGTGTTGGCTGCTGCTCCTCTTCAGCACTGGGCTCTTGTAGTGGTGCAATGTGGGGAATGACACAAAACAGGTGCCATTCACAGGCTGCTGATCAACAGTCAGTGTTTGCTTTAAATATGAGAAACTCAGGCTGGAATGATGCTCTTTCTGCTGCATTCCGACATGTGGTTCTACCTACTCTTACCCAAAACAATAACACCTCCAAAAAATGACACAGTGACAGATGGGAGCTGCCTCCAGTCCTCAAACAAACCCACATCCCAGGGGGCTGGAGCAGCACGTACAGAAGGCAGGCAGAGGGTTTGATATCATGTTTTCACATCATGTTTTCACCAAAGGAAGTGTTTTACTTTGGGGATGTGGCAGCTCCAAATAATTTAGGCAATGTTTTGGTTTTCATAGGCTTCCAACACCACTGGTGACCCTGATGTGCTGAGTGCCCAGGCCTGGCTCTGGCAGATTTGGGCTCTGGTCTGGCAGAGCAGCTTCAGGGCAGCAGGAGCACCTTCTCCATCTCCTTTCCCTCATGAAACACCTCCTGCCAGCAATTTTGGCTATGGCATCCCAGGGCATTCTCTTCTCAGCTTAGAGATTGGTAAAAATTAAATAACAAACACCACCCCCAATTACTTACGCTGAGGTTTATTTTCTTCCCCAGTGACCGTGATCCTTGCTGGAGCTTTTGTGTGCTTTTATTTGCCTTTATTTGCTTCCACGAGGCAAAAAGTCTTTCATACTTAGTCATTTGTACATGCTGGAGATGAAAAGAGGCTGTTAGGAGAGTGTAGCAGCATTATTATTGAAGGTTAAGGGATTGCACTGGCACGCAAAGAAACTCTGCTCTAAATTCTGCTCCAGCCTCCTGCTTGGGCAAATTACTTTGCCTTTCTGAGTACTTGCTGCTCCCTTTTTCTGTCCTGGCTTCCTGCATTGGTGTGTCTCCAAGGTCGGGCTTTGTGCAGCTCCCTGGGCCAGCAGAGGCTCAATGCCCCTAAGGCAGGAAGTCAGAACTGCCCAACTCCTGCCCGCAGCAGCTCCCCGGGGCTGCTCCGGCCACGGCACGGACCGGGGGGCAGCTGTTCCACAAACGCCAAAAAAAGGGGCTAAACAGCAGGAAAAAGGGCTGGGTGAGCTGTTTATCACCCTCATCTCCTCCCAGGCAAGGGGGTGGGAGAAGGGGAGCGAATCTTGGGGTTGGTGGTACCTGTGGGTTGGCACCTTTGATGTCTGCAGTGCAGCGCAGGACAGTAAATCCACCGCTCCTCTGACCTCGTGTCTGGCTTGTTTCTGTGGCCAAGGTGGACCAGGAATGTTGGGTTATTTCCTGGGTGTCAGGTGGGATGGATGATGGAACCCGTTGTAGCATCAACCCCGATGCCGCCAGCTCTGACCTTTTTGAGCCTCTCCGTGTTCCCCAGCTGTTGCATTTCCTCCCCTTCCAACCAGTGTGCGCTCTCAGGGAAGGCCTTGGGGTCTGCACAGCAACAATTAACACCGATCAGGGCTAAAGAATGGCACCCAACTAATGTAAAAACAATGGGCAAACCCATTTTTATGCAGCAGTAACTTGTGCTATCAACCTGCTCCATCAAACTTCAGATGGATGGGAGAACAACCAAGAGTCCAAATAAATATGGGAATGCTGTCCTTGCTTTGCTAAAGCACATCTTAGTTACTGTGTGGGAGCTAGAAGTGAGTGTGTGCTTGCAGTAGATGGTGATTATTATCTTTTATTATATTTAGTATTTTTACTATATTTACTTATTTATTATATTTATTTATTTATTATATTTATTATATTTAATCAGCCTAGGAGGTCAAATTAGAAATTGTGGCAAAGACCTTATTGCAAAGAAATACAACAGTGCAAAGAGCAAAGGAAACACTGCTCCAGAAGGTGGGAATCACCAAAGCAGGCAGGTACCCCAGAGCCATTTGGTTCTTCTGTAAATTGCTGGAAATCCGTCTGGTTTGGCCCAAAATGTTGTGATGTGTAAATATAAAGTAGTAGGAGAAGATTGTGCTAATGCGAGTTGAGGAAAAATCCACCCACAATAGTTTATGGGTGCCCCCAGCCTTGTTGGAGCTACTGGGATTGATTGGGAAGTGGTGGCAATCAGTATGAAAGCTTTGCAAGGGACTGGTTATCTGTTAATTTTGATATGATTCCATGATGAGTGGAAAAAGCTTCTCTCTCCTTGCATCTCCCTCCAACATCCATTGTCTGGTTTAAACAAAAATCTTACAGGGTCCAGAAGGGAATATCATTACATGGTTATGAGAAAATGTTGTAGATTTTGCAATGGGCCTCAAGCAGACTCCCAGGGTTGTCAGGATAATTTTGCACTTGTGGTATAAGTGTGTTTTGCTGTATCCTGACCCTTATGCTAGCAGGAAGAACAAAATCCATTGTCTTTCAGAAATAACCTTGCTCTGGGCTTCGTGGCCAGCACTTTTCATGATTTTGCATCTTGCATTTCTGTTTTGTTTCTCTTTTTGTTAATTTTACTGGGGTTTTTTTCAGACTGATTGCAGAATCCCGTAAAACTGCACAGGTATACATTGGCTAGTCAATTCTTCAGAAATATGAAACTCTGGTTTCTGAGGATTAAGTGATTAATATTTATTTAAGGAACTGACCAGAATATGTCCTTGATGGCAACACTGTATAAGAGACAAGCTCTCACTGCAGGTTAGAGCTTTGTCTCTTTGCACCAAGAGGGAATTTCATACCAGGAGAGCTACAGAAAGCAGTTGTGAATCTCATCACTGAACTGAAGCTGGACTTGGGGAGTAGATACCTGTTCTTTGGGCTCTAAATTACACAGGCCTCTCCTCAGGAATACCAACATGTGAGCAGTTCTGGTCACTTTTTGTGGCTTTTGGTTTTCATCTTTATTTCTGGAGTGCTGAGTTATCCTTGCACGTGAAGATTGGAAAACTACAAAGCAGCTGCTTTTCCTTCCTGGTGGTGGTGGGCTTGTTTCCAAGCCATGGTTAAATATGGCATCCTTATCATTTCTTTGGGTTCTTGTGGCAATTTGTGCATCTCAAGAGAGACAGATAAGTGCTATAAGAAGGCTGGTACACTTTAGGGAGAGGCAAGACAGGCTATTTTCAGGAAACTATTGTCTTTCTTCCCTTCATATGCAGACTCTGCTGTGTAGCTCAAGAGGAAATTTGTTTCCTTAGAGGCAGCTAGAACTGGGAGCAAGCAGATGAGTTTTCATGGCATGTCTTAGGGCCTGAAGGAAAACTGCCTGGCAGGAAGGGCCCTGGGGGTGCTGGGGACAGTGGCTGGACACGAGCCAGGGGTGCCCAGGGGGGCAAGAGGCCAACGGCCCCTGGGCTGTGCCAGCCATGGTGAGGCCACAGGAGCAGGGCAGGGATTGTCCCCTGTGCTGGCACTGCTGAGGCACCACCCCAAATCCTGGGGCACTTCTGGGCTCCTCAGGACAAGAAGGACACTGAGGGGCTGGAGTGTGTCCAGGGCAGGGAATGGAGCTGGGAAGGGGCTGGAGCCCCAGGAGAGGCTGAGGGAGCTGGAAAGGGGCTCAGCCTGGAGCAAAGGAGGCTCAGGGGGGACCTTGTGGCTCTGCACAAGTCCCTGACAGGAGGGGGCAGCCGGGGGGGTCGGGCTCTGCTCGCAGGGAACAAGGACAGGAGGAGAGGGAACGGCCTCAGGCTGGGCCAGGGGAGGCTCAGGGTGGATATTGGGGAAATTCCTTCATGGAAAGGGCGCTCAGGCCTTGGCACAGCTGCCCAGGGAGGTTTGGAGTGCCCACCCCTGGGAGTGCTCCAACACTTGTGGCTGTGGCATGGGCGGACGTGGTCAGTGGTGGCCGTGGTGGTGCTGGTTGCACTCAGTGATCTCCGAGGTCTTTTCCAACCTTGATTCCGCTCTCAAGGCAGCCCCACGGAGGAGCAGCACAAAAGGCAGCCCCAGGCTGCGAGCGGAGGGTTCAGAACACGCTGCGGCAGCAGGAACGAAGCTCTGCAGGATGAAACTGAAAAGCGAGGAAATGCCGGGCTCTGTGAAAGGGAACAACTGAGAGAGCCACAAACGAGCCACCAAACTTCTCACAGGGGACACCACCACCAGCACAGGTGTGAAGGGACTTTTTTTTGCCCCAGAATTGTGAATCCGCAGCCCAAGCCACGTGCACACACTGCAGATGTGTAGTTTTACTCCCAGCAAGCACTTGGGAATAAAAAAACTTCAGCCCCAAAGCTTGATATCTAAACAGCAACACAGAAGTTATAAAACAGCTGTCGAGAGAAACAAAACACAGCAAAAACAAAGCAGAAAGGGAGCAAAAACTTGTCACGCTGGCCGTGTTTCCGAGAGTGACAGGTTCTGCTGTGCTGGGAATGCAGCACAGAACACAAAAATCCTACTGCAACTCATGGATCCCACAGCAGGAAGGACATGGAGAGTCCCAGTGGGAATCAGGGATGCAGGACTCGGCTGTGCTGCCATCACTCCCTCAGGAACAGCCAGGTTTAGCTCATTCTGTCTGCCCAGAGAGGGGGGATTTGCTCCTGGATCCCCTGGAATGTTCCAGGCCAGGCTGGACTTTGGGGCTGGGAGCAGCCTGGGATAGTGGGAAGTGTGCTTGCCCGTGGCAGCGGTAGCACTGGATGAGCTTTAAGGTCCTTCCAACCCCAAATCATTCTGTGAGTCTTAGAGCCCTGAAATTCTCATTACAGAGGTGGAACTGGAAGAGCTCAAGGTCCCTTCCCAAAAAAAACCCATTTCATGACTCTGCAGCTTCTGGAGCCCTAGGTCCATGGAAATGGTGTTTTGGGGAGAGCAGAGTGGCTGGAATAGAGGAACAGGAACAGTCTCCTCGAGCAAGCCCTTGTGTCTCAGGGAGCGGGATCGGCTCGCTCCTAACGCACCTGGTGATTCCCAGAGCGGGGGATGGAAATGCAGCCCTGGTCTGAAAGAAACCCTGCCCAGGAAGGCGGGCTGGGATTGGGAGCTGGCTGCGGGAGCTCGCTGTTAAAGGCGATCTTTTGGCTGTAAAGGTGCGCCTTTGTCTCTCTGCGAAGCACCCGGCCGTAGCGCCCTTTGTGCTGCTGTCTCCTGATTTCCTTAAACTTTTATTAAACTGTCCCTTTTCTTCAACTTTCCTTCAAATTTTACAAAGAGTGAAGCTGGTTTTTGCCAGCTGCGCATGCGCTGATCCCTGTGCGGGCACTGATCCCTGTGCGGGCGCTGATCCCTGTGCAGGTGCTGATCCCTGTGCGGGCACTGATCCTTGAGCAGGCGCTGATCCCTCCGCGGGCGCTGATCCCTGTGCAGGCACTGATCCCTGTGCGGGCACTGATCCCTGTGCGGGCGCTGATCCCTGTGCAGGTGCTGATCCCTGTGCGGGCGCTGATCCCTGTGCGGGCGCTGATCCCTGTGCAGGTGCTGATCCCTGTGTGGGCGCTGATCCCTGTGCAGGTGCTGATCCCTGTGCGGGCACTGATCCCTGTGCGGGCGCTGATCCCTCCGCGGGCACTGATCCCTGTGCGGGCGCTGATCCCTGTTCAGGCGCTGATCTCTCCCTGGGCGCTGATCCCTGTGCGGGCACTGATCCCTGTGCGGGCGCTGATCCCTGTGCGGGCGCTGATCCCTGTGCGGGCACTTATCCCTGTGCGGGCGCTGATCCCTGTGCAGGTGCTGATCCCTGTGCGGGCGCTGATCCCTCCATGGGCGCTGATCTCTCCCTGGGCGCTGATCCCTGTGCGGGCGCTGATCCCTGTGCAGGCGCTGATCCCTCCGCGGGCCAGGACCGCATCACAAATAGTCCCTCTGGCGGATCACTCCGCGGGCGGGCGCCATTACCGCTAATACAAGTACTTATAAATTCAAAAGAACTCGTTAACACAGAAGAAAGCAACTATGCTTCATGCTGGGTGGGAAACACAGAGTCTAAGGGCACAACTCCCTGACAGGAGGGGGCAGCCGGGGCGCTCGGGCTCTGCTCCCAGGGAACAGGGACAGGAGGAGAGGGAACGGCCTCAGGCTGGGCCAGGGCAGATTTAGATTGGAGATTTGGAAAAATTTCTTAATCAAAAGGGTTGTCATGCATCAGAAGAGGCTGCCCAGGAGAGTGGCTGAGTCACCATCCTTGGAGGGATTTAAAAGATGTGTAGATGTGGCACTTGGGGACAGGGGTTCACGGTGGGCTTGGCAGTGCTGGGTTAATTAGGGATGGACCAGATGATCTTACAGGGCTTTCCCAACCTAGATGATTCCATGACAGTCCTGTCATCTCTCAACATGTTCCTGTATTTTCCCCCTGTTGTGCCAAGCACCGTGTGGGGAAGGAGGCAGAGAGGGAAATCCACTGGCCTGTTGTGTTCTTACTGTCCAGGCTTTGTCTCAACCCTTTGTGAAAAACGAGGTTCACTCTCCTGTGAGAATTTAAAGTGTTTAATATAAAGACAATAAGAGACACATAAAATAAAGCAAAGGGATAATGGCCGGGTGCCTTGGCGCTCTGCCAAGAGCACACCCGATGCTCGAGGTGAGTCCTTTTTATACCATTTTTACTGTCTGTTCTCTATTCATATTAAAACTTTTCCCGGAGCTGTTCTGCATGGCCACTCCTTGGTTCCGCCTTTTTAGAGCATGCGTACTCTTCTGCCTTGTGGTTTTATTTCTTTTGATTCTTGGGGTTGGGCCCGCTAGGTGAGAGTCGATGGTAGGGTGGATCTCTTAATTCTCCAGACAGTCAGGGCTGATTGCAGCTTTGGGCCTCTTTGCCCCCCGGGCAGAGCGGTGATAGCGGCTCTCGGACCCTCCTGGCCGCCCGTTCTCCGAGCGGAGCAGCCTTTGGGCCCTTTTGTTCCCTGGACAAAGTGTTGATCAGCAGCTTCTCGGGCCTCATCCTCTGCTCGCTTGAAGGTTCTCTTACTTGCTCACACTTGCTAACATTCTTGCTAAAAAGAGAGAAAACTACATCCACACAGCAAAAGCATTTCTAACATTATATAATATCTACCTTAATAGTTGCGAGAAGCCAATATTATAATATATAACACCTTGTTTGACCCCAACTCTGCCTCCCCACTCCAGCGGCTCCTTCCTTGGAAAAGCTGCTGCTCAAAACACCAAATTTCCTCTGGCCTGGGGCTGAGCCCTTCTCTCCTCCCCACAGCAGGAATTGCCTCAGGAATGGTCCCCTCAGTGCCCTGCTGGCTCTGGGCAGCCCCAGCAGCTGGATCAGCCCCCGCTGGGGCAGACGGAGCCTCCAGCTGCTGCCGGGGCCCTGCCTTGGTTCCACCTCAGTTGCCATCCTGACCTCAACACTGGCCCCTTGCTCCGAGTCCAGGGCTCATTTTGGTTTCTCTGGCTGCCTGGTGAAGATGCTTTTTGGAGGATTTAGAGAGCAGGCTGGGAAGGAAGTACAGCCCATAATCCTAGGAAGGACGGGATCTGATTTAACACCTTCTCAGTGGGGAGCTCAGCTAGAAACATCAGAAAAGTTGCAAAATGTGAAACCTGAACACGGGCTCCCCTCTGCCAGGCTTGAAACTGAGCCAGATCCTCCCTCTGTGTCCTTCTTGTGCTGCTCTTTGCAGCACCAGATTACACTGAGGAACTGGGCTCAGGTGGGAACGCATTCTCCACATCAATGCAAAGTTTGTTTTAAATAAAAATGTTTGCTGGACAGAGCTTGGTTCTGCCACCCTGCTTGAGCTGTGCTCTCCTGTTGGAATTGGCTGAGAGCTTTGGCCTGTCTGTAGAAGCTGAAGGAAACCATGAATTAATCTGGAACGTGAATATGCAGAAGCAGCAGGACAGGTTATAATTCGTACTGGAATGGCAAAACTTCTCCAAGTTGGTCCAATACCTCCTTTCTGTTGGAGCCTTCCCTACTTTTAGTGCGTCTTGTGTGGAGAAGGGCAAAGATGCCTTGGAACTGTCAGGGTTTTGATCAGTGGAGAATTAATGGAGGTGAGCCTTCTCTGCTGCTCAAACCATGGTGGTGCCTTCTCCTGGTGGATATTTGGCCACCAATCACCAGCATTTTTGCCTGTGACACTGAGCCCTCCCCAAGCCCAGCCCTGATGCCCTGTTAGGCACCTTTCTGCAGGGCTTGGGGCAGGGATGTGCACAGGCATCTGGTTTTGAGGTTCTGATGCCTTTTCTGTCAGCACAGCTGGGTTAAAGATCTGTGCCAGAAGAGAGAAGGCTTTCCCAGGTTTAGCTCTGCAGTTCTGGTTATTTCATAAATGTGTACAGTTGGGAGTTTGCTGAGGTGAGGTTTTACAGGTGACTTTGAAACCAGTGAGGTGGGATTTCCAGAAGTGGGCACTGGATCCCTGTTCTTCAGAAGTTTCAGGCATCCAAAGCGGAGAATTCTGCTTTGCTCAACACTAACATTTACACAGACATGTTAAAAATCCTTTTCCATGTCCTACTTTAGGCACCACACTCTGGAGAGTTCATCTGCTGCATTTCCCTCTACTCTGCCCCACTTCCTGGCCTGGTCCTGAGCAGAAGTGTTTGCACAGCTGCTCGTGCACAAATAGAGATTTTCCTGCTTTGTGCTGCCACAAGCAAGAAAACTTGTGAAAGATGACAGCAATATTGCTGTTCACTTTCATTTTCCACAGCCAGCCCTAAACTCCTCCAATCCACTTTTGTGCAGTCCAGGAGAGAGAAAAATGCTTTTGTGCAGTGGCCCTGTCTTTGTTGCAGTTTCCCTGGTAGTGCCCATGCCCTTGGCCGCTATGTGAGCTTGGCTCTCCCAGGCCATTCTTCTCCAGCGTGGTGGTGCTGCGGGACAACCAGCTGGGATCCAACCCCTGATCCAGAGGGCTTTCAGCCCTTGGCTCAGCAACCCTAGTAACTGAAGTCAAGGAAGCTCTTTTGTGCCCTGAGGAATGTGGTGGGAAGCTGCTGTGCCCTTCCTAGCACACTCAGGGTTGGTGTGGAGGGAGCGGGGGAGCAAAGCCCGAGTTATTTAATGGATCTCTCCATCTCCTTCCCACAAAGCCAGCGCTGGAGAGCGAGTGCCGTACCTGCTCTGCTGCCTGACAGGTGCAATTTGTATTTCCCTCTGCCCAGGCCAACCCACAGAGCTTACATAAGTGTCTTTTTGTCCCATTCCATGTCAGAGCAATTTTAGATTTAAATCCCAGTGCTGTGGGATATTGCCTAATCTGATTAGAGAGCGTGTACCCAGGATCTTTGCTGCTGCACTGCCACTTCTTCTGGGTTGTTGTGTGCGAGTCAGAAAGCACTGCAGTGTATGGAGAGTGTGCACTGGAGATCAGACTCTACTTCTGTTGTCATTTATTATCATTATTTCCTAGGCTTGGGGGAAAGTTACTTCTCATAGTTTGGAAAAATCCCTACTTTCAAAACTGTGGAACTGAAGTATTTCTTCATTGTCTGATGCTCATTTGCTATAGGACCATAAATGCACAAATGTCCATGCACGGGTGCCAGTGCCAGTAAAACCTCCAGCATGGTTTCCAGATGGAATAATGGCACCAGCAGTGGTGGGTAAGAAGCAAATTGATCAATCCCCACCTCCATCCTCTCAAAAGGAGCCTCTGCTGAGTCTGGGCTTACCACTGGTGAGGTTTTGGATACTTGTGGTATATGCAGTGGTTGTGCTGTGTCATAAAATTAAGCACATCCCCACAGGTGATTGTTTGAACCACTGTTTACAATGTCTTTTAATATAAAAAGGCTGCTTGCCAGCCCCACCTCGCCCTCAGTAGAGATGTGCTGGGGTGTCTTGGGAAGTTTCAGCATTACAGAGGTACTGAAACAGGTCTGGGCTCCTTCCTCCAGGAGGTTCCTTGCTTTATTCCTGTGATTTCCTAACTAACCCTCTGGTTTCTCTTTGTCACGGAGTCTTGAATTTCTCTCAGCATTCAGCAGAGGCTTTAATGCCCACCAGGCTCTGCAGGGCCTGGGAGGGCTGGAGCAGCAAGGACAGGCTCCACACCCAGCACTCACCGGCAGAGCCTGTTTGTAGATCTGAGGGGCTGAATCCCTGCTCCTCTCAACCCCTGCTCCTCTCAATCCCTGCTCCTCTCAATCCCTGCTCCTCTCAATCCATGTTCCTCTCAATCCCTGCTCCTCTCAGTCCATGTTCCTCTCAATCCCTGCTCCTCTCAATCCCTTCTCCTCTCAATCCATGTTCCTCCTGGTTTGGTTGCTCCCTTCTGACTCAGCCCAGATCCCTGGTGCCAGCTGGGAGCAGGAATTTCTCCTTCATTATGAACCAAACAAGATGTACATATAGATCTCTCCCTGCACTGTTGGGTTGTTGGAGGGGGATTTTATGGTGGTTTGGGTTTGGTTTTTTTTTCCACTCATCCTGAACACACTCAGCCTCTTCCAATACTTGGAAGCTCTGCTGATGACAAAGCCCAACCCAAACACCAATTGCAACAACAACAACAAATCTAATCTAGTGCAGGACTGTTTGTGAAGTACCAGGACACCCTGATGGGTTTTTTTCCATCCAGGCTGCGCTGGCTGAGAAGAGCCACGTTCAGTTCTGGCTGCTGAGCAGCAGATGGAGCTGGCAAACTGCACATCTGGAGTTGCACCCTGGAGCTGGCTCCAACCACCCATGGATGGCCCTGCAGCTGGGCAGGTCCCAGTTCTGGGGTCCTCCCAGTTCAGCCTCCCAACAGGAGCCCCCTTTTGCCATCACAATTATCCCTGTTTCCTCCTGCATCAGGGAGTGCACTGCCCGGACTGCCTGGAACGCTGAGCACAGCCAGGAAGGGTGGGTTTGGTACAGGAGATTGGACAGGCTTGCGTTGGGATGTGGAAAACTCGGTCCACTGCTTTGTGAAGGGAGGTATTTGCTCACAGAAGGACTTGTGAGGGTGTAGGCAGAGATGGATTTTCCCTCTCTGAGTCCCATCTTGAAGTGGAACGGAGAGGAAGGAAGGTTACAAGCACCATCCTTGTTCTCTCCTCACCCCAACCACACCTACAGCCGATTCTTCTACAGCTTCCAACCAAAAGCTTTCTTTTTAATAGTTGGATGTGGCTTTTTAATAAGCACTATGATCATGCAGTGATCTAAAATGAGAAGTTGAAGAAAAGCACAGCCTTTACACATTTTATGTTTATTTATATTATTATATTCATTATATAATTCAATTGTAATTTTATTTATATTATTTTATATAATTTTCCATTAGAAGTGAATGGCTAATAACCCCAATCCTCTTTTATACAAGTCTGTAAATAGAATTATTGTTGATCTCTGCCTGACCTCGTGCCCGGTGCTACCAGCACAGGGTGCAGCTTCACCCTGGCAAGTGTTTCATGTGTTGGAGCCTCTGGTTTGAGCACTGGTCTGATGTGTGGTAAAAGGAGTTATCAAGGGAAAATAGACAATAAATTGATTGTGGATGGGTCACAGAAGACATGAAAAGCATTATTTCAGTGTGTTTTTTCCAGCTGAAGCAGAGCTGTGGAAGTTTGTGGCAGCCACAAGCACTTCAGAGTTGGCTGAAACACACCAGGTCATTTTTCATAATCCATATTGCTTCCTTGATGATTCTTTCATTTAGATTTTGAAACTGTACATAGTGAGAAAAATGGTCTTTTAAAAAGGCCACGAGTGGTTGGAAACAGGAACTGAGGGGTGATCCTTGCAGGCTGTCATCTTACTGTGCTTATCATTTCAGCTTCGTGAAACATTCGTCTTACATTAACAGCTAATTATAACTGCATGCAAAACTTGACATCATTACCCAGGATTAAGTCCCATTGCTTGATCTGGTTTATTGTTTAATTCCTTTGGGAGCACTTGAGAGAAAGGTGTTTTAGATAAGAACTTTCTAAATTTACTATTAATCCACTATTAAAGGTGGCAACTGCTATTCCTTGATTTATTTTTTTTTAATTTCTTTCCGTAGTCCTCTGTAGAGGTCTGTAGGGACAAAATGTAATCAGTGTGTCTTGGAGATTGTTTTGGTTTATACTGAACATTCCAAATTTAGTATTAATCCACTATTAAAGGTGGCAACTGCTATTCCTTGATTTATTTTTTTTAATTCTTTCTGGAGACTCAGATCTATAGGGAAAAGTATCATAAGTGGGTCTTGGAGATTGTTTTGGTTAGTAGAGAACATTTTAAATTCAGTATTAATCCACTATAAAAGGTGGCAACTGCAATTTCTTGGTTGGTTTTTCTTAAATTCTTTTTTGTGTAGACTCATAAGAGATCTATAGGGACAAAATATAATAAGTGGGTCTCGGAGATTGTTTTGGATTAATAGTGAACTTTCTAAATTCACTGTGAAGCCACTATTAAAGGTGGCAACTGCTACTTCTTGATTGGTGCTTATTTCAATTCTTTTTTGTGCGGACTCATAGGAGATCTGTAGGAAAGATGATAATAGGTGAGTCTTGGAGATTGTTTTGGTTAATAGTGAGCGTTCTAAATTCAGTATTAATCCACTATTAAAGGTGGCAACTGCTATTGATTTTTTTTTTTTTAATTCTTTCTGTAGACTCATAAGAGGTCTATAGGGAAAATTATATGAAGTGGATCTTGGAGATTGTTTTGGTTAACAGTGAACATTCTAAATTTAGTATTAATCCACTATTAAAAGTGGCAACTGCTATTTCTTGATTTTTTTTTTAAAATCTTTTCTCTGTAGACTCATTAGAGATCTACAGGGGAAAAATATAATCAGCGGATCTTAGAGATTGTTTTGGAGGGACTGTGCTGTTGCAATTATTAAAGGATCAGGGGCATGGATCATTGACAGAATTATGGGATCAATAAAAGAACTGTAGCAATAGGCCTGTAAGCAAAAGGCCTGTGCGTGAGAAAAACTCTCCATGAGAAAATTCTTGTGTGAAGAAAAAACAGGGCTGGGAACAAAGAGGGAGTTTGAAGATTTGCAGCTGTTCAGATAAGACCCAGAGAAGGGGAGGTAAACTCTGAATTCTTTTAATCATAACATAACTGTAGAAGCTTGCCAATGTAAGTCCAATTAGGTAGAAGTAGAAATTCGCCTTGAAAAGTTTTAAGCCACTTAAGAGTTAACAAGCTGGTTTGCTATATAAGTGCCTCTGGATTGCTAATAAACGGAGTTTTGCTCTTATCAACCACATTGGTTTTGGACTGCAATTTGCTGCCCCCGCCGGAGCCACGGGGCCTTTCCTCTTTTTACAATTCCAACACTGTGCTGATTCTACCCTGCTTCGTGTTGGGTCAAGAACAAATCCCTAGAGCAGAGCCAAGCCCTTCCACGAGGCCTCGGCTTGGTGGGAGTGTCTGAGGTGTCCCCGTGTCTCGCAGGTGGCTCCGGTCCCCGCTGAGGCTCCGTGTCCCGGCTCTCGGGGCTGTCCCTGCCGTCGCCGTCGCTCCCGCGTGGATCGCCACGAGCCGCAAAGCTGCTGTCCACGTGGACTGGTGCTGAAATCTCCCGCCCGGCCGCCGCCAGAGCCTCGCCAGCCAAGCCCAGAGACATGGCCACCAACGGCACCAAAGTGGCGGACGGCCAGATCTCCACCGAGGTCGACGCCTCCATCACCAACGACAAGCCCAAAACCTTGGTAGTAAAAGTGCAGAAGAAGAAGACGGACCTTCCAGACCGAGACACGTGGAAAGGGAAATTTGACTTTCTTATGTCCTGTGTAGGTTATGCCATTGGCTTAGGGAATGTGTGGAGATTTCCGTACCTGTGTGGCAAGAACGGTGGAGGTACGTTTGCTGTGTCCTTATGGCTCGGTTGGTGTGTTGAGTCACCAGAAAATGACCAACAAATCAAAACTTGGCTTTAATAGCTTTTTCATACATATAGCTGGTTTTGGTTGGGGGTTTTTTGTTGGTTTTTTGGGGGGTTGGGTTTTTTTTTTTTTAGGGTTTTTTGGTTTTTTTTGGTTTTTTCCTTTTTGTTGGTTGGTTTGGTTTGGTTTGGTTTGGTTTTGGAGGGATTTTGGGGTTTTGTTTTTTGTTTGTTTGCTGTGGTGTTTTTGGTTTGGGGTTTTTTTTCCAATTTTTGGTTTGGTTTTTGGGGGGATTTTGTTGTTGTTGGTTTTGTTTGGTTTTTTTGGTTTCTCAGTTTTTTGGAGGTTTTTTTTTTGTTTTCCACTTTTCCAGGAGGTTCAGAGCCATTTTGGAGTGGGGAGCTCTGCTTTGAGCTCTGCCCTGAAGTTTATTCTAACTCCTAGCTGGCAGTTGAACTTAAAAGACCATAAAGTATCAGAGCAGAACTAAAGCACCATGCCCTTCATCCAACCCTGCAGATCCCTCTCTTTTGGGCTGAGTTTTGAGAGGATTTCATAGGGTTTGCAACTGACTCTGAGCTCCCCACAAAAGGCTGGCTCCAGCTGGAAAGCAGCCAGGGCTGGTTCAAGCCTTTGTGCTCTCCATGAGAGATGAAGGCAACAAAGCCCACAGGTTTCTGGATCTCAGCTTTTTACTTCAACAGAAAATATTTAAACGATGGGGAGATAAGTTTTTCCTCCTATTTTCACCTCTTGGGCTGCTGGTTCAGAAGTGCTCGTGTGATTTCCACTAATATTTTTTCAAAGTTACATCTGAGAGAAAAAAAATCTGTGGGTTTCTTTTCGTGTGTGACAGGGATGGAAACAGTGGAAATTCAGCCGTGTTTTTCCCCGCTGTAACAGACTTTTTAAAAACTTCTTTTTAGGTGCATTCCTGATTCCCTATTTTCTAACTTTAATTTTTGCTGGAGTTCCACTGTTCCTTTTGGAGTGTTCCCTTGGTCAGTATACATCTATAGGAGGCCTTGGAGTGTGGAAGCTTGCTCCAATGTTCAAAGGTACAGTATGGATTCAAATTATTCCTCACCTGTTCCCATATTGCAGAAGTTCCACAAAGTGCCGGGGCAAGAATGTTTCTTGATGCCTTTCACTTATATTTAAACCATGATTTTTCTAGGGAAAACACTGATTTTCTGAGGTGTAACTGATGATTTTGAAACATGCTGGGCTATATATTTTATTCTTCATTAAAAATAGCAACATTTAGGCATTAGAATCTCAACAAACTTATTTTTGAACTGCAAAAACTTTTAGGGTTTTTTTTGTAGAAATGTATAAAGACTGTTGAAAATAGCATATCCAGCAGCAGTTGTGTGAGCAGGTATGGAACTGTTCACAGAAATTTGGTGAACTTTGGTAAATTTGTCTGAGCTCAGAGAGGTTGGTATCTCCTGGTTTTTTTTAAAAAAACTGAAACTCAAAAGCCAGACACCTTTGGCAATTTCATGCTGAATTCCTTAAGACAAGCTCACTCCACACTCAGACTTTGAGTTTGAGGTCTGATTGCCAGAACCCCGGGGTTTTAATCCCGATTCTGCACAGATCCACAAACCTTTCAAACGATGCTTTTCACCCTTCTAATCCCAAATCCTTTGACACTCCCAAGATCCCGAGCTGAGTTCTGGCCCAGCAGAGCTGCACATGGTGTTACAAATCACCTCACACAGTAGGGCTGGCAATTAGCACAGGGTGAGCTGAAAGTTTGTTGGGATTGAATTTTGCTCTGGGAGATTTAGCATTGGGAAAACCCAGAGAGATTAAATTGTCTCTCACAGAGAAGGGTTTGTGCTCGAGTTGCTGCTGTTGGTAGGGGTTGGTACAACCTTGCTCTGCATTTTGCTGGTTATTGTGAGCACTTCCTCCCGCTCAGGGCTGTGGAACAACTGTCCTGGATAGTTTAGAACACCCCTGGAGTGTCCATGTGGAGCAGAAGATGAGGCATCCTCATCATTCAACCCTGACGTTCCTTTAGTCTGTCATAACAGCCCTGTGCTGAGCACCAGGCACTCTGACCCGTGTCCTAAATGCCTCTGAACACATTCTCACTGTGTGTGCATCTGCCACGAGGTCCTGTGGGGCTGATGTTGCAGAGAATGAGCTGATTTGGCTCTTTATCCTGCAAGTTAAACATGCCAGGGAACTCTCAGCAGCAGCAGCAGCAGGTGGGACTGCACCACACAGGGAGCTGAACACTGGCAGTGAATTCATGGGTGACTGAGCCATCACCCAAATAATGACCTTTGTGTACTGGCCCTTCTGAAATCCTCACTTCTACAACATTTCCTGAGTGGTGCCTGCCCCATGTGTTGTGTTTGCCCTGAACTGCAGCTGAAAGTTCCCTTGTTTCATTTCTCTTTGTTTTCCTTACAGGTGTGGGACTGGCTGCTGCAGTCCTGTCCTTTTGGCTAAATATTTACTACATTGTGATTATTTCGTGGGCCATATACTACCTGTATAATTCCTTTACCACTGTAAGTGTGTGTCAGGGGATGGGGAATTGTTTGTTGAGTGTATAGCCAAGTAAAATATGGATAAGTCACTAATCTGCCTCAGTGTAGATGTGTGAGGTTAACACAGCATGCACAGTGGGATAAGCCATCCTTACTGAAGAAAAACTATTTCGTAAAAATCCCTTTTAATTTTTCTTTTTCTCCACAAGAGATTTAGAACAGAAAACTGTGAGCCTACAGGCCAGTCACTCCCCCAAGAAAAATTCTAGTGTACAACTAATTATCATTTTTCTTCAATAGCAGCCACACAAACATGAGTTCTTTGGGAAATAATATCATTTATCAATGTGGTTTAATGATGGAGGATTAAAAAAATACCCATGGAATGGAAGGTCTCTGATTTGATTAGCTCTGAACTTCCATTCATTGTTGTTATTTTTGCTTTGTTTTCTTTCCTGTTTACTTTATTTTTAGCTGCCTTTTTTCCCCCCTCAAGGGTGATTCATCAGCTGAGTAAGTCTCGTCTGATTTGTGGGGCTTGGCCATCTGAAGAAGCATCCTTACATAAGTCTCAATAATTAATGCATCATTGTTCAATTGTCTCTTCTATACATTTTGTTTATGTTGGCTTGTTCTTGGCTTTAAAGAATTTTCCCTCGACCAAATTTGCATTAATTAGTCTGGGAGTGACTTGACCATTTCTTCTTTGTTATCCTCAGAATTGTCATTGATGTGAAAGGTCAGGCAGAGTCTGGAAGTGTTTTCTGTGGCCCATGTTAAATGAATATTGACTTCTAATTCCCTTGAAGCCTCTCATCCTTGTGTATAAAGCAGGCAGCGCCCTGATACAACAGTTCTGTGAGAGGATTTTCCAACAATTGTCATGGGAAGGATCTCTAAGTTGTATGCAAATGAGGCTCATTCTAATGAGTATCATCAGAAACAGGTTCTGCTCTTCAGAACTTCTGAAAGATGTAGTGGACACATGCAGAACATGCACGTAGCAAACAGAAGTGTTACTTTTTTCTAATTACTTTCCCCTGACCTGAGGGGAAAATGAAAATCTCTGATCAATAACCATCACAAGTTTATTATATCGTGTTCAACAAGAGGTACCAGGACCTCCAGGAGGTCCTTTCTGTGTTTCAGTATACTCTCATGGTGAGTGTATTGAATGCAGAGCATTTGGGCTGCTATGTTAAAGAAAAGGAGGAATATTTCCACATCTGCCTCCCACAGCTGATAGGAAGTTAAATAACTTTTACCCCAGGGAGATCAATGTCTGCAGAGCTCCAGGTGCTTTAGTTCTGCACTCAGCTGTCAGTTCTAGCAAAGAGAGCAATACCTGAGGTCAAGATTGCTTAAAAAGTGTTTGACTTCGGGTTTTTGGTTCTGTTCCTTCACCAGACCCTCCCTTGGAAACACTGTGAGAACCCCTGGAACACCGACCGCTGCTTCTCCAACTACACCTTAGCAAACACCACCAACATGACAAGTGCCGTGGTGGAATTCTGGGAGTAAGCTCAGCATTTTCCTCTCTCCTTCCCGTGCATGCTCAAGGATCACCTTGTTACCCTTCCTGTTTTATCTCCTGAATGCCAAATGCCCCGTTCTGGCTCGTTGCAGACGCAACATGCACCAAATGACCGACGGCTTGGAAAAGCCGGGGCAAATCCGATGGCCACTGGCAATCACCCTGGCAATTGCCTGGATTCTGGTGTATTTTTGTATCTGGAAGGGGGTAGGCTGGACTGGAAAGGTAAGATTAAAAAGTACTGTAAATCCCTTTCAATTAAAAATGCCCATTTTGCTCAAATATTCTGAAAATTCCTGAGGTAAGAGGCACTGGGGGCAGTTTGGCTGGCACAGTGCTGTGAAGTGTTTTATTTGTGTTTCCTCGGATTGGTGCAGCCCCATGCTTTTGAAAGAGCTGGCTCCTCTGTAGCCAGGTCAGACCACAGCCTTAAAGGCTTCACTTACAGGCTTCTTGGCTTGGCCAGGTATAAAATCAGCTAAAAATATTCCTGCTTGTTCCTGGGGTGAATATTTCATCTGGTTTGGACAGCAATAGGGTGAGGATGAAGTGGTTTGGCTCCAGCAAGAATTGTGCATTTATTGCACAGCTCTTGCTGGGCTTGGATGCATAAGGAAGTGTTGGGAAGAGCTGCTCCCTCCTCCCCTCACGCTGAGTGGGAAACATTTGAGGTTCTCCCAGAGGATTTCATGCCGTGCTTCCTGGGATCTGGCTGGTTGTGAGTGCAAATTAGGATTTCCTACTCGATTAAAGGAAATTATTGAGAGACCTTTCTGAATGAAAGGGCAGCAACACTTGGCATTGGCTCGTGCCTTTCCCTCTTGGAAGAAATCCTAGGGAAATGAAAAGCCACAGCAACAGGGCTTGGTGTCAGCTGAAGGGTTGGGTTAGAAGACCTCAGGTCTGGTGCCGGGGGCTGGGATTTCTTCACACTGAAGGAATGGATTGTTAGCTTTTGACAAGAGGTTGTAGCTATGACCCACTTCAAACTGTGTGTTGAACAGGGCTTAGCTGAGCTCAGAGCAAACCATTTTATTTCTCCTGCCTCCAAAGTACGTGGCAAGAAGAGGGCTGAGTCTGACTTCAGAATGGGTTTTTTATGGGACTTTTGGAAAGGCAAGAAATAGGAGCCTGTAATACAGAGGAGGAGAGAGTGGGAAAAATAAACTGCCAGATGTTTTATGAGCAGGATCCTGGTGCCATGATCCTTGTGCTTTTGGGACTTCCCTGTGTTAAATACAAAAAAAAAAATGTGTGAAAATATCCTACTCCACTCTATTCCCTTTGCAGAAAAATAGGCAACAGCCACCTGCCTTCAGACCTGGAGTTTAGGGAATTCTGCTGTAGAATTCCCCAAGCTTTGCCATTGATAAATGCCTCAATTTTAAGAGCCATCCTCAGTTGCTGCTAGAGTATTTTCAGGGAGCAAATATTTTTGATCATTCTTCCTTTCCCACTTACACTGTCTTGTTTCTTCACATCAGGTGGTATATTTCTCTGCTACTTATCCCTATGTTATGCTGCTTATCTTGTTCTTCCGTGGTGTAACACTGCCTGGAGCAAAGGAAGGCATTTTATTCTATATAACTCCCAACTTCAGTAAGCTTTCAGACTCTGAGGTAAATATTCCATCCTGGTAAACAAAAGTTTCACTCCTAACTGTTCCCCTTTCAGACATATCACCTGCTCCTCAAGTGCAGAAACAGATTTTTAAAAAAATTGTTTCCTGCAATCAGGTTTGGCTGGATGCTGCCACACAGATTTTCTTCTCCTACGGTTTGGGTCTTGGTTCACTGATTGCCCTTGGAAGTTACAACCCTTTCCACAATAATGTTTACAGGTAAGCAGATGACTGCACATATTGCAGTGGCACTTGCCTGTCTCAGCTGGAGCTGAGCTCTGTCTGTGTGTACAGATAATTGAAATAAAGTTTAGTGTTGAATATTAGCTGTTCTATCTGGCTGGGGGTGAGATGTGTAACTGCATTTACACCAGTGGGACAAAGGATGAACATTTGTTTTCCCTGCTGCTTAAAGCCCCTTCCCTTTGTTTCAGGGACTCCATCATAGTGTGCTGCATAAACTCATGCACGAGCATGTTTGCTGGCTTTGTCATCTTCTCCATTGTGGGATTCATGGCTAATGTCACAAAGAGGCCTATTGCAGATGTTGCAGCATCAGGTATCCGATATCTTTTCCTCTAAGCTGTGCATCAGTTATTTTTTGCTTGTAGGTTGTTCCTGCAGCTGCTCAAAACCCCTCCTCAGAGCTCCTCAGCTCCCTGTCCCTTCAGCCTCCGAAAGGGAGAGCGTTGTCCCAAGCCTCTCCAGGCAGAGCAGGAGGAATGCTGGTCACTATAGATCATTATGGGGTGTTTTTTAGTTAATATTTCCCAATTCAGTTGGGTTTTTAATTCCTTCTCCCATTTCTTGAGGTTAAGCCCCTCGAGGCAGAACCATTTCTCACCTGTTCAGACCTACACCTATTTCAGGTGACCCTCTATCATGAAAGTCATTTTATTTAGGGCAGGGAGATGTCCATGGGAGGATTCTGTTATTCCTTGCAGTTTCTTGTCTGCCTTCCAGATGAAAAAGCTCAAAGCAGCAGAGCAGATGGTTGCCCTAACCCAGCTGGTGCACCAGATACTCACTTAGCAGTTCTGGCCACAGGGAGGGATCTCATAACTCAAAGCTTGGTTGGAACTCACTGGTGGACAAAATCTGGATAACTGTATTAGCAAACACAACCCACTGAGGTATTTCCTTAGTTAGAAAAGTGGGGAATTTAAGCCCTAAAGTTAATCTCCAATAAATTGCGCATACAAAGAGATTGGGTGCAAAAGGATGACGGCAGGCACTGCTGTTAAAAGCTGCTCTGGAAAGGCAGTGGGGTGTGAAATAAGCTTTTAGGATTTATGTGTTTGATATGGATAGAGTTATGTAAAGGCTACACCTGCAAACAGGACAATATTTTTACATCATAATAAGTACATTTGATAAGAGACCTCTGAAAGATGCCCATGGCTGCTAATTGCAAAGGAAATTTGAAAATTTGACCTTTTAATTAAGGCTTTTATTTCTCCTAGCAAGCTTGGAGGCTGGTGCTAGATTTTACCACCATGAGAGGTTTTTTTGCCATCTTTTATACAGCTTTATAAAACAAATGGAATTATTAAAAAGTGTAGCTGCATTTCTGTGGAATGTGTAACAGGGTAAAATTAACATATTTATCTGAGGTTTATTTTGCTTTTAGCACTGCTATTTGGAATGCTTTCTGAACTGCTTTCCAATCATAGCTGCTCTTGCTAGCAATTAATAGCTTCAAAATCCTCATTAGGCTTTGACAACCCAGGTGTTGATGCCAGCCCTTGCTCCACTGGTTTGAGAGCTGTGACCAAGCACTTGTCACTGACAGAATGTTAATGAAAACTGAAAAGTCAGGGCCACTCCTTAGGTGAAGCACATGAGCTTTATTTCTGTGTTTATTAAAGTTCCTGCAGTTTTCCCTCTGACCTTGACATCCAGCTATGCCATGAGAACAAAAAAACCTCCTTTAAATAAGAATTAATATCCTCCTTCCAACACCATGCCCCCCCATCAGCAGTTAGCAAGAAGAAAAAAGAGTTTGGCTGTCCACAACTTCGGAGTTTATTAAAAGGTGTTATTTTGGGAGAATGAATGGAAGGGACCAGCAAATGTGAATGCTGGAAATGCTGGGAAGTGTCTTCTCCCTTTCTGAGCTGTCTCTGTTTCTCCTCTGAACGGCACCAAGCAGAGGATGGCAGCTGTCAATAACTGCTTGAGGGGAGAGAGAGCTGAGCAGCGCCTGCAGACGTAACCCTAGCCAAGGATAACATTCCTGCCTTGGCTATGCCAAGGGGTCTCTCAGGAGCAGCTTCTCAGCTGCACACAGAATTCTGGTTGGTTGGGTTTGGGGGCTTTTGGGGTGATTTTTTGCTTTTGGCTGGTTCATTTTAAAAACCAGGTCCTTGCAGTGCCCTCGTGGTCAGCAAGCGCTGAACAGCTGAAATCCCTGCTCGGATGCTGCATCCAGAGCTGTCCAAACCAACCTCAAACCGCAGCAGCAGAGAATCCCAGCCCTGAACCACCCCACTGATGTTTTGTCTCCTGTTTGCCCTCCCAGGCCCTGGACTGGCATTTCTGGCGTACCCAGAAGCGGTGACACAGTTGCCCATCTCCCCTTTGTGGGCAATACTCTTCTTCTCCATGCTGCTCATGCTGGGCATTGACAGTCAGGTAAAACTGTGCTGAAAACAAAGGAAAATACAGATTTTCTGCCATGGTGTGGAACGAGGTTGGGCTCTCCCTGTGCTCTCCACTGCCAGCTGGAAGTGGTGCAGGATGGTGCCTGAGGAAGAATAAGAGGCACTGAGGAAAGACTGAGTTAAAAACTGATGCTAAGACACTTTTGCTCTTTCATGAGCTGTTGGAAGTGCATGAAAAATGGGCAGAAAATTTATTTTGCAGGCAAAAAGGAGCTCACCTTCGAAATATTCCCTGTTAAATCACAATATTGAAAATATCTGTGCAACGCTCAGCTGTGTAGAAGACACTGGGATAAGTTTCGCAAGGTTTAGATGCCACAGGTATTTCTGAAAGGTGATTTCAGGACTCACCACTGGAGTGAAAAGATGCACCACACATTTCATTTTAGTATCTGGAGTAAATTCAGGGGGCAGTGGGATCATTACTGAGGACATTCTGTGTCTTGGTGTGTTCTGAAATCACTTCTCAAGGGAAAGGATCACAGCTTTATTGGATCAGGCCTTACCTAAGCTCTGGGTGGTGTCTGACAACTGGAAACGATTGAGGAGGCTCCACCCCGGGGTTTTGCAAATCCCAGTAAGATATTCTCTGTCTAGGTAAAACAATTAAATAATTAAGACACGGAATAATTAGAAATGGTTATTGTGACACAAATAAAAAAGCACACGGCACAGGATAAAACCCTTCAGTAATAACTATGTCCAAAAAAAGCTTTTGCTAATCAGCACTGATTTTAATACAGAGAACAACCACACTGCCAGCGCTGAGGAGAACACCCTGCCTGATTTTTGCAAGGAATACTCGGAGGGCTTGGTCAGGGAAATCCCTCCTGCCTGCTGAAATGTGGGATCATTTTTGTGGGACCTGTCCTAGGCAGATGTGTTAATTCACTTGCAATCAGCTGCAGCTGGCAAACCAGCAGCTCCCAGTTCCTAGCACAGCCTTCCCAGCACGTAAAGGAGTGTGGGATGTATTGGCTTAGCACTGTACCAGTCTTGCAGGAGAGAAAATCCATCATTTTCTATAAATCCAAGCTGACTTCAGCCTGTGAACACAAAAACACCAAGAGGGCGTTTTATCCCGGGAGATGAAAGAAAGTTGAAAATTTACACTTTCTATTTCTTTGTTTTTCAGTGAGCTTCAGGCTTGACATTAAAACCTATTGCTCAACCTGGGGGCAAACTGCTGTGAAATTAATTGGGTCAAAAATATTCTTGAAAGCACTTGTCTCTAGGCAACTAACAGCTGAGGAAGGTGGTCTAATATTATTAAAAAGAATATATATCTACAGGCTGTCATGCTTTCTGCATTTTCTGTCTGTCACGGGAACATTTCATACACTGTAATTTACGGGAGCTGTAACCATTGGCTGAATTCTGATTGCACTGCTGAAAATTAATAAAACTTTACCCACCTTCTGGTTTTCACTATTGCAGCCACCATAATGACAGCATTTATCTGAATACATGCTCGCAGAAGGATTCTGGAGTGTGGCTGTGATTTCCATTTGGAGGACACGGCCTCAGCTAGAATGTTTTCTGGGGATGCAAAAGAGATTTGATTTATTCCATATGAGAATCATATGAGAATCTTTAACCTTCTCCACGAAGCACTAATCTGGTTAGACTTTCTCTGTGTGTTGGCTTTCATGTATGTGAGTAAATCACATAAAAAAGAAGCATATTTTGTAGGATTGAGGGATCAAAGCCCTCAACTGTAGGTTTATCATCTTTATTACAAAAAAAGAGCAATTTCTGCTGACAGAGTGAAGGCTACAGTTCATAGCTTAGAATTTTGAGTGTTCCTCGAGCTGGAAATCTTTTTGCACAGATCTTTTTAGACAGAAACAAGGATATTCAGGAGCAGAGCTTCCACTGCAGTCAAGTGAATTTTCATTTCTCGTCGAACGGCTGCAGCCTTAGGCCAGTGAAGGGTCCAGCAGCAAACTGCTCCCCAAAACTCCACCTTGCCATGGCAGGGCTCTGCACTGTGCTGTTGTGGTTTATGTTTCCCTTCCCTTGCAGTTCTGCACCGTGGAAGGCTTCATCACAGCCCTGGTGGACGAGTTCCCCAAGCTGCTGCGCAACCGCCGGGAGATCTTCATCGCACTCGTGTGCATTGTGTCCTACGTGATAGGGCTGTCCAACATCACTCAGGTACTGCTGGCAGGGGGGATCTGTGCCTGGCACCTGCATCTTCCCTGCCTCTCCCTTCCCCAACCCAGCCAGGAATCACTGAAGTGTCAGGGATCAACGCTGTCCAAGATTTTGGCAGCTCAAGTGTAGAACCCCTGTGGTCCCTGGGTGCAAAAATGCACAGCAACACACCCTTACAGTCCAAAGAGTGGCAGCTGGGGATGGATGTTGGCATTGCAAACTCTTTGAGGGAGATGATTAATGATTAAATTATGATTAAATTGTTAAACAAAGAGCAAAAAGTGAAATTAAACTTTTCAGTTTGAGCAGCAGCAATCTTGATTTTGTCAGCAATGACCTCAAGCCTTAAAAGACTTTAACCACTTTAATTAATTTGCACTAATAGGCCCCTAACCTATCCACCACCGCTAGTTTGTGTCTTACATTCTGAAGCTGGAGGCCTGGCACTATTTTCAATGCTTCCTTCCTCTCTGTTTTAGGGTGGAATCTATGTGTTTAAGCTTTTTGACTACTACTCTGCCAGCGGAATGAGTCTCTTGTTCCTCGTATTCTTTGAGTGCATCTCGATATCCTGGTGCTATGGTAAACAGCATGTTTGGCTTTTTCCCTAAGTTTTACCCAACCTGAGGATAATTCCTCCTCTGATCTCCAGTTGAATATGCACGTGCTGGGGGTGGAACTGGAAGTGGCCTTGGTTTCTATGGATATAATTCCAAGCTGGTTTGTGGAAGGTGCTGCTGCCTTTTAAACACCCTGCCCCAAGGCCTGGGAGTCTTGAGGTGTTTCAGGAATACTAAAAATGTGAAATTTCATCTCTTTTCCTGTCCCTCTTCCCTGGAAAGCGTGGATCTTCAGAGGTGTTGGGTACATAATGCTTTATGGCTCTGGGGCGTTGTAATATTTTGTTTTTCCAGAAATTCCCTCACTCCAGGATCCTGCAGTGAGCCAGGCTCCTCAGTCAGTTAGGGAATAATCCCCCTAAAATATCCAGAAGCCTGGACTAGCAGTCTGTGGCTCTAAGGATTAATGGATCAGTGGGATATTCACAGAGCTGTGTCAGCTCCTCTGAGGAGCTGCTCCCACCATCACCAAGGCACTCCAGCTGCTCCAGAGCTGGAGAACTGGGGCCTTCCTGCTGGTTTTAGTGGGGCTGAGCGGATGGAGCAGCCTTTGACAGGGGAGAGGCACTGCTGGTGAATCCAGCAAATGGAAAAATACACCAAAACTACCACAGAAATCACAGACCAGTCTGAGCTGGAAAGGACCCACAGGATCTGAAATGAATGGTCCATACAGGGCTTGAGCCACACCTTGGAATTATCAGCTCCAGGCTGTGACCAGGAGGAAATCAGAGCTATAAATGCGTGACAGACACAGCTTTGGGAAGCTGATGGAGAGCAGCAGCAGCACGAGGGCCTCTCTGGTGTCAGATCCACTTCTGCATGGTGTGCACTGCAATGAAGCTGGTTAATGCTGGGCTGGGTTGGGGTTTTTATAACTGTGAAATACACCCTAAATTTCTCATTCTAATTCGACTTGGAGTTGAAATCGATCAAGGGTGTTTCTTGCATCTGACCTTCACATCTGCAAGTTCCTCATCTTGCATGGGAATAAGTTTGCTGGTCTCTAATTAATTAATTATGATGTGGAAGAGTGAGAACAGGAGATTTTTGGTGCTTCTGAGCTTGCACATTTTATCCCATGCAGACAGGTGAAAAGTTATCTTGGGATCTTCGTGGAGATTCCAAATACATTGATAATTTATGACAATATCTCTCAGAACCACTGAGCTTCCAGCTGATTCCATTTCTCTGCTGTTTCTTATTTCTCTGTCCAGGTGTTAATAGATTTTATGACAACATCCAAGAGATGGTGGGATACAGACCCTGCATCTGGTGGAAACTCTGCTGGTCCTTTTTCACTCCTATCATTGTGGCAGTAAGGAGCAAACTTTTATTCTCTGGTTGAAAGGATGTAAATGAGGTTGCCTGGGTGCTGCAGCCCTGGCATTTCCACCCTCACAGGTTCATAGTAGCTCTGACCTCACTCCCTTTTTAAGGATTTGAGCAATCCCATTGAAGGCAATAAACAAAAAGCAGTGTCATTAGAGGAAGTTTGTGCCCCAAAAAGAGGAGCCAGGATTTTTATTAGACCTCTGGAAATGCTCAAGAGTTTGATTGGCAAAGTTAGAAAACTGCAAGGAACAAATTTTGACTATCTTTTTGTATTCTTAAATAGAATGTAGTGATCTAAAATCTAAATTTTCCACATACACAAAAATGCCAACATTCTGTAAACTGAATTCCTTCTGGTAACACAGCATGGTTCTAAACCCATGTTCTCTCCTGGGATTCTGTGGCATGTCTTAATCATTTTATACTGCATTGCTGTGGGTTTTCTGGCAAACTCTGCAAGGAATTTGTACTGGAAACCACAGGACAGCCTTTTCCTGATCCTAAACTTTATCCAGTTAATCCCATTCAGTACCTTGTGAAGGAATAAGCAAAGAAATGTAAATTTACTGCACGTACACTGAACCCAGATGCAATAGAACAAACTAATCAAACAGTACATGACCCAGTATTTAACCAGAGAAAAGCAAATGAGGAGCACTAAAGAGACACAGAAGTGTCTTCAAGTTGAGGGTTCCTCAAGTCATCCCTTCCCAGATCAAGGCAGCTTTCATTTTTCTGAAAACAAGTGTTCAGGAAGGCATGAGAAATTCATTTTATTTTAGTGGCACAGGAGGAAGAAACCCAACATTGTAAAACTGGTCAGATTTGTCAGGTCCTCAGCAGAATGTGCTGGCCAGTCTGGATTAGTGTAAAATCTGCCTCTGCATCCTCCTCTGGGAATCTGTCTTTAGCCTGGCACCAGAACGAGCCTTCCTCTCTCCTGGTTCACTGTAGCAACTTTTCCTGGCTGGTTTAGACATTAGAGATAGGCCAGGACAGGAGTTTTCCCTGGGAATGCTGTATGGAACACCACGTCTGCAGGTCACCATTGGAGAACGTCCCAAAAACAATGTGTGGGTGCTGCTGCTCAGTGGCACCATGTACATGCCCACAGCTATTCCCAGGATCCCCATTTTCCCCAGCAGCCCCCTTCCCTCTGGCCCTGTGCAGGTTATCCAAGGAATTTACTGCTACCAGTAGCACACTTGAATGATCTGAGGTGTAAGTTTATATGTGAAAATACAGAGTTAAAAACATTCATTTCAGTGAGAAGCATCTTTGGAAGCTCCAGAAAAACTCTTGAAGCCAGAACACTCTGGGAATCTCATCCAAAACCTTCCCTTCTGCTTTTGCAGGGAGTGTTCATCTTCAGTGCTGTGCAGATGACCCCGCTGACGATGGGGAGTTACGTGTTCCCAAAATGGGGCCAGGGGGTTGGCTGGTTCATGGCCCTGTCCTCTATGGTGCTGATACCAGGCTACATGGCATACATGTTCCTAACCCTGAAAGGCTCCCTAAAGCAGGTAAGTCTGGCTGTCCCCACCACCTTGAGGCCCGTGCAACCAAAGATTGCTGGGCACTTCTGTTCCATCATCTGTTTCCCCCTCAGTCATTTTGCTTTGAGCAAAAAGAACCCTAAAAGCACCAGCCCAAAGACACGAGACTGTCAGAGCCATCTGTTGCTGAACAGATTCCTCACCTTCCATGGGGTCCTCATCTCTGCTCTGGCAGCTCTTGGCATTCCAGCTCCTCACACCTAGAAAACAGAGGAGCAGTTCACAAAATATGGAAATCTGTCCTGGTTCATGCCAGACACGCGGCCGTGGATGGAGGCAGGGGATGCTCTGGGGGAGCTGGAACCAAACTCAGGGAATAATCCACCCAGCTCTGGGTTTGCAGGAGTCTGCTCAGTGGCCCTGTCCTGCATCTCCCTCATGGCATCCAAGGCTTGAGCTCCTGCATGTCACCTGCTCAGAGTCAGCCCTGTCCTGCTCTGCTGCAGCTGGGAGGAAGGACATGAAAAATCTTGGGGGGCCTTCCCTTTAGCCTTTATTTAAGGGATTTCTGTGAGCAGTCACTTCATGAAGAACATTAGGGGCTTTTTTCTCATGGCTCTCAGCCTCTCCCTGATTCCTCATCCCATTTTTAAAAAGGAGGTGACAATTCTCATGGAAAAGATTCAGTTTTTATTTCAGTCAGGTTTTATTTCAGTCAGGTTTTATTTCAGTCAGGTTTTATTTCAGTCAGTTCTGAGGGCCTCAGTGATGTGCTGCTAAAGGAGTGGGAAATACTGACCAGGTTATTGTCCCACACACTGTTCAGGAACCACCTGCAATCACCACACCTCTTTTTAAGTCTGGGTGGTTCCTCAGTTTTCCCTCCCCAGCTCCCCCTGTACATCACAGCCAGTTCTCCAGCCCAAGTACTGAAACACTCTGTGATTGTGGGAACCAAAGACTGTCAAAAAGAATTTGTTGGAACTTCTGGAATATTCTGAAATCAGCTGACAGAGCCATCTTTGCGAAAGGCTGGATGATCTTAAGCAGAATTGACGAGTGATGCCTCATGAAATGCTCAGATCTTGATCCAAATATTTGTCTTCAGCAAATTTTGAAAGACTCAGTGAGGCTTCAAAGAAGTCTGCAAAAAATTTCTGTGTTTTGGCCTTTTTTTTTGTTTCCCCCTGCCTGTTCTGAGCTCCAACACTTTGAATAGATTTCCCCTGGTCTTATGAAAACTTTTAGGTGCAAAAGGAGAACCTTTGCCCTAAAATACAGCTGCTTCTTGGGCAGAGTTGTGTGAGACCGTGGTAAAAGTTCCTCATCTCAGCCTTGCTGTGGATTAAGGTTTTATTTTTGAAAGGCATTAAGAAATAATGATTAGGTGATGGGAGGAGCCTGCACCAGCGAGAGGCTCTGAGGAGCCAAACTGGGATCTCTTTTGAGATGTGAACGTGAGCTGGGCAGAGAAGCTGCAGGAACAGAGAGGACCAAAGGACGAGGACAGACAGGATGGGAATAAAACACTCTTAAACACAGATCTGTTTCACCTGTTTCATCCTTGGAGGAACTCTCTAGCTCCTGTGTTCCCATTACTCTGGTGTCCAGCTGCCCACTGCAGCCCCTGTGCTGGACCATGGGCTCACAGCAGGGCCTCTCCTCATTTCTTTTCCCCAGGAAAGCTCCCTGTTGGCATCCAGCTTTTGGCACAGGGTCTTTCAGCTCCTCCCGTCACGTTCAGGACAGAGCTGAAGTCTGTTCAGTGGACGTGGCTCACCGCTGGTCCCTGGGGAGACAGGCACTTGTAAAGTATTGTCTTTAAATAATAATAATTTTAAAAAAGAGTGAGGTTAACAGCAGTTTTTTGGCTGCCTCACGTTTGTTGTTGTCCTTTGAACAGCGCATCCAAGTGATGATTCAGCCAAGTGAAGACATCACCCACCCTGAGAACGGGCCAGACCAGGCCCAACAGAGCAACTCCGCCAACAAAGAAGCCTACATCTAAACTCCTCCATCGTCCCAGTACCGCTCCTTCTCCAGAAAAACAAAAAATATGGTTGAATATGACCACAAATTCATGTCTGAGAATATAATTACCTACCTCTAGTGGCAAAAAAAAAAAAATATGTAAAAAAAAAAAGAAAAAAAAAGCAACAAGGTCATCTCCACTCCGAGGGAATCGCCATGGGTTCGATCCAGCCGTCGCGAGCTCAGATGTTTGACAGCGTTTTGTGTTCTCCGGCAATCCACGGACTGTTAATGTTTTTATCCTTTCACAATGATAGTTGCATACCTTGGAATTTGTAAATTGATGTGCCAAGACCTTTTTAATCTACCTTTTAGCACGACTATTTGAAGTTTTGTGCTGCTGATTTTTAGTAGTTGATCACTATTTCTTACCGCTGAATCCCAAGACTGTTATTTCTGACTTTGCAGGAGTAAAATTAAGTTTGGAGATGTTTTGTACAAAAAGAATGAAGTATTTTGTAAACAAGTGGTTTCCAGTGCAAAAGTCTGCCCTTAAAATTTGTTCCAGCTGAGGCCATTTGAGGGGGGAAGAGACTCTTCCTTCAGTTAACATCAGGCACAGCCTTCATAAACATTCCTAGCGCAAAAATCGAGTTGTTTGTGGCAGAGCAGCCCAGGCCATACACACTGGCTGTGCTCAGCCTTTCAGGGTGACTTTCAAACAAGGTCATAAATTTCTTTAAAACTGCATATGTTGCTTCTTATGAAAAGAAGATATCTTTGTGAATCAATGTTAGAGGCATGAATATGAATATTTTAACTTTTTTAGCAAAGTAATAGCCAAGAGCTCCTAAAGATTCCCAGGAGTAAAACACAAAGTATTTGCCATTCAAGCTCAGAGTACCCTGAGCTTTTATTATGCTGTTACCACTCTACTATTATCACATTGCCACCAAAATAGAAACCAAAACAACGGCTTAAAGATCGCAGCTTCTCCTTGTAAGTTCCAATTTAGGGCTCAATTGAACTTTGACAGTTCCCAATCACACACTCCGCATGGTTAGCACTTTGAGAGCAGCGGGATTCCCATTTCCAGGGGCTGGGTGGTGATGAGGGCACAGGGAGAGCTCTTTCATCCCGATGCAATCCCGCTCTGGGCGCCGTCCTGCGTTTGCCGCACAGCCAGAGAGCCCGGCCAGCCCCTGGAAGTTTTCCCTGTGTAGGGAATGCAGCGGGAGCCCCGGCTGGCATTTCTCGTTTGGCAGCTATAAGACAGGCACGGAGGCTTTTTGGGAGGGTGATGTTTGATTGTAAATGACTGTGACAGAACTGTGCAATGAAAACATGCTTTTCAGCCAACTTTTTGTGCACCGTACAATGTTAGATAGCACAATTTATGTAGAACTACTACGTGAAAAAAAAAAAACATGTTACCTGTGAATGTTGGGTTTTTCGTTGTTCTCGTCTGAAGGTGACAAACATGTTCTTGCAATAAGGTATTATTCTCAGAATGTCAAGCACATTATGTAGAAATAATATATATATATAATACACATGTATTTCAAACTACATCCTAAACTCTCAGAGTATGTTGGGTAGGTTCTAAACTGTTTCATACCTAGGTCAACTGTAAAATACTACGAGATCTAAGCTCCATCCTAAACGGCCATAGCTGAGATGCAAACGTCCTGTAAGTCTTTGGGATTTAGAGGAACCCCTACATCCTACACAGGCATCACACATGATACATCATACTTGTGGATTTCATTAGACTAAGGATAAAAACTCCAACTTTCTCTTTATTGTTTAATGTAACCGAGTCCCATGTTGTTCTAAGGAAAATGCAGTATTTAATGTTTGATTGTAAACAATTATGACAGATGTTTGACAGACCTGCTCTTTAGCAAAAAGCTGTACAAACGTTATCACATAGCACAAACTAGTGTTGTAGAACTACTGTGTGTAAACTGTGAATAGCTGTATCTTTTTTGTAGTACTTGCCCTGAAAAAGAAAGATTATTGTATGATCATATATGCTTTTTGCAATAAGGAAACTATCCAACACCGAGCAAATCTATCTCTATATAAAAATATATATGTAATATATACATATTCAAAAATATATACAGAGCCTGTTTAAAAGAGTACAGTATTATTTAGTAAATTGCAACCTGTTCTATGGACCAAATGTAAAATATTTATAAATTAAGATGCATTTTAAATGTCTATAAACGGTGTCATAATTAAAGCACGATTGTTATGTAAGTTTCCAAGAGTTTAGAGGAAAAAGAATAAAGGTTATATTATACATTAAATTCAGAATTTTGCCGTCTTTCATTGGACAAAGCCAATCTGTGCTATTTGCAAGCTCCAAATGTGTCATTTATGTAAAAATATCCTTTAAATATTACACACTTGTGATGTGTATAATTAATCCGTGCTATTCCTACGATGTAATTAGTATGTGCATACATTATACAGGGAGCTTAAGAGGTGACAGTTAATAGTCCTTCCTGGCATCCTGCTGCTTTAATTCTCCTGTGGGAAGATGGCAGAGTGAGCCCTGGGAGAAGGAAAAAATGGATTTTGGGATGACCGTTCCTCGGCTGCACTTCTGCTGATGCTTTGGGGTGTGAGCTGCAGCACCTCCCTGGTTTTGGAGCCATCCCAGCATGGATACTCCACAGGCAGATGATCCATTGCTCCAAAAGATCCCTGCTCCTGTCAGCTGCCCTGGCAGGGTGGGAAGATGCGGAGAAGATGCGGAGAAGAAGTCGCGGCACAGCTGCAACGCCGCTCCTGGGCTCGGGATTTAATTATCTGCCTGCAAAATTGGAGCAGGACTTCATGCTGGGGAAGAGCCTGAGCAATTTAGAGGACCTGATTAGAATGGAAAACGCTCCTGAGAGAGGCGTCTGGAACCATAGACTTCAACTGCCAAGTGCTGACCTTCGGGAGCAGCGCTCGGGTGCGCACGGCGAGGGCACGGCGGGGAGGGGAGAGCCCAGATTGTTCTGGAAAGGGGGAAGGAGAAACTCTGGGAATATGGAGGGAAATGAGAACTGTGTTCATGGGCTTTAGGTGCTGTAAGGAAGAGGCTGAGGGCTGTCAGTGCAGGCTGGGGGAGGCTGGGAGGGCAGGGGGCAGCAGGGGCTGAGGAGCAGGAAGCTACTTGGAGGATATTGCGTTAGCGCTGTGATATTTCCATGCTCTCCTGGAGGAATTTGCTCTTGCTGTGCTGCAGAAATCCCAACAGCAATTCAACAAGAAAAATGCAAATAAGGTCACTTCTTCCCTACAGGACTGCAGGATGCCCCGGGAGAAATCCATGTCCTTGCTCGTCAGGAGTATTAGTTCAGCTACATGTGCTTTTATTCTAAAATAACACTGTGTTGCTTTTGGGGGTTTTTTGTTTGTTTTAAGCCTGATTATTTCTGTTTTGTTCTGCTCAGGCCACAATAACACTACAATTAACTATTAGAATTGCTCAGCCCCCGCTGCTGGCTGGTTCTCGGGGGCTGGAACCCAAAGGCAGGGTGATCCCATGGCACAGGGCAGCAGCTCCTGCTGCCAACACCCCTCCACAGGCACAGCCTCCTCTGGCAGCTCCGCTGGGCCCAGCAGGGAGCAGCAAAAAGGGGCTGCACTAAAGGACATCCACCTCTCGATCCCTTTCCCTCCAGGATGGATTCACTCCAGTCCCAGGAAGAGGAGCCCGTGAGATGTTGCACAGCAGCAGCAAACACCCGCAGACAGACACGGCGAGGGAGCGGCAACACCAAATCCTCACTCCCAGCAACCTCCAAGGATCAGCTCAGAGCGGCAGCAGCTGCCAGCCGCTGTTTGTGACTCTGCCAAAGCACCACAGTTACCCAGTTTCACTGCTCAGGGAGGAAAGCACCAGCCTTTACATCCTAAAGGCTCTGTTTACTCCCCCCTCACTCTTCTTTCCCAGCTTCTCGCCCTGCTCAGGGTGTTTAAAATAAACCCAATAAAAATGAGGTGGGAGGGAGGGATATACCCATACACAATTTTTTCTGCAAACTATATCTGCCTGATTTCCTCTCTCCTTCCTGTGAAGTTAAAAAAAAAATGAAAAAATAATTAAAAAAAAAAGATTACAGCATAAATGGGGGAAAGTGAAACAAAATATTCATCCCTCCACAGAGCTTGGTATTCTTAAGAAGCTGATCCAAGTGTTGCCACTTCTCATTCCTGTGTTTACAGTTTGAGGCCAGTCAATAATTACACCTCTCTTTCCTGCTGACAACTGATGGAGAATGGGCAAATTTCCTCTGTTTTCACAGAAATCCCGTTAATTTTTAGAGTTGTACTGTTGTGGTGTGTTCTGTCCTCCTGACCACACATTACAGCAGGCGCTTTCATTCAGGATTTGTCCTTATTTTTAAAATGTGTGGACTGGTGGGAGAGAACTTATTTAGCCTATCCACAAGAGCCTGTAGTGACAGGACACAGGGAATGGCTTCACACTGACAGAGGGCAGCGTTAGGTGGGGTAATAGGGAAGAAATTCCAGCCCTGGCACAGGGTGCCCAGAGCAGCTGTGGCTGCCCCTGGATCCCTGGCAGTGTCCAAGGCCAGGCTGGACACTGGGACTTGGAGCAGCCTGGGATAGCAGAAGTTGTCCTGGCCCAGGGCAGGGGTGGAATGGGATGGGCTTTAAGGTCCTTTCCAACCCAAACCATCCTGTGATTCCACGATTCCATGATTTTGCCACTCCATATCCGATCACTTTCCCCCAGGTTCGTAAATGGTCTCACATTCAACTCAGTGGCAAATCCTGAGTTATTACTTTGGAATATCAAGCAGGCTGAAGTAATCCTGTGAGTTATTTGTGAGTCATGAGTACATACTGGTGCTAAATGTGTCCAACAGTGCCTAAGAGAAGGACAGGACGGATCAGGCATTGTCACAAGGACAAAAACTAATGTGTTTTGCCAGCAACAGTGCTTTAGTCAGGCTGCCAGAGCTGCCTGCCGTGCCTTTGGGGATCATCAGTTGAGAGGTGGCTATAAACAAAGCAACAGTGGGCAGAAAATAGCCAAAATGTCATGTTCAATGGGAGTCTGGAGTTTCCTCTGCACTTTACCAAACTGGAAACCCGCTCAGAGCTGGAAGGGGAGTAAAACTCAATGGAACGAGTCGCTGCCTTATTCCCCCCCATCATGCAGTTCCTGATCCTTATAATTATTCTAAAGCAACCTGGGAACGTCTAAAAATGTTTAACATAAAAAAAGAAGCCTAGAAGGCTCGGCTTAGTCTAGGAAAAGGTTTCCCAGGCCCCACTGGCACTATCATTTACTGGGCACACTACATGCAGACACAGAGCTGCCTTTGCATCCCAGTGCTCCCGGTGGATGGGAAGTCACTGACAATTAACTACAGCTCCTGCTGGGCAGTGGCACTGGCTAAAGCCCCAACCAGACCCCACAAACCACAGCTTCCCCATCTCTGGCTGGGCCTGAGCAGCTGCTTTTCCAGGCCTGATTTCCAAAAAATAGCTGCAGTTCCTGCTGCTGGGGCTCAACCCCTGGGCAGGTCACACAGGGCTCCTCCAGAGCTCCTTGGGCAGAATTTCTGTCCCAACCCACTCCAGTGCTGGAGCAGGAGGCCACTGAACATCCCCTGGTGGGTATAAAGCTGGTTGGTACTGCAGGAATGGCACCAGCTTCCCTGGAATGACTGAGGAGCGCTCTGACGAAGATGCCCTGTGAGTAAAGCAATAAATCTCTCTCTGAATATAAGCCAGAGAGTCAGGTTGCGTTAGGGAATTATTTCTAGGTCATTTCAGTTCACTGCACTGCACTGCAAGCACTGCACTGAATGAATGACCAAAATAATTAATCAAAACACTGGGGAGAAACACCAACTCACACTGCAGGCAACAAACTTTGCCTAAAAGTGACAGAGCTCAGCGCTTTTTAACCTGCTCTTTACCAGCTGTGACACAGCAGCAGCACATGACCTTCCCTGCTGATTTTCCCCAGACCCAGCCTCACTCTGAGGGGCTGAGGGTGACCTTTCCCAGCCTGGTTCCCTGTGTTTTGTATCGTGACAGAACTCGCCTGTCAGGATCTGCTTCAAGCCTAGCAAGTGGGACCTGGGTGTGGGTTAGGAACGGCTCTGCCTCACTCCTCCCGCCGTGCTGGGGGGAAATGAGTTCCAGTCCACTTCCCACTGCAGGCACTGAGCTCCCAGCAGCTGCTCCCAGCGATCCACCAGCCCAGCTGGGATGAGAAAGTGCGAGCTGGGAATGAGCCAGAGGAGGGAGATTTGTTCTTGCCCAACTCAGCCATCACTGTTCTAACATTCTCTGGAGAAATCCTTCCTGATGCTGGCACAACCTGAGGCTGTTCCCTGGGAGCAGAGCCCGACTGCCCTGGCTGCCCTGTCCTGTCAGGGAGCTGTGCAGAGCCAGAAGGTCCCCCCTGAGCCTCCTTTGCTCCAGGCTGAGGTAATAAAATGCACGTTTTTAAGCAAATGGCACAATAAAACAAGTCTGGAGAACATGGAGGAACCAATCCACTGCCTTTTGCTGGTGGAGAAGGGGAATTGTGCTCGGCTCCATCACTCAAAGACGTTCAAGTGCCAGCATGAGCATTGTGTGTGTCACTTTTCAGCTTCTCACTTTCACAAAAAACTTACCCAGATAAGCTCAGAGAAGTTTTTTCCCTCGTTCTTTGCATGCTCTGTGTTACTGAACATTCAGTATTTAATGATGTGCTGTGGGTTTGGCTCATCTTTTCCCTTTGTAAGGCCCAGTTCTCTCCAGGGCTTTCTGGCATGCTCGTTTTGCACATCCACACTCTGCTTTGATTTTTCCTTATCTCGTGAACTTCAATTCTCCAAGATTATGAAACCAGGGCTCGTGGATGGGGGTTATTTTTATTTACTGCTGGCTTTTCAGGAAACATTTCCTTTCAAATTCTCCAAGATAAGTCCTTGCTGCAGGAGTAGCCTCATTAGCAGCTTTCATTAGCACAAAGATGCAAATAAGAGAATGGCACCACCATGCTGCTGTCCAAGCGTTGTCCCTTTGGAAATCCCCATTTTTCCCAAGGAGCTCTCCCTGCTCCAACCACCTTTTCGTTGTCACTTTTTTTAGCATTTTATCACTCCTGCAAAGGCCACTTTTCCCTCTCCACCCCCGTGCAGATTTCCCCTGGAATATCACGGTCAGAAATATCCCGTTCCCATTCCCGCTGGGTGATCCCAGCTGCCAGGATCCATCCCAGGGCACATGTGCAGCATCTCCTGGGGCCTGGAATCAGCACGGGGAGGCAGGGAGCAAGCCAGAGCCCACGGTACATTAACCAGGAAAGTTTGGGAGTGTAAAACTCACTGGGCTGTCAGAACAATGTTCCCGCGCCGCTCTGCGCAGCCCCAGCTTTTTGTCAGGGTAAGAACAAATGCCACAACTGCCTGAGCCTTCAAACCAGCCAGGGACATTCTTTTAGTGACTGATGGAAGTGAGGGGAGGCAAGAGAGGAGGGAAATTCATCCCCTTTGAAGTCCCTGGGGAGTCCACATGCTGAGAGCCGGGTGGCCGGCAGCCCGTGGCTCCTCCTGCATCCCAGGGATGAGCAGCCCCAGCTCGGACACAGTGGACAACATTCCCCATTTCAACTGGCCTCGTTCAGGCCTCCTGGCCACACACTGCCCTCATGGACCCTGGGAACATCCTGATGGCAAATTGCAGGTTGTAGGATGGCCTTAGAGCTCAATCAGTCGTATTTTAACTTTGCCACCACCTGTAGTTACTAAGGTCGTTGCCTTTATCTGCTCAAGGACTTTATCCTCATTTCCCACTGCCTCTGGAGCAGGGGTCTTGGCTAAGCCAAGCTCTCATTCCCTCAGCACTGCACAGACACAAAGGCAGGAGCAGTTACTGGTGTTTTACCTTGGCTTTCGAGGCAGGGTGAAAGGTTCATTCACCAGGCTCTGTTTATCAGTGAATAACAAACCCAAAGCCCTGCAGAGACCAGGGCACTCCCATGGCAGGGGGACACCCCAGGCCGTGTGAGGACAGCTCCAGGTGACATTTCCACCAGCTGCATCCTAATGGAAGAGAAAGAGCAGCCTTAACGCAGAAGGTGCTCAGCATCTTTTAAAAAAATAAACCCCACCAGGTCCAGCTTCCAGCTCTTTCACAGGGATCTTCCCCAGAACTTTTTGAGTCTTGCAGTTTCAGACAAGAAATCACCTTCTCACACATCCCTCCATGAAATCTTGTGAAACGCACAGGATTTGTGCCACCTGTAGGTGGCAAACACTCAATATTCCTGCACACCTCCCTCATTCAGGGGAACGTGTCCTTTCCAGAGACACCTCTGGTGGCTGTGATGACTCAACCCAAATTAGCTCCTTTTTCCTTCCACCACCTTGAAAGCAGCATCAGGTTGTTTTTGCTATTTACCCACTAAAACAGCCTAGCAGCCTTTAGCAAAAAGGCACCAACACCTGGCCCCTAAATTCAGTAATTAATGGTGGCTCTGCAGCCTGATTATTTTACACACAACATGCAAACTAAAACTGCTTTCGGAACTGCTGGGCTGATTTTTAACCTGCAGGCACCTGCCGGACTTAAGGGGATGCAGTGAGCTGATTTAAAAGTAATAAGCATTTCCTAATGACACCCTAATGAGACAGATCTTTATGATTCCATTTCCTAAGGCTTTCCAGACCCACATTTGCCACAGGAGGCAAAGCAGCAGCGCCAAAAGCTCAGGGAGAAGCGTGGCTGTGTTTCTGGGGTGAGGTTCCCAACACCTTTCCCACCATGGGTGGAAAATTTGGGTCTGGCCTTTGAAATAAAAGAACAAAGGAGTGACCTGTTTTCCTTCTCCCGGGGCTGAGCATATCCCCTAGGCAGCTCGATGGAAATTGTAATTATCCCAGAGCTAAGAATGGCAGCATTTATGATTAAAAACGAAAGCCAGTTTGATGCAGAAGAATGGGTATTAGATCACTTTGTACTTCTCACTAATTATTACATCATGAATGGCTGGTTTTATTTTTTAAAGCAGTCAAAACTACAAAGATCTCCATATGCAAATATTTCCTAACACTTTAGAAATTAATTAGAACAAAAATATTTTGAATAAATTGCTGCAGATGACATACTTTTTTAAAGATTTATTCATGGTTAAAAAACCCTTTATTTTCCCTTGAAGAATCACAGATAAACATGCTTTTGATACACATGAACTCATTTCAAAGCTAAAAACTACTTTCAATAAAATCAAACTGTTCAGGTATTTATTAGGATGGGCTGCCCTGGGAGGGGGTGGAGTCACCATCCCTGGAAATGTAAAAATTAAATATATGTGGCACTGTGCAGCATGGTGGCGTTGGGTTGAAGGATCTGGGAGGTCTTTTTCAACCTTAATGATTTTCTGATTTTCCTCTCTGCTTAGTAATGAGGAGAAATAGGAAATTGTTAATTAAAAAAGTATATTTTTAATTCCAAGAACTTTCTATTGGAGCATCACGTCCTTCTGGGATAAAAAACACCTCGGAGGAAAAGGGCCACAGGAAAAATGCAGCTACAGGGTGCAGGGAGGGAGGCAGGGCCGAGTTTAGGAGCTTGTAAAAAAAACCTTTTCTCCAGAAACCTGGACCTGTGCTGAACAGGGCAGAGCAGGGAGCAGGAATTCCAGTGGGTCTCCATCCAGAAAGTCCCCTTCTCAAGGTAAGGATGTTTTCTGTGCCAAATGCAGAGGATCTGCTGTGTGGGCAGGTGCTGACAGCTTCATCCAAACACGGGGGAGCAGCAGCTCTTCCAAAGCCTCCTGAGAAACAGGAAAGCAGGGGAGGAGGAGGAGGGAAATCTGCTCCAGCATCCTCCTGGCTGGTGACAACACGGAGCAAATGTTCCTCATTCCCGTAAACAATCCTGCACCTTGAGAGCAGGAGGTGTGGTTTGGGGTTCTTTCTGTGAAATAATTATAGGTGTGATATAATATATAGGTGTGATATAATATATATAATATAATCTGTGAATAATTAAAGGTTGCCTTGGATGTTTGCTCGATCCATCTTCCCACGTGCAGCTTTCTCACAGGGCTTGCCTCTAACGCTTTCACTTTGGGCATCTGTAGGAGTCTGGAATTCCTCGTTAGAAAAACCACACTGATGGATGTTGCCCAGGTGGGAACACCCCTAAAAATGTGTACAAATGAGGGATGTGAGGGGTGTGTGCAGGCAAACTCTGTGTGTCCAAAAACCCCCTGATTTCAAAGGAAATTGGGGAAACACACTGGCAGCTCAGCCTGTGCAAATCATCATCTTCACCAGCAGGAAGAGGCCTTAGGAACTGGATTTTTGGGCATTTTCTGAGCTAGTAACAAACCCCCAGTTTTGTGCAGGGTTTGCAGAACCTCAGAGCTGCTCAGTCTGAACTTCTGACCTGCCCACAGCTTTGTTTTACTTGGGTTAGCTGTGACAGCAGCGTCTCTAAACAACCAGTTATCTCTGGATAATCTGGTTTATTTTCGTTATCTTGGTGTGCTACAAACATAGTTTTATAATCATGGCAGTAATTCCATGTGAAAGGGGAATTTTAATGAGCGCAAGGCAAAGATAAAATGCAGAGAAACACAGGCCTGGTGCAACAGGGAGAACTGGGGTTGTAGGATGAGGAATACACACATGGGATGGTAAAATCTGGGGCATGAGAGACCTCCAAGGCAGCAAACAGCTCATCAGGATTGAAAGAAATGCAGACCTAGAGAGGGACAGAACCAAAAATGGTATTGAAAATATGTGAAAGGCACCATGTAAATTCGGATGAACTGTGGAGCTGCTGTTCAGTGAAGAAGGAAAATAAAAATGTGAAAGCATGTTGACAAACATGAAAAATGACCACAAATTAATCCCAGAGTGAAGTAGGAGAAATCACCACCTCCATCTAGGCTGCTAATGACCCTTGAATGAGATCACTGGGGTTTCAGTTGTACCAACAGCACACTCCGGGCTGGATATCCAATCTATGAGTCCCATTTGCCCATGAACAGGATTGACAGTGCAGCAGCTCCATCACTGCCCTCCCATCCCTGCTCAGCTGCAGACCAAGGCCAGCACTCCAGAGGTGTTGAATTCCTTGAGGAATTCTGCTTTGGTACTCCCTCCCCAGCTGACACTAAAGCACGGTCACCCCAACACGTCACTGCCTGAAGGACTCACCCAAAAAATCCCCTTCCTCGAACTGCAGAGGGCAAAGAACCAGGATATTCCTTCCCAGTGAAAAATGAGGGGTGCCTGGAACGTATTATTTCAAAATGTATCACGGGTCTAAACAGGATTAAGGTTCAGAGCTAATCTGGGGGGGTAGGAATTTAAGGAAATATAGATTTTTTTTTCACATATTTTGCAGGAGCCGGGTGAATCCATTTCCCACAAAGTTTGTTCAACTGGCCCCTGCAACAGCACAATTGACTTCATTAGTCTGTCTCAGAGCCTTCTTGTTTTGCCTACCAATCAAGATAATCACCCTGTCACATGAGCTCTGCAGCTGGGACAAATTGGAGGTCTTGGGAACCAGCTGGAGTTGAGCACCCAACCCCACAAAGCTTCCTTGGAGCGTGTGCTTCCAGCAGTTCTGTCCTGGAGTTTAAAATACATCCAAAAGGTGGTGAATTTCCATTTCCTCCTGATTTCTCCCTGCTCCACATGATTGCTATGGCCAGTTGCACTCACACCAAGCTCTCGAGGGGAGCAGAGAATTGTGCTTTGACCATCAGGTGTTTTCTGGGATATTCACATATTTTCCCTGTCATGAGCTCCCCCCAGCCCTTTCTGCCTTGCTGAGGGCAGGACTTGAGGAACGTGCAGGAATCAGCTCCAGCAGCATCTCCGGATTTCAGGATTCAACAGATTTAAAGGCATTTCCCACGAGATTTTTGCTGCAGCTTTTCTCAGATGCACATGGTGAAAGTCACAATCTGTGTGGAGAGCAGAGAGGGAAAACAGAAAACACCATTTTTCCTATGAATCTGTTCAACAATATTTTTGTAGTGGCAACGGCTTCACTACCCCCATGAATCTGCTGAAGCGATAAATTCCATTCATTTCCCTCTATCTGTGATAAATCTTGGCTTGAAATTAATATTCCTACACAGGAAGGCACAGACGGCTTTGAAATGTCCATGAACCCTGCGAAAATCTGAAAAATTTGAACTGCTAATAAAACACCAACCAAGCAAGGGAAGTCTAAGACTCCTCTGGTTCACTCCTGCTATTCCCTGTGACTTGCAGTGGTTTTCCATGGGGAATCTCAGCTCCTGGTGAACTGATGCAAGGGCACAGCGAGGAAGCCACTGCAGCCACGTGACCCTTCAGACATTGTCCAAATCCCACTGCTTTTATACTTCACATTCCTTTATTTCACAAATATTTCCCCGTGTTTGGAGCACAACTCAGTAGTTTCAGAGCAGAAGGCTGAGGCCAGCTTTGCCCACGACAAAGTGCAGCCAGTGCAAACCAGACCGTGGAATGAGTTTCATGGAAAAATAACCTTACAAAGCATCATGTGGCACCTGCAGCTCAGGTCCCAGGGCCTGTTTGGAAGAGGTTTCCCCTTTCCCCACATCAGACAGGCTGTGTTTGTGGATCCAGGGCAGCAAAAGTGGGGAAAAAACATTTATTTTTCTGCTCAGGTTGCTGCTCTGCAAAGCCCCAACATCAGAATTCTGCCTCACTGTCGTCTGTGGGCTTGGTCATGACCAGGAAACTCCACAGAGCTCAGCACAAATTCAGGTTTCCACATCACCAGAATTTGGCTGGATGGTGAAAATAAAAAAAATAATTTGGTTGTTTAATAGCAGCTCAACAGAACTGAGACCATGGAGACAAACATTAAACAGCACAACCTTCTAAACTAAAGGGAAATTTCCTAAAATGGTCCTAGAAAGCTCCAGGAGAAGACAGGTACTGCCCATCTGACTGATCTCTGAGGGGTGAGAAATTCCAGGGGGCCTGGGATCAGGCAGCCACACGTGGAATTTATAAAACCTTCTGATCTACAGCTTGTGCTCGTGCCTTTGATTTTAAACCAAATTGTTCTATTTTTCCCAGCCGCACTTTTGTTTTAGGCAGAAACCTTAATACGGCACTGTGACATGTATTTAAACAAATGGCAGATTTAATTAATCCAGGATGGGTTTAGGAACAGAGCAGATCACACTTTTGAGCTCTTATTATTTGATCAGTCAGCTTAATCCCGAAGAGCAACACTGGCAGCTTCTTACTGCACCTCCTTTCATCTTTCTTTCTTTATTACTTTTTTTATTATTTTAATCACAAGCCTTTTGTGTTTTATAACCTCTTCTGCTAAGTAAATCATAAATACTTTGAAGGGTAATTTCAAATATTTCCTCACAACCTTTTCTCCCCCTGTTCCCATTTTGCTGCTGATTTCCTCCTTCGTGTCTCGGCAAAATCCAAGACCCAGCGACAGAAATTTTTTGTTGTCACAACTGAATATTTTTCAGAAAGCCTTTCAGAGGAAAATCTAAGTGTTCTTCACCTTCCAAGCCTTCTGGCATGGAGCTGACATCACATACACGAGGTTCTTCGCTCAGACAAGCCTCCAAGCAATCCAGCAGCATCGCCAGCAAAGATTAAGGACACACCAAGGTCAAAAGAAAGGAAAAAAAAAGCCCAAATAAAATAGTACCAGCAAGGCTCACTCTGTTAAAGTATTTAACTGCAGACAAACAATCCCAAAACCTGGAGAAAAAGAAGATATATCTGGATATTCTCGGATTCAGGATGCCCTCTGAGAAAAATTTTCGGTGCTTAATTATTTAAACTGCAAAAGGCAGTTTAGATAAAGCAGAGTATGACATCACTCAGCCAAATCTTTTAATGATATCAATTTCAAGTTTAACAACAACTATATTTCACAGAGCACTCTGGGGATTAAAGTGATTTACTGGAGCTGTTTCTGAAAATACACTGGTTGAGTTGAAATCTAAATTGTTTGTATGTAAATCTGGCTGAAAAAAACATCTTAACAAGCGAGGTTTGCAACGTGAGACGTTAATGAAATTGGATGTCACAGCCCAGAGTTAATGGCTCTGTGCCCTCCTGCGTGTGCTGCTGCCTGGTTTTGTGTTGGGATAACGGGATTGGAACAGGAATCTCTCAAATGCCAAAGGAAAACCCTCAGGTAAAGGCCTCCAGGAATGGCAGCCGGCTACAACCAGCCCTTGTTCCATTCTGCACAGGAACCCTTGCTCCCCAAAACTCCAACCCTGCCTGAGCTCCGGGCTCCAAGGCTGGCAGTGAACTCAGTGCCAACCCAAAGTCTGGGCAGTTCGTGTCCTTGTCCACCTCCCTCCCTCCCAAACATCCGTGTGGTCTCCTTCTAAATCCTGAAATTGTACCAGAAATCCACTAAAGATCTAAACACCACTGTGTTTTCCCCTTGGCAATTCCCAAACCAAATGGTTCCCATCGCTGGGAATTCCCTGGTTTCCAAAATCAGTCTCTAGGGAAGAGCTCTGTGAGGGAGAGGGGGAAAGGTCTTGGCATTGGCATTGGTGAGATGCTCCTGGTTCTCTCCCTGGAAAGGGAAGGCTTTGAAGTGGAAGGAGTTCCTCACCTCCCACCCTTCTCCTGCCCAGTCCTCCAGCTGCAAAGCAGAGCTCCCCAGGCCCCACGTGAAGGATTTTGGGGAGCCAAGGCTGGAGCATCCTGCTCAGCTGCAGGCACCCCTGGCACCTCACGTTGCTCAAGCCTGTTACATGTTCCAGACTCGCTGGAAAGAAGAAAATTTTTATTTGGGCATTTCCTAGCAGGCAAAGAAGAAATGGGGATGATGCCACGGGCTGGGGAAGGGTTTGATCTCAGATTAGGTCATCCTGCTTCATGCCCAGCCAGAGCTAATTGTTAATCTGCTCAGTGCTCCCTCCCAAGCTCTGTCAGCACCCAGTGTCCTGCACGCCAATAAATATTCTGGGCAGCCTCCTCTCCCACCTCCCATTTCTGCCTCTTGCAGGAGAGCACCTGAATTTCAGCCCCTGCATTCCAAAAAGACATGAATTTCAAACAGCTGTGCTTCGTGGACTCACTGCCCACAGAACCCGCTGGTAAAAATCCATTTTAGAGCTCTTTCTGCAGGGATTTTCATGCAGTCAGTGACATTCTGTGCAATCAGAGGCCAGCTTCAACCTATTTCTGCTTACACTTGTAAATAAAACTTTCAGGAGGGGGAATTTTGTGCTTTTTGCGTGGTTTGGATGGTCTGAGCTGGGATCCTACTGTTAAAGTTATCTGACAATAAACAGCCTGGAACTGATACTTTCCCTGGCTTTTCTCCTAAAATTCCTAAGGGGTGAGCCAAATTTTTGCTGTGCCCACAGAATCTGGCAGGGTGACCCCTCTCTGTGTACTTAACACAAACCAGCAGAGAATGATGAAGATAATTCCATGAAATCCAGATCCCAAATCCTGACTCTTAACACGGGATTTGTTAACCAGATCCATCTCCTCTAATACCTGAGTACATCATCACACTTGTTGGTGGGAGGGATCTACTTTTGCCGCCCCAATTCATTCTAGACCTCGCAGAGTTCAGCCCAAGCAAATTAACCTTTTCCATTCCAGCAACCAGAACTTCCTCTGGTGCATTCTCGCATTTTGTTCACTCTGGAAACCCCAAATTTTTATGATTTCTAGAAGCCCAACCTCCTTTACCACAACAATTCATCAGCTGGGTGTGTCCTGCTTAGAGAGAGAGAGAAGTCACTTGTTTGGGGAAAGAAATGCAGGAGAGCTTCACCAAAAGGTTTCCTGTCTCAGTTTTAAAGGAGCAATGCAATAAGGGCCGTATCCATTCCCTCTCCCTTCTCTTCCCCCGGTTCCCTGCACAGGTTGCTCACCTCCAGCTGCCAGGCAACACGCCTGTCTCACATGGCCTGTCTCACATGCTCTGCATCCCCGTGTGAGCCGAGAAAAAAGGGGGAAAAAAAGGATCCTGCAGGGGCAAAATTATGCTGAAAAGTCGGGAGCGCAAACTTTTCACTGCGCTCCCTCCCCTTTCTCCCGTGCTCAGCGTCTCTCCCAGCACATTAAATCTCACCTCCCCTCTCTGCAGAGCAGCACAGACCTCAGGTAACCAGAGCACGCTCAGGATGGGCACTGGAAAAACCCCCAGACAGGAGAAAGTTCCCAGAGCAGATCCCTTGCTGCTGCAAGTGCTGAAATTCCCTCTGGACAAGCAGCTCCCACGGGATGCTGCTGCTACAACAAATCCTGCACGTGCCACGCTGATCTGGGACAGGTTGCAGACATGGAGCTTTGTGTGCTCTGCAGCAATGGCAACTCCATTTTCTTTACTTTGCTTATTATCAAAGGCTTTAAAATGTGGCCATAAAGCAGAACTCCTCCGGGCTGCAATTTATTTCTAATGCAAGGTCGTAGTGCTGCCTGAACTCTCTCTCTCTCTCCTGTTATCTGCCCACACAGACTACGAACATCTCAAAGAAATAATAAAAAGCACCATTCACTTGAGCTCCTCTTTATGTGCTCCTCTATTCCTGTGTAATCCAATTATTTGAGGGGAGTCTCACAGGACTACACTTGGGATAAAAATAAGTTTACAACTTCATATGCAGAGACATGTTTGTTCAGAAAAAGACCAACTGCACTGCTCTGCTCTCCTTTAGCAATACTGATTCCCACTTTTTTAGGTCCACACCTCACTCCCAACCCTCAGCATTCCCTGGAAACCACCACAGTGCCAAGCTTCCTTTAAAAGTACCACAAAATTCAATACATTTCTGTGCTTTGCTTCCCACCACTGCTGATCCCTTCAGCAGAACACTTTTTTTGTTCTCAGACCCCAGTTTGGAAATGGGTTGGAGCACAAATCCGGCTCTGAGCCTCAGTTTACCATCAGTAAAATACCCGGAGCCCTTTGCTTCCCTCCTTTATGCAAATTGTTCAGCACAGAGAATGACTTTGGCTGCTACAACAGCTCCATTTCCGACAGATAATACTATTTGCCATCCAAACTATCTGTAAAACAGTCACACTTGGTGGCAGATTTCTGCCAAATAAAAAAAAGAAGGATGCAAAACAAGCAAACATTTCATTTCAGAATGAAGCCAACTGAGCATACTCCTGAAACAAAGACCCAAAGACAAATTTATCTCATTCAGGCCACAATTTTCTAAGGAAATGATGAGATTTTCAGATCTCCTGGAATTTCAAGGCTGAGGCAGTCATGGTTGAATAGAATATTGGGGTTTGGCTCTGAATTACTTCCTGCAGAAGAGCAGGAGAGGGCAGAGCACATCTAGGCTGTGGATGTGCCACTGCCCCTGCGGTTTCAGCCTGGGTGTCTGTGCCACCACGAGGATCACACACAATTACTGATGTGGATTCCAGAGCAAAAGGCTGTCCCACACTCTGAGCCCTTTCCTGGCATGGCCAGGGCACATTTCTATCCCCCTGACCCTTCCCACAGCTGTAAGATCTCTCCAATCCTAAAGTAAGACCCGCCAAAAGCTCTGAAGGGCCAGGGTGTCCCTGCAGTGCTCACCAGATCACACCTTCTCCTCTATAAATACACCAGCAGGGACCTGTGAGTTATTTTTGGGTTTCGCTTTGCCTCACAGAGACTTTTTCAGTCCAAAATTCCCCAAAACCAAGCCCCAAGTCTGGGCATTTTCCCTGGATTTCCACTTCACGAGGCCTTCAGCAATCCCTGTGCTTCTCTTGGTCCATTCCCAGCCATCCCCCTGTGACAGGACAGGTTTACCCTTGGGACACGGTGGCATCATCCCATCCAACCAGGGTAAATATCACCTTGTGTTGATTCATGGCTCTGAAAACATAAACCCCAGGGGCAGCAGATGATGTTGTGCAGAGAGCTCACAGCCGTGGCTGGATCACCACTCCAGTTTCTGTGCAGCAAACAACGGGGAAAACAAGCAGGGAGAGATTTAGGATGTTTTGCCCACAGGCATAAAACCAATACATTTTGTTCTCAGCCTGCAGGCCCAGAAAAACATTTAATTCTGGAGTATTCCTTCAGTGCAACACTGCTGTGCCTCAGCTGCTCGTTCAGTGAGAGGGGAACATAAATCTCACTCGAGAGAGGAAATAGGTGTTCAGTGTGGAGAGTCTCTGGTTGAAATTGATGTTTGCAGGGAAAAAAAATGGGTTTTCACAGCCAAATAGGGGCACTATCCATTGTGCAGCCTGGTTGGAATGTTCTTTAAAAGCATCCAGAGAGTTTCAAAGATGAAGAAACGAGACCTTCAGAGCTAATTTAAGGCAATTAGAGGATTAGTGGCTATAGGCTGGGGGAAGTGAGAAATACAAAAAGCAGATTTTGAGGGGGTGAAAGTGTTTTCTTAAAACTATCACCCATATCAGCATAACAAAATATTAAAATCTGTCTGAACCACGCTATCAATCCTTTGAGAGACCTGTTCCTCACACAGACCTCTCACCAGCACTGAAAAATGAATTAGAAGACAAAACAGCTGCTAAATTCCAGAGGCAAAGCCGTTCCCACAAGACCTTTCCAGAAGGGCACACCCTCTGTAGGAACTGTGTCAGAAATAAATTACCCTGAGGGACACCAGTGGGGCTGCTGACACCTTCCACCTCACCACACAGATGTTTCACCCATGAAAGAAGTCAAGAAAGTATCTTCTACCTTGGATTACATTCCAAAAACATTAAAGGAAGGCGCCTTGAGTTATGTACTGGCTTCTCTGCTTAACTCTGTCCCAGTCCGTTTCAACCATATTTTCTCAGCAAAGCATCTCTTGTGCCCAAAATCTGCGGTGTCTGGTTGAAGCTGAGAGTCCTTGTGGCCAGCAAGCAACAGCCCAACAGGAACAGAAGGAGACTTGCACCCACCAAACCCCACGTCTGCATTTGCACTTCTGCAACCAGCAGCAGAAATTCTCCAGGGAGGAACAGCAGGAACCCCCCAGCGCAGGGGTGTGAGGAGCCGCCCTTGGAGGGAATTACTGTCCTCAGACAAACACAAGTGCAGCTCCAGTGGGGAGATATTTGAGTTCTGAACACATGGATATCACCTGAATTGCTTCATGTCACCGAGGAAATCTGTGCTCCCACTGACTTGGGCAGAACCAGATGGACCCTGCACGTAGGGAGGGTTTTCCTCAGCTTCCTCCAAGCCTCTCACCTTCATCTCATTCTGTGATGCTGCTGTGGTCGTTAGTGGGGTTAGTGCACTGCACAGGGGCAGAGGGGGACAAAGAGTGTTTGTTTTTATATTTCTGTATTGAAAAGTCCTCTCTCATCTCCTCGGAACTGTCCAGCAATGAATGCAGACAAAAAAAAGGACTCCCAATAAATGCTGCCTACAGGTGAATGCCCAGAAATAACAGGGGAGGTGAAAACGGGCTAAAATTAATTAAAGCTTGAAATGTTGGCCAAGACAATTAGCAGCCAAAACACTCCCTGGCCCCTGGCAGAGTGGCCTGTGGTTTCTAAACCCCTCTCTCAGCTCTCAGCTCTCACCTTCCCTGGGTGCCCATTCCAGTGCAAGGGAAATGAAGATGTTGTGAGGCTGCTGAGCAGCTTTGCAGCACAGGCTGTGTCCCTTGGCCAGACAGCACGAGGGGAAAACCTCCTGGAACGAAACCTGCTCACAATCAAGACAAGCTCCAAGCATTGAAGTGTTTTCCTCTCTGGACAGCATTTTAAATTCGAGCTTCCAGTGTCCCAGGGAGAGCTGTGGGAGCCCAGCCAGGGCTGGGTGCTGGGGCTGGAGCTGTCCTTCCATCCCCTGATGCCACTTTGGGTAAGGGCTATTGATACAGGACGGCATTTCCCAGCAATGGTGCCACGAGGAGGTCACATTCCACTGCTGCAACTTCTATGTTCAGCCCTTAACAACACTGATATTCTGCTATTTATCCAAGTACAGCTCAATTGATGCACCCACCTGGCGGGTTTGGCACCACAGGAGCTCCCAGGCACCAGGAATGAGTCCCACAGGAGCCTATTCCAGCATTTTCTTCCTTCTTTAGTGGCTTTTTCTGTAAATAAACATTTGCAACTACAGTTTATCCCCTATTCCCAGAGTTCATGTTCCCAGGTGAGGCAAACTGCTCTCTAGGACTGCCACCTATAAAAGTCTCTTCTCATCTAAAGCATTGTATTTCCTCCTGATTTTGTTTGGTATTGATCTGAGAAGTATTTAGATGAATAATTCCCAGATTAACTATTGGGTATTTTCATCTCCTCATTTACTATGTGCTGTTCAACTGGTCAATTAAAACCCCTCTGCACAGATCTTGTTCTCTTGGTGGGATGTTGCTTTTCAAACAGCAACTTGAACTGCCCAAAAGTGGTTGAAATCGGTAGTTTTTCAGCACCATTATTCATCCTGAATTTGACAAAACATAACTGATCATGAGCAGCAATTATGCCTTAATATGCAAATCAGAGAACTGTAGGACGGAAATCCAGCCCAACCCTTTCATGCACAGAAATATCCACCACGTTTTTTATTGTTAATTATTTCATTTGTCAGTAAATACCACGAATGCCTCTTTTGACACTTCCCATGTTCTTCTGTGGGCTCCAGAGCAGCTTTTTCTCGCCATATCCCCGTTCATTGACCAGCTAATTTCAGTTCCTCTCTCTGATCCTCTCAGATGAGAGTTTTGTTTGTATAATGGATTAAATAATAAAGCCAAGAAGTTGTGGGGTTTATATTTAGATAAGTATATATTTAATATTTAGAGAGCAACTGGAAAACCAAGAATTGGCTAAGGCAAAATAAAGAACTCAAGTGTTGATATGCACTAATTTGCAATTTAATTCATTGATTTCTGTTGTTAAATGTGCACCATACATTGCCAGGTTCAAGTGTTTGATGCATTTAGAGTAGAGAAAGCAAATCTAAAGCCACAGTGGCACTGTGGAAGTGAGGCAGGGTGCTGAGGAGAGCCGTTCTCCAGGCGGCTAAAATCCAGAGGCAGCCTTTTTTTTTTTCGGTGTCTAAATATGGCCTGGTTTGAACCCTTCAAGGCTGCCAGAGAAGGGCTCTGCAGCTTCACACCAGCCCAACGAGACGTGAAGAAAGTGGCATGTGCCACTTTGAGGGGACACTCTGGGACGAGGGCTGGGTGCTCAGCAAACAGCGAGGAGCAGCGTGGCAGCTGCAGCAAAGGGAGACTTGACAGCATTTCATTCCTTGTGACCTGTTTGTTCTGCCCTGCTCTGGCACCAACACTTAGCCAGCCACTGGAAGGGAAAAAAAAAACCCACAAGCAAACAAAAAGTGCCTGTGCTGCTGTGGAAAGACATTTATTGGGAAGATGGCAGCTGCACCAACAGGTGAAAAGGAGCTGTCGCTGCTGCGGTAAAGCTCTGATTGAATTTAGCACAAAATCACTTGAAAATCAGGCAAATGTGACACAGCCACTCTCCCTTGTGTTTGGCCATGTCCAGCAAGCACAGCCACAGCTGTTCTGCTTGCCACATGTGACTCCAGTGCACACTAGTGAAAAATAAAACACCTTCTCCACCGCTTCCTCTTGAGCCTCATCCGAATTTCAATTCCATTCGGGCTCAGTCTTAGCTGGTAGCAACAATAATCCTGACCAGCATCTTCCCTGCAAAAGCTGGGATTGCTGCATGATCTTCCTGGCACCACAAACTCTGCTTTTTACAGTCCCAGTGGTTTTGTTTCAAGCAGTGCTCACTGTGCAGACCATTGCTGTGACCCTGGGTACCGAGCACTGTGAAAGGCTGATGCCACCACTGTCACCAGGAAGGATTTTTGGGCTCACTGAGGGTTCTTGCAGCCTCTCAGGTTTCAGGAGAATCTGTGGCACCTGCCTCAGTGTGACACTGATGGGTACACGTGGCTTTCAAAGCAGCTGCTGTCCCCAAAATGACACACCAAATGCAAGCTGTAGGTGGATGATTTTAAAAGCCAAGACAGATTTATTCCTAAGTATGTGTTTATATTTCAAATAAATGTATTTTAAATATCAACTCCCATCTGGATCCTTCTGCTCCGTGTGTTACCTTGTCTTTGAACTCTCTCCTGCCCTGTTCTTGCTTAGCTCAGTGCTGGGAGTTGACCTTTTATTGCAATGAGAAACAAGGCCTTGGGCAAGGCAAGTACAAAATAAATGGACCAAAGTAAAATCTGATGGATTGCTTGAGTTACAACATCAAACTGCTAATGCAAACGTTATTCCTCATAAATCACTTCACTTTCCTAAACTTCCTCTGTGTAAGAGCAGCCTTTGCGTGTCAGAGCATTACATTCACTGATGGTTAACACACACTAAAATACAATCCCAACCTGCCTCTTCTGAGGGCTATTTTAATTCTTCCAGAGGAGCTGGGAAAGTGTTAAGTCCCTTTCTTCAAATAGATCCATGTCCTTCTTCCGTGGCCCCAGAAAACAACCTGGAGCTACACGGCACTGCTGTGCGTGCCTGGTACGGCTACAAAGACAGCAGTGCTGGTGAATGCTGCTAACTGGGCAGTTCCTCTCAAAAAAAAAAGGATAAAAAATTAAAAGTGATTTTGCCAGTGGATTTCTGTCTGAGACAGTGAATAAAAACCATCCTGGGGATAAATTTCTATCACAGGGTTGTGCCAGATCAGATGTTTAGGCTTTATTTCATTATCTAAGTTGCTTCCCAAAGCAGGTGGGGCTGGGACTGCATGGCAGTGCCCAAAGAGGACATCGAGCTCTTTCCTGCACTGATCCTAAAGCTGTGGGAGCAGGGGAAAGTCCTGCTGGCAGATTTACATCAGCCAACTCCTCCTGCACTCCAGCAAGCCCCCGAGTGTGTGCTGAGAGAACACGGGCTGCACCAATGATGTGCAAATAATAAATTGGGCATCACCTTTTATGCTTTTGCTGAACTGGGGAAGGGAGGACAGGATTTATGTCACTGTTCTACAGAGGGTACCAAGCAACTCCCTGTAGACAATTCAGGTTTCTAAGGGAGCACCCTCCAGGTCCGATCCTGAAAAAGCAATTTGAGCTATGCTGAAAAAGGAGCATCAATCAGGAATCTCCAAAAAGTTCATTTCTCCAGACAACTCTCAGCTCAGTTCCTTTTGCAGGACTTAACAGAGATGGATTTTGAATCTCCTCACAGGGTCAGAGCAGCTCCCTTTGCAGCCAGCAGAATTTCCCAGCTGGCAGCCCTCGGGTGCAAGAATCAGCTCTGTGACAGATGCAGCGCTGCAAGACTGGATCTCCTTGGTCTCAGGAGAGAGAGACTTTAACAGTTGTAATAACTTTAATAATTAAATCCATTCCATGTGTGTACAAGGATTTGGGCATTACTGCCCCTGATTCCTCCCTGCACACACTGACCAGGATGCTGCATTTTCCCTCCAATGCCACAGGGAATTTTGCTCTCACAGGCCAGACTGCTCTGAACAACTCTGGTTGATAAATATCCCACGATATGTAAATATTTGGGGTCTGGCACAGGCAGCTGCTTGTAGCAGGGCTTTTCCTGGCAGCAGGTCTATGGGAAAACAGGCAGGGTCCTTTTAGGGCTGCTGGAATGGTCCCAGTTTGTACCAAGGACCTGCCCTCCACACTTCCATTGCTTCTCGTGCTCCTGGAGAGGCCACTTGAGCCTTGGCTCAGTGACTTCTATTCCCGCACTGGAGCATCACCAGCTTTGTACCCATCCTCAGCCTTACACACGGGGCCTCTACAGCCCCACAGCCCTGATCATCATCATTTACCCTCAGCAGCACTGACTCCCACTGTGGAAGGTAATTGCAGCATCAGAGCTGCTCTTCCTCTAGATCTCCTCTGAACAATGAAGCCATTAATGACTTCATTAACCTAATCTCTCCTTAATGCCTACATTAGGATTTTGGCAGCCCATGTTTGATTCACTTGCCCAAGTGACCTCTCTTTCCATCACACACCTTGCTTGTCACCCTGTTATCACCTCTTGGTGTGAACACTGAGAAGGGAAAGTGGGAAACCACCTCTGAACCACAGGGGAAAGAAATTCTAATGAAGTGGTTGAAAGCAAAATTGGATCCATTCTGTCCTGGTTACCAGTCAAGCAGATTTCCCTAATTATGTTTGAATTAGTTTATCTCTCTTTTCCTCTCCACATACAGAGAGGCACATGCATAAAACTAAAGCCTGCTCCCAGGTAGGTATAGACACATTCATTCCAGAGTTTTAAGGGATTGAACTGACCAAATAAACAAGCAAAATATATTGAAAAGCCTGGAAGTCAATTCAGGGAAATAACATGAATAGCTGAATGCTTGCTTACAGGTACAAACCAATAAAGCCTAAAATAACTGATTTACAGCAGCTTTGAATTATTAGCTGCTGCCAGAGTTGGCAGTTTAGGTGAATTTAAGGAACTCAAATTCGTTCTCAGTCAGTAAGTTTTCCTTGGTGCTGGAAAACCAAAGTGCAAAGCTCACCTATAGTTACAGAAATAATGATTGGGTTGGGTTTATCCATAGCAACTTCCCAAAAATCAGGCTGTTAACGTGTGATCCCCTTCTGTGCAAAGCTCATAAAGCTGACACAATAAAGCTGTTTAATCGATGTTGATTTAAGGGAAGCAAGGATTTTAGGGAGAAGAAAACGTGGTTTTGTTCAGGTTTAGCCCAACAGGGTCAGGTTGAAGAAAAATGCTCGTTTTGTACATGTAAGGCCTTCTTTAAGACTGGAATAAAATAAGTTCTTACAGTTAAGGATGAACCTCATAAGAGCCAAAACAATTAACTCACTTCTCATAAAACAACCCCCTTATTTTCCTACTGAAATGCAGAAGGGGAAGTGCTTGAGGTGCAGCTTCTCAGCGAGGGTCGGGGTTATTCACTGGTGTCTCTTTGGTCTCCAAATGAAAATTAAACTCCAGGTGGTTCCTCAGGAACTAGCCAAGATAATCTCTCCTCTAAAAATGCTTATAGAGACAGAAAAAGATTTTTAAAGTCCCTTCATTTAAGTTAATTCCTTTGGGAATTCCTCCAGGGCTGAAGGTTCTGCTGTCCAGTCCCAGCCATGCCCTCCAAACCCAACGGGTTTTTCCTTCATCAGTGCTGTTTAATGGACAGATTCTTTCAATCAGCTCCTTTGCCATGCTCTCCCAACTTCCACATCATCTGAGACATGTCTCAGGCTATTCCCATCTCTTTTCTGGATAGCTTTGGACTCTGTCAAGTCCTGGCATATAAAATACAGTTATTTCCTGTAATACTGGAAATTTTCCTGGAGCAATTGCTTTCAAAGGCATTTCGATGTCTACCTGTATCCGGGCTGAATTCTGGCTTTATTAAGGTGGAAATCCACGTGAGCTGCTGTCAGGAACAGCAAAGTTCAGCCTGCCCTTACACTGCAGATTCTCAATGACCAGACTCAGCTAATCCCACGCTTTATTGCCCAGTTAATTGGTTCTGATGACTGATTGTCCCCCTGTGCTGCTTTACCTTGTAAAGTGCTGCTACAGGTGAGTCTTTGGAGCTCTGAAATGATGTTTTTCTCTGCACAAATGGTTTGAATTATGATTTTTCGAGCATGAAGTAATATTGCTGCTCCCTGTGTATTGTTTTAGCTTGTCCTAAAAATCTGCCTCCCATCAATCCTCAGCTGAGCCATGCAAATATGGAATTTATTCTCCTCCATCATCCTCACGTGAAGCCAAAGTCAGTGCCAAAGGTGAGGGAAAGCACCTGTGCCTGTGGTGACAAACCCAGCCCGAGGTCTGAGTTACCTGGGAGAGCTTCTCATCCCTCCCTGATGGGAAACAAGTTCCTTGTCAGGCCCGTGCTCATCAAAACATCCCGGGATTAAGGGCAGCAGGTATTGTCAGAGCTCCTCAATGTCCGCAGAGACCGCGGCCAGGCTCCCCCTGCCATTCCAAAGGGAATGCTTCTCACAAAGACAGAAAGGGAAAAACATGCTCTGCAAACACTCTGGGCTGACCCCCAGGCTGTTTGGCTCCCTCAGTGTCACCTCACTGACCCTTTTCTTCCCAGGCAAAGGTTTCCACATCATCTGCTCCCAGCTTCTGCCATTTTTCTTGGCATAAATCCCCGGGTTTTCACAGGTGAAAACAGCAAGAGACCACAAAATATCACCTGGTCATAATTAGCCATTAAGCTAAAGCCAGTAGATTTTTTACTTTATATATTATATATTATAGTAGGTATTTTAGATTACTTTCCAGAGGTATCCAAAGAATTAAATTGATTCACAATGATTTGTGAGATCAAATGAGCACTATGCAATGATTATTTCACAGCTGCCTCACTGCATCAAATTCCCCTTCCCCAATGGGGGGAATTTAATTTAATTTAATTTCATTTCATTTCATCAATTAAATTATTAATTTATCATTTATCTTCACCTGGAAATGAATCACCTTCCATCCTTATCTGGATATATATTCCAGAGGAAGCCTTGCTCAATACCTGTTTTATATACACTATTTTCAAATAAATGTAAAATTAATTCAAGAAGAGCTTTTAAACTGCAGATAAAATAAGAACAAATAAATAAATAAACAAAAGCAGAGCATGCAGACAAAGCCCTGAGGTTCTCCCACTCCAAGGGAATCTCAGGAGTGGGATTTGGCTCCTCTACAAGGACACAGAGTCAGTTTGAGCATCCGTGTCACCGAGCAGCAGGTGGTGATGGCTGACAATATTGGATGTTTACATTTCTCTGTGCTCTTGCTCTGAAACCAAGGCACACATTACAATTTTTAGCTTTCCAGGTCTCCAGTAGGATGATGACCAAATGCTTTGCATGGACAAATAACCACCACATGCAGCTTTTAGGGTCCCAGAACTATTGGGTCCCTTGAATTATCCTTTCCTCTGGTGCTCAGTTCCACTGAGGGTTGCATGTCCAGCACTCCAGCATGAGAAGAAAGTAACTTGTTTCTTCACTGTTTCACCTCTTTCTTGGAAAATGACGGAGAATACTTAAGAAAATTTAGATTTGATTTAATCTGTGAGAATTGGCTTTTCCTTTTAGCCCCTTTGCTGCCTTTTCTGCTGGGAAATCCAGCCAGATGGATTTCAGGACAGCATTGTGAGCAACTCCAGTTACCAGCATGGGGTTAGTCTGTTCCTCACCCACTTGCTGCAAATCATGCCCTGAGATTCCCTCTTTTTATCTGGCAACCTCCTTTTAGTCCTGTATTATTTTCCAACCCTTGGGGAGCACTTCCTGCAGCCCCAGGCTCGCTCTCAGTGGGATGCAGATGTTTTTCTCCCCTGGTGCTCCAGCCTGACCTCGCTCCCTCCGTGGCAGCCCTTCAAGACACACATAGCTTTTCAGATCTGTTTAATTGAAGCCTGTAGGTCTCTTCCCAGCATCCTAATTCAGCTCCTTTTGCTGCTTCTGGAGGAGACTGAGCTTTGTGGCCTTCATTTTCCAAGAGCCTCCAATCTCCTAATTAGGCACGTGATGTGAGGAGCCGGAATTTCACAAAATCCATCAGCATTTGAGCACTGACCTTCTGAAACTCTACCCATCAGCCTCACACTGGAAGCTACCAAGGCCTTAGGATTTATAATTTTTTTTTATTCTAAACCTTATTTTAGTAGCAAAATCCTGATGCCACTGGGCAACAGAGGTGCCATGATTTTTCAGGTGTTTCTGCAAATACACACAGTGACTTGAAGAAGCCCAGACACACTTTTATTCTATGCACAACCTCTTTTATACCATTAATTGAACAGGCTGAACTTAACACTGGCTAAGAAGAAAGAGAATTAAAATCACTCCTGGGATAACAGAAATGTGTGCTTGTCAGCACAAAGTATGAGGCACTTGGGAAGAGAGACAATAATTAGACTTCAACTAAGGATGCAGAATATGTGAAAAGACCAAGCCATCTGCTTGAAACAAAGATGGACTGGAACAATGAGAAACCTTCTGAGAAAGAGGGATAATCAGAAGGATAAAAAAGAGGATTATATTGCCCTGCTAGATTTCAACACCACCCCAGAAGGATTTGTTGTAACCTAAGAACCAAATATTGCATTCTGGCTGGCTGATGAACCCTGGCTGGCTTTGATAAGGAAGACGTGTGTCTGCAGCATGTTTCTTGGGGGGGAAAAAGTGAAATTGATACCCAAAGAGCCAGTTTTAATTTTCTGTAGCTAAGTGAGCTGTGGAGTGATGCAGCAGCACTGGTTCAGTGCCCTTGGTGGGGTAAAGGGAAGGAAACCACTGTGAGTATAACACACATGGATGCATTTTGCTTGGCTCCAAGTGGGAGCAAAAAGGAAATTCCCATCTGAAAGGAACATTTATTGCCACCAGAAATTCCTGCAGAGTGCTGCTGTGCAAAGAAGATTCACCTTTATGAAGGGGGAAGCACCTGCCTCAAGGCAGTGCCAAGAAAATCCAAACCAGCAGCGTTTCTCAGGGACACTTCTCCCAAACTGCATTTTGTGGTGTTTACAGATGAAAAGTTCAACTGGCACTGCTCCTGTGGGGGGGAAACAAGAGGGGTCTGCAGGCTCCAGGGGCTTAGCTGGATGAGGCAGGTGGGATTTGGAGGCTTACAGGGCTGGCTGCTCACCTGTCCTGGCGCTGTGGGGACGTAACAAACACCTGATCACGCCGGTGCTTCCCCTCTCAGTGCACCCTCCAGAGCTAACAGTCCCCTCCTGCCTTATTAGACTGATATCTGGGGGGAAGAAATTGCTGCCTGTCATGTTGATCAGGGCTAGACAACCCCCACTCCACGTGCTTGAAATCAGCACATCAAGGCAGGGAAAATTAATGAGCAATTTGGGGCTTCAGCTGGGAAAGGCAGGTTGACCTCAGCTGTTGTTCTGCAGAGATCAACTCCATGTGACCCTGGTCACGCAGACCTCAGACACTGCGGGAAGCAGCTCCCCTGACATTCTCCTGGGCTTGCCAGTGCTAATTCAAACCCCAAAAAAACACCAGGAAAAGTGCATTCTGTATGTTGGTCCCCCACCTACACAGGTTATACAAATCCATTTCCACTTCGTGCTCCCTGTCTATCAAACAAGAGTAATTTCCCCCTGGTGAATAGTAAAGTTTAATTAACATTTCTGAACTACTGCCGAGTGTTCATGTGGAATTAAACAGAAAGAACTAATAATGGAGAGAATATACAATTCAAAACAAAGCTGAATGCAAAATGTAGGGCATGTAGTCATGAATCTCATTTTCCACTTGTGCGTGGCACAATTTAAAGGACATTTTTAGCCTGCTCTGTGTGGAGGAGGACAAATACTATGCAGCTTTAAATAAATACGTGTTTTTAAAAGAGGTGTCTGTGGGACCAGCTGGGATTTTATCCAGGAGAGGATACAGTGGGTTTCTCTATTCCTTCGTATCACTTTATTTCTCCACCTTCTCTTTCCATAATGCTTTATTTTGTTTCTTTTCCTCACAGTCTGGGCTAGCAGCTCAGCCCACAAAGCTTTGCTCAAGTCCACCTCATTCCAAAAGGCTGGACCCGATGAGTTGGAGAATTCCTGCACGTGAGAAACCCACGCCAGAACAAACCCCATTCCCAGGTCTGGAACATGGACTCAGCAGGACAGATCCGAGCCACGAAACCAGAGGAACAAAATGTGGGATGCAAGCTGCTGCCTGTTGCTTAGCAACACTCCCCTGATGTCGCCCAAATCATGACCTCAGCACCAGAGATCTGCACAGGGATCATCTGATCTGGCAGCAAACAAAACCCCACGTCCCCATTTCACGCCGGCTCCGACGGCACCGTGGGCAAGGAGCGCGTTTGCCTCCTGATAAACTCTGAGAATGTGCCTGCTAATTAAAGCAATAATCTGCTTAAATTATGGAATTCTGACCTCACAGACAGAAAGGGAGGTGGGAGGGAGACAATGAGGCCGTGACTCAATCAGGTTTGCAGGGCAGATATCAGAGCCCTGCTGGGAGGGGACGGGGCAAGGTGGGCAATGAGCTGTTCGCTGAGGGAGCACAGCCATTCGTTGCTGTTCCTCATGCAACACTCAGCTCTCACATTCTGTATTTTTACCTTTTCATATTCTGTATTTTTACCCTTTATATTTATGAATGTATTAAGTTGCAGAGTGCAAGCATTTCTTCTTTTCTTTCCCAAAGATGTCATAGTCCATTTCCTTCATTAAACAGCAAAACTCAAAAACCTTTCAGATATAAAATCCAAACTAAGTTGCTTCATGAGACAAAAACGCTTCAATATTTTTCATCAAATATATGTTTCAATTAAACAAATAAATTACAGGAAATTTTGACTTTTCTCTCTTTAACTGGATAGAACTTATTTCATTCGACATCAACTTCTTATGTAGTGTGATAAAGAAAACAGAAGGCCACGTTTCGTCCTTTATTGCAGACCTCTGAGTGTGGAAAGCACTTGATGAAGCTGGAAACAAATTCTGCTCGAGGCACCCACCCAAAAAGAGTGTTCTTGTCCTTAGGCTCAAGAAATCCCTGGATGCTGCTGAGCAGATTTAACATCACAAGGAATGGAAGATTCATGAATAGAAAATGTTCCCCACCTCTGGGCTTTCTCAGTCAAACCCCCAACTTGCTCCTCCATATCCTTCAGTGTATTAAAACCTGAAAATCTGCCCTCTTCCCACCAACCTGCTCCTGGTCATAATTAAAAAAAAACCCAATTCACAGTTCCCTGAACACTAAAAATTAAGCCAGAGCCCTTGGCCCTCTCTAATCCTAAACTGCTGCAGCCAAAATGCTTAAAGCAAAATAAAAAATGGCCTTCCATCCATTTTTTAGCTAATCCTACTGCTCATACAGACATTAGCATACCTGAACTTCTACTTGGAACCTAAACAATCCCTCCCGGTCTTGGGTATTTTCCTGGTTTTCCAGCCTGTGTAAAATTCAGCAATAAACTCATCTGATAAATGCTTCCTTAAATATTTATTTCCTGGATTTTATCACTGGCCCAGCACAAATCTTCCCTTGTACAATTTTCAGCTGTTCCAAAGCAGTCAAATACAAATCTGCCTCCAATCAAGCACGTGGCAGAAGTCAACTATCGAGTGGGCATGAAATATAGAAAGGAAAAATTGCAGCAGCTGCTCCCTGGCTGGAACACAGGCATCAGCAGGTATTAACGACAAAAAATGGCAATTTTGGAGCAGTGGTGGGTTGACTCTGCCACATTGGAAAAGCTGACCTCAGGATGGCAGCTCTGGAAAAAAAGAAGCTGTCTGTGATGGTCTTGCAACAGGAAAAATGTCAGAAATTTGATGGTTATTTCTGGCAGAATAACTATGGGAGTACAGTGAACTTATGGGATTTTCATGGGATCACAGAATGGCTCGGAAGGGACCTCAAAGGTCATCGAGTTCCAAACCCCCAACGAAGAAACAACAACAAACAAACCAAAGAAAATCTGTTGGTGGACTTTGCAATTATTTCAGCCCTGTTGGGTTTCATACATGTACAGGAAAATTTAATAAAAAATCCTGAATTTTGAATTGAAAAAACTATTTCACATTGGCCCACGTAAAAACAAGTTCTGTGCATTGATTCCCCAGCAATAATAAATAATAAAAAATCCTAGGAGGGGTCAAGCAGGAACCCAAAGCTCCTACCAACAGCAAGATTTCCCTGTTTTCTCCTTTATAAAATTAAGTTTATTAAATCAAAGTCAGCCCTGAAACTCAGTCACTCCCCAGGATGTTTTTAGATTATACTGCATGGATTAAGATGCAGAGAACTTGAGAAAAACAAACCAAGTGATTCTGAAGTGATTTACAGCGAGCTGCAATGAATGCCTGCCTGGGTCTGCAACTGCTCATCCACTCAGGACAAAGAATTCCATGTGCCTCTTCCCTCCAGGAGAGCCAAGCAAGGGCTGTGCAAAAGTCCTCTACTTTAACTTGGTAAATCATAATTTTAGGAAGAGTCTAAGGGTTGATTCTCAAGTCACTGATGCTGAGAGCTGGAAACTGGTTTTTTTAATATACTGTTCATCTGAATATAAGGGTTTATTTATCACTGCTGTCCTACTCAGAACATCACAGAGAGGAAGCCCAACATTGCCATGGAGGTCTGGCACACCTTTTTATAACTTCATGAGTTCTCCCAACCTCGGATGGGTTTTCCTTCCCTTCCTTTCCCCATTCACTCCATCTTCTTTCAGCCTTAGATTCTGCCTGTAGCCAAAGCAGCCTTACTGCTTTTACTCTCACATCACTGACAGTTTTCCTGCTCTCACAAGTATCCCCTGAATATCACAAAAATTGAGGAATCAGGGAGGAATTTATCCAAAGTTCCCATTTGCATTGCACACACTGCTGCTGAACACTGGAATATGGGCAGCCTCCTGCCTCGCCAGCCAGCTCCTAAATAACACAAGAACAAACTCCGGAGGATTGTACAGTCTCTGATCAAATTTAAAATAGATTGCTGGGATAAATACTGGAGGCAGTGATGGGACTTTAAATCATCAAACCATCAAAGCAATCTAAAAATAACCAAGTGCAGCTTGCAGCCGCTTGATTTCAGTGTATAGCTGAAATAACTGAGGGCCCCAATTATTTCCAGGTTGCATGTTCAATCTCCTGCTTTTCACACTGTTGTAGCTCCTGCGACATTTTACACCAGTGGAGAGGAGCACTGCCCATCTCTCCCTTACCTAAAGGAGCAGTAAAAGGAGAGCCTCAGGTGTTTAAAGCTACAGAAGTCCTGCCTTGCTCTGTTGTAGCAGTTGATTCTGGGAAAGGGGCAGGGAAGAGAGACTCTTACTGAGATTTGCTGCTCACTGGGGGGTTTTTCTGACATAGTACAATGGCCCAGCTTTGCAGTGGGAAGTGCTGGGCTTGGGACATGAGGCATTGCAGGGGTTTGAGTTCTCGGGCTCTCCAAGCGAGGATTCCAGCCCTGTCCTGGCCCTCAGACCTGTCCCCTGGAGGGAATTATCCCGTCCATTCCAACGGGGACAGCGATGGCTCCAGCCCAGCCCCAAGCAGCTCCTGCCAAGCATGGAAGGTGACAGGAGGAGAAGGGAAGAGCAGCCAGGGAAAGGCAGCACTGGAGGGGCCCAGCACGGCCGGAGCTTTCCCCATCCTGGGAATGCCAAGTGCTCCCCGACCCAGCATCCCCACAGAGCCGTAATTAAAGGAAAAATGAACGTTCCAAGTGCCAACACAGGCTGATTGTCGCCATCAAGTGTAAGGGTTCTTGACCCCCAAAGTCCTCCCTGGATGGGGGAGAATAAGTCCTTGCCAGGAATAAGAGACGAACGGGATCTTTGGCTTTCTCGGTCTTCTGGTAGTTTATTAAGTCTTATCAGCAAAGTACAAGCCACTGACGTGACCTAGACATAGCATGAGACAGAGAATGCAGCAAAAACCGAATTATCAAGATTTCACAACCTTTTTAAAGGTAAACTAACCAACCAACAATCAAGATGTATGATATTTTCACTTTTCTACCAATGTCTAATAAATCTTCTAGACACGCAGGCAGGAACTGTGGAATTCTCTATCCAATCATCCCATAACACCACTGCTGCAGAATATGGAGTAGGTGAAGAAGAAGGTCTGGAGGCCAACAACAACCTTCCATTTTGATTTTTTTCTACTTTATCTACTTACTATACTAATAAACCACAAAATTCTAAATTTTTCACCCAGTGACAATCTACATAATATTCTATCACCTGTCACACTGCTGTAGATTCTAACTTTTTCCAGAGGCTAGGCAGTTTCCTCCATGGATGAAGGTCAAAAATTGTGTTGTCCAGGGGGGGTAGAACCCCTCAAAAGAGGAAGAGAAATATTCTCTGTATTCTGGGCTCTGATAATCAAGGAATTCCAGAGGAAACAAGAGTGAAGGCCCGGCCTTGGGAATACTCCAGAATTCAGCCCCAACACCCACCCAGGTATGAGGCAAACAGGAGCAGCACAGGGAGAAGAAGGAAGGCAAAGCCCGGCTGGATTTGATCCATGCCCTTGACAAAGCATCACAGAGGTCCCAGCCTAAGTCCCTGGGGAGCACTACAACTTGAGGTTCCAGTTCCCAGTAGGGTTCTAGACTATCCTGCATGGTCCTGAGCAGGGTCCTGAGCTTAAATAAAATAAAAAACAAACAGTGACTTCCGGATGATATTGTGGGCCCAGTGCAGAGTCTGCTGGAACAAATTCAGCTCTGAACCAAATGTTCACTGCCCAGGTGGGTTCAAACAGCTTTCTGATGGTCAAAGGACACTTCAGACTGACAATAGAAAACATGTGAAAAGAACATATACAGGACAGCAAGATCCTCCCAAGCAGCAGAAGCATGGATCTCCATGCAGCAAGGTCCTGGGCTCCTGGATCCCAGCGGGGCGTGGTCCTGAGCGTGGTCCTGAGCAGGGTGCTGAGCTCCCAGATCCCAGAGGGCATTCTCGACTATCCCGTGTGGTCCTGAGCAGGGTGCTGAGCTCCCAGATCCCAGAGGGGATTCTCGACTATCCTGTGTGGTCCTGAGCAGGGTCCTGAGCTCCCAGGCCCCAGCTGGGTTTGAGACCATCCAGCTCAGCCTCCTGGGCAGGAGCTCCTTTCACACCTTGCCCACAACCACAGTGTTTAGTACATAGACATCATTTATTCATTTATCCTCTGTTTGGGACCTGCCTGACCTCCAGTGCAGCAGAGACTTAAATGCACCGAGTTTAATCCATGTAGCACCCAATAAATTCTATAATTGAACCCTAATTTATGTTCTGGATTGAATTTCTATTTATTTACTTACACATTTCTTCAGTAAAGAGCTTTAATATTGTCTCCTTGACACCACTGTAAATAAATTCCCCTCTGAATAGCATTTTCTATGCCAGTAAATTCCATCTCTGAAGTCCAGAGGCTTTGGGGCTTTTAATCCCCTCGCATGCTCCAAGCTGATGCACTGCAGGTGATCCTGTCTGCTTCACCAGGCAAAGCTGGGCTTGGAAAATGAGGTACATGGATTTTGGCAGGGCCAGAGCCACGGAATTCTTCAGTGGGAGAAGCAGAACACACGTCCCGTGCTCTCGCACGACGCGTAAATATTTCTGTTTTGTGCACCTTGGCGAATAATCATTCTAATTTTATTTATTTTCTTAAAGTGAGCAGGAGAGTTTGTGCATGAGGAAAGATGTGGGAGTTTGGCTATGATAATCAGGCTACCGTGGGGGGGAAAACACAAATCTGAAGGAGCAGATCTCCCCCAGGCAATTTTGCAAGCTGGGAAATTCATTGCGATGTCAGTTCTTGAACAGTCAAAGCCTTTCAGCTCAGCATTAATCAGGATACATTTTAATCAAGGAGAAATAAGTAGCCAGGAAATAAATCTGAAAATTAAGCAATAGCAGTGGATTTACAAGTAAAATTATGATATGAAAATAAATTAATTTGTGTTGGGTGTCTTTCAGCAGCAGCTTGTGGGGGTTTTTTAGGCTTTTTTCTAAGTAAAGCAGCTTGGTAAATATAGACTGTGTATTTTCATATTTCTGCTTATGATCACTTAACTAATTAAAGTAAGACACATTACTTTTTGATGTGCATAATTAATATGTATCGTCTTTATTATCCTCAAGATCAGGGTGAAGTTAAACTGAAATGAGATGAGAGAATGCACTGGACTAAAAACCACTGCCAGAACACACCATGGACACACCACGATGGGATAGTTCATCTCCTTGGGACAAGAAAAGGCTGTTCTAATGGGGGAAAAAGCATGCACTTGGCATTGTACTTTTGTTGATAATTTTCTACTTCACACTCACACTCAGAGCAGAGGCTTTAGCAGGAAGGATTCAGAACAAGCCAAGGTGAACTTTTCATCTGTTTGCAACAACTGGAGCCAAAGGATGACACCTTCCTTGGCCATCCTGGTTTCAGGAAACACAAAAATTCCAGGGTCAGGGCTCTGGAGAGCCTTTGGAACATGCCAAAATACGGCATCCAAATGTTCTGGTCAATACCTACAGCTGTACATGGAGAGGGCTGGCAAGTTCATCCAGGTGCCTCTCAAAGTGCTCATTGTTAAAGTATTGAATGTGAAGGAAAACTGTTTCACAAATTACAGTGAAATAGGAAAAGAAAACTTTATGGTGTTATGCACTGCAGACCATTTGGAATTTGCTCCATGTTTTCCATTTGAAGGAATAAAAGGAAGAGAAAAAATAGGAAGAAAAAAAAGACTGAGCTTTTAGTGATGAGGAAGAAGGAGGGAGAAGGAGGACTCCAGGGAGGAGAAGAAATCCATTTATGACACAAGATAAGTGAGGGGCAATCTCTTATCTTCTCTATTGTATTCTCCAGGTGTCATGTTCCAGCTGTCCACAAGGGCCAGCCATCATTCCTTTTGTTTGTAAATGGGAAAACAAGCATTCCAACAGAGAGAAAACCAGGAACCAGCTCCCTCCAGCCCAGCTATTTGGAGTGTTATTTAAAATAGAAGCCCATTAATGCACACGTCACAGACATTCCTGCACCAGCAGGATTTTTCCCTGGCATGTGCATATGGATATTCCATTTATCCCCTCCCTTCCCCAGGTCTTCCACAGGCAACATTTACAGTTCCCTCTTTCTTAAGCCCCGACATGTCCAAACATTAAAAACACACTCATCTGTTAAAAGCAGCTCCTCTTTATGAGTTCCCTCAAGTATCTTTCCTAATATCTCATACATCCATGCCCCACATCCCCTTCCTCAGAGGAAGAACCACTCTCTGAAGGGCCAGAATCAACCATCCCTATGATTACCTTTGGCTCTCAGCTAAGCTGGATCACAGATACTCCGCTTCTGTTAGATATAACACACATATATATTTATTTTCAGAAGTTATTTGAGCTTCACTGGAGTTGCTTTCTTGCTCTCACAAGTCCAGTATCCCGTTTTTGAAAGCTGGGCCCCTTAGAACTCATTTACCTGCTCAAAATGAAAGGCTAAATCTAGAAGATTAAGTCCTAACCTGTAACTCTGAATCCTCTGTAGTTATTCCATACGCTAGATCACCACAGAAGACCAAAAATATTCTGCTGCATTTTATTAGCCATAACACTGGAGGACACATGGCAATTGTTGTTTTGATCTATATGTAAAATAACAGCACAAACACACAACAGAAGCAGTCCCACACTGGTGGGAGGTGTGAAATGCTACAAATGTGGGTGAGTTTACCCAAACACAACTGGGTTTTTTTAGTGTCTTTCAGCAGCTGCAAATGCTGTACAACCATAATTCCCTCCATTTATTTTGATTCTATACATTATTCAGATATACCATTCATGTCTGCTCCATTTTCAGAAGGATTCAAGGAAAAATGAGAGGGCAGGAGACACCAAGGAGCAACGCCAGGAAATCCCAAAGCACCACCACTTTCTTTTCCTGTCCCTCAGATCCACACACCTCCTTTCTAAACTTCTTCAATGTTTCTAACACCAGCAAAATTTTGCTCTCAGCCCAGACTGGACCTTATTGTTGAACAGAGAGTTATGTTTCCAGGGAATAGAGGGGTGGAACAGATAAACATAACAGGAGCTGTGTGTTAGTAAAGAGACTTTGAGATTCAGCAGCTTCTCATTTTTTTTTTCCTGAGCCAGAAACATTTTAAAAAATAAAAAAAAAAGGGAAGAGGAAATAAATTTACTATAAATAAGTAAAAAGCACTGTTAAATAACGCTCTCCACATTGTGTAATTATACAAAGCAAATGCTAATTCTGTCATTGCTTGAAGTAAAATAATGGAGGTTGCCATGAAGTTGTAATAAATGAAGTGAGAGCCACAGAAAGAGCTGGGGCAACCTTTGACCAGAGGGACTGGAAATGCAGTGCTCCACCATATATTGAAATAGAAATTTTATTCAATTTCAGTTAATTCTCCACTACCACCACGCAGATTTGAGGTTCAGTGCCATGTAAAACGAGAGGACTCCCTCCAATTCCCAAGTAGAAACAGCAGCTGTGTTCAGATTTTAATTTTTTTTCAATATCTCTACAAGGCTCGAGCCTGTCTCAGCTTTCAGCAGGGCTCCATATGGCTCCTACAACTGCCAAGCAAAATATACTCATCAAACCCACAAGAGCTCTGCAGCCAAAATACTGCAGCAAAGTGATGAACTCTGGAAAAGGAAGAGTGCCTACAGAGTTTTGTTTGATATGCAGGGCAGAAATAAAACCCTACAGAAAGTTTAGCAGGCGCTTATACCTGAAGAAAAAAATGCTGAAATATATTAATATCTTCGATTCACTGCAGCAAGTGCAAGGAGGGCTCAGCCTCCTGAGACTACAAAATTTATATTGGAACAGCTCCTAACCCAGGAGCTAAAATCATTCTTCCTTTCCCTTCAAAAGTTCTTTATTTTCAAAGGTCTCCAACACCTTCTTTTCCTCTTCTAATTAAATAAAAATCCCATCTGCAACACAGCCATTAGCCCAGTTCCCATGTGCCTTGGAAGAGTCCAACTCTTTTTCTGAAAACTTCAACATCTGCAAGGCACAAAACTGTTAAGGAATCAGCAAACAGAAAAATTCAGCTAGGGGGAACGTGGAGCTTAAATCCCAAAATTCCAGGAGTGCAGGATAACAAATACAACCGAGATCTCGTGGGTCATTTCACGCTGTGAGGGATCGGGTACATGACAGGAAATTCTCCATATCCTCCATCTTCCCCATCTTCCTGAGGAATCCCCTGGTCCACCTGAACCTGGATCTCCACGCCAGGCAATACCGTCTGTGCCACAGAGGCCAAGTCTTCCCTCGGGCATTGGGAAGAAATCAAGCACGGGGAGTGGAAGGAGCAATTAGATCCATCTGGGGAGTGTTTTCTTCCCCCTTTGTGCTCGCTGGGAAAACGCTGCTCGCATTTGTAAAGCTGTGAAACACTTGTCCCATTGCAAACGTCTTTTCTTTTGCCAAGCGAACTCTCAAAAATTAGATGTTATTGTGGGAAGCGCTGCCTAATGAGCCAGTGGCATTTAGAACATTCAGATTTTTATTCCTGCCACCCAGTTTTCAAGCCCTGAGAGTGCCATGAATAGGCTGCCGAAATACACGGGGTGGTCACAAGGACAATGGACCCGGGGTACAGCTGTTCCTGCAGCTGCCACCAGCCCCACACGCTCAGAGATGACAGTGATTGATAGAGAAATTACACTGCCTGCACTCCTCTGTGGCAGCCTCATTATCACACACAATGCCTGGGCTGCTCTGGGGAATTTTTACTCCATTTAGCTCTTCCCAAGATGAGTTCTCCCATCTCCCCAGAATGATTAGAACGAGTATACAACAATAATCGATATCAGAAATAAACACTCGGTGCGGTATGAACAACATAACAAATTATATGTGATCATGAACAACCAAAATGGGATAAGTTACAACCACTTTTACAGGTAAAGAATTTATTTTGAGGGTGGCAAAACTTTTTTTGCACTGCTGTAATTTCGCCTGTCAAAGAACTTTTATTGTGTTCATAGCACGCTTAACACTGAGTGGTTTTGCAGTAGACTCTTGCTTTCGCACCAGGATTCCAAATATTAGTCCAGGTTTCTTATTTGACATATAAAAGAGAGAAAATTCTGCTCCCACGCCACCAATCAGGAGCAGAACCAGACTTAGCCAAGCTGGTGATCAACAGGTTGCAGGTCATGGAAAGTTCAGATCCTCTCAGAACCCTCCCATCACGTTTTTCCACGTGCCCTGTCACAGAGCCTGCATTTGGTATTTACAGATCACCAGCTCCAGATTATTTTGAATGTTAGTAACTCCTTGGGATGCAGCTGTGACGGAAATCCTGTGGGAATGGGGAGTGACAACACCTACAGAAGTGTCCCAGTTAAATGGTGCCATTCTAAGGATTCAGTCAGCTCTTTAGGGAGTTCTTCAGTCTGTTCTTCTTGACCAAAATGAAGCAAATTGTGCTTTTCCTTAGGCTTTAAAAATTACTCCGTTTTTTTCTCTCTTTGGGGACAGAGTTCAGACAAATAAATTCTGTCCCTTACCAAAACAACCCCTCAATTAAAACAAGCCAATTAAAAACAAAAAAAACCCCCCACCAAACCCCACAACCAAAGGGAAGCATCAATTTTCCCCTAATCACCAAGTCTTTTTAATTAATCCAAGTTGGGAAGTGGAAGTTGGACCAAACCCATGGTACACCTGCAATGTTTTTAATGATAAATGGCCTTCAGAAAGTTTTGGGAAAGTGACCTCCACTTGTTTTATTGATCTGGAGCAGGAAACCCAGCATTGCTGAGCATGGGATGGATGGGGCAGAGCTTCCCTTTCTGGCTGAGAGTGAAGCCTGGTACCCTCATCACCCCCAAAACAGCATCCCCCCCCCAGGTCAGGATACTGGAAAGCTCAAGATGGGAAGGGAGGAGGCAAATCCTCTGGCAAAAGATGCAGCTGGCAGAAAAGCTTATCAAAATCATCACAGAATAAATAGATATTAATAGGAAAATGGAATTATCACGAGCAGCAGCTCAGTGTGGGGAAGGTTGTGGGATCCCGCTCCTTCTATTTCTCCATATCAAACATATTTGCTAATGTTCTCTTCCCACACCTCATGCTTCCCAAACCTGTAGCCAAAATCCAATTAGAGCTTAGATACAGAACCAAGAAAAAAGGGAAAGAAAGTGGTTTTGTGCTACGTGTACCCCAAGGAGGGGACCCAAGCAGGCTGTGGCAACCTGACCTTGAAGATGGCACTTCACAGCACTGGAGCAGCATCAAAGCAGAACAAAACCCTGTGAACACTTTGATCTGGACAGGCACAAAAAGAAGAACATCAGAGTGAATCCAAAGGGATAACATTCCTCTTATCTCCATTAGAAACTACTTAGAACTGCAGAAGGATCTTCTCTTCCTTGCTCCACCATTACAGGAGCCTTGGAGCATCCTCTTGAAACACCTTCAGAGCTTTCTCTTTGCAGTGTGAACCCAAGGAAAATTTAAATGGAAATGCAAAGGGAGCTGATCTCCCCCCAAATAAACAAGGAGAGCCCCATAAATCCATGATGTTTTACCAAGTACAAAGGACCCAGGTGTGTGTGGATTAATGTGAGAAAGTTTTTGAGAATAATATCTGTCAATCACTTAAACACTTCTTAAATCAAACACAAACCACAAATTGTGTCATTATCCTTCATGCTTTGCCAGCTTTTTCTGTCCTTTTGGTGCTCCCAACACCTCTGGTTTCAAACACAAATGTTTCCATGCTGCCATAGCTGATAGCAAATAAAAATTTTAACACTTGCCCTTGTTTTATTTCCAGTTCCCTGCTCCGTGTGTCAGGAGCTGTGCAACAGCTGGAGAGGCAAATGGAAGAAGACACATTTACAGTGGATCATGTCCAGCCTCGGTGCAGTTTAAAGATGATTTATGCATCCAAACCTCCCTGCAACTTCTATATTTAATTATTGCAAGGAAAAGGCCCTGGCATGAAGGCAGAGTTCTCAAGGAGCTATGAGTTCATCAGGTATTATTCTCTGTGAGAAGAGTGCAAATTGTTATGTGTAGACAAAAATGATGTGTTTCCCTCAACGGGAGCGTGCTTTCCCTGGAAGCAGCACCAGCTCCATGCCTGGAACCTGCTGTGCCTCTCTCAGTGTCCTGGGATGCCAGGCCAGGTCCTGCCCCTGCCTGCTCCTGCACACCAGAGTGGGGCTGCCCAGGGCAGGATTCCAACCAGGAATTCCATCTTTGGGAGCCAGACTGGAGGGCTCCCATCTCATCCCTGGAAATAACCCAAATATATCGAGTTACTGGTTTGAATTAGCAGGTTTTACTCAGAGCCATGGTAAAAAAGGATCCTTTCATCAGAAATGGCCTGTTGAAGTAACTGTGAATTAAGTCTAAGTCTACTCAGCCAGGTGGGCACCTGCCCTCCTCACACCCATCTCCTCCCTCATGTCCAGACTGCTCAAGTTTATCCTGCAAACAAGCCCTGGTCCAGACACAATCACAGAATTTCATTCTGTCTCCACTGCAACCCACTTTTTTCTTCCTCGTTGACCATTTGCAAATAAATCAAACAAAATGAGCCCCCAAGCAACTGCTGGCTTGGCCCAAAGCTGAATAATCCACACAAATGCTGGCTGGTGGCAGAGCAGAGCTACGAAGAACGAGGTTTTGCTAAGGTTCTGACATGCTTTTTATACAACAAAATAAGTCCAAAACCTCCAGGAAATGAGGTGTTTGCACAAAATGTAACAGAGCTGTGGAACTCCTCTGAAGAGATTCAGTTTAAAAAATCAAACAACATAAAAAACTCCAACAAATTTGTGGAAGAAGCCTTTCAAGAGAGGAGACCTCTGTGTGTTTTTCACCTAACTCTTACATTATTCCCTCTTGAAGATACAGTGCTAAGTTAAATATTCCCTTTGACCCACCCAATCAAATTAAATACGTTCTAACTTCTACCATAAATTATACATTCAACATTTAAGCAGGAATAAACAGCTCTATTAACCTATATTCATTTCCCTCAAATTAATCCTGTCTGACAAACACCACTTGTAACCTCACCTGACACACCAGAGTGTTTCAGGATTTAAAGCACCTGTGCAATTTGAGGCATAAATATTCATTGTGGCAAAATTAATAGGCCCTAATTATCAACCTGCTTCTCAGAGCAAGAGGCAGGATGGCAAAGGGGGCACTGAGGTTTGTGCTTGCCACGGTGCTGAGCTCACAGAGAGCTGTCTGCAACCAGCCCTGATGTAAAATGGGAATTTTCTGCAGCATCCAACATTTCCTTCAACATCCAACCCACGGAGGTTCAGAGCCCAGGGGGTTTCTAAGCACTGTTGGGATGATAACAGGCAGAGCAAAGAAACTGAGTTGCAGTTTAATGCAATATAATATTTCCCTCCTCTCCAGATTTCAGAGAGCCGTAAACCCAGAGGAAGACGTGTCAAGAAAAGGGGGAATCAGTTTCATTTCCTCATAAATACTTAATTTTTTCAGTCAAACATTGCCATCCAGTGGCAGGAAGAACAGTGCTGGCACTGCCAACTAACAAATCCTCTCTCTTTTTCCAGCACCACCTGGTCTCAAAAAGGCACAGGCAAATCAAGCAGTTAATTTTATTTCCTGCTGCCACATTCAGCTCTAATTTCACATCAGACAGCAGAAGGATTGTGCAGGTATAAAAGCTCCTTGCTAGAAGCTCATCAGAGCAAATGCTGAGAGTTGAAAAGCACTTTTTAAATTTTCCTTGGTGTTCAAGCTCAGCTGGGACTTTTCTTGTACCAGCCCTGATACTTGAGGTAGCTCAGAGTCTGTCCCAGCTCCCACTCGAGGCTGGAAACACAAACTGAACACTTCATTTCTTTCTTCTGCATCAGATTCCACCAGATTCTATCAGATTCCATCAGATTCCATCAGATTCCATCAGGTTCTAGGATCCAGCTCCTTCCCAACCCACCCTGCACTTTACTGTGGTCAGCAGCAAGCCTAGCTCAGCTTTTCCCCCTGCAGAAAGCCTTCCCTTGGGACATTTAACCAGCCACTAATTAAAGGGCTGCTCTAAATTAAACATCTCCTTTAAAGGGAAAAAAAAAAATAGGGGAAAAAAGCTAAGCAAGGAGATACATTCTCTTTAGCATAGAGACTCATGTCCTGGTGGGACATTTTCAGGGAAAAAATTCTGGAGATGAGACTTTTAATTAGAAACTGGGGGAGAAAAAAAAAATCCATATGCTTTAAAATTCCCAGAAGTTCTGCAAGTTGTTAACCTTTTAGCAGGATCCTCTAATTATGCTCATTATCATTGTTAAGAAAAGCTCAGAGGGACTGAATTTGCATCTAAATCTCACAACAGGGCCCCGACCACTGCGTCGTGCTCAGGAACATTCTCAGACACGTTCTGAGTTCCCAGCTTGGCTGGAAAGGCATCAAATCTCTCATTTTGGCTTGGATTTTTACAGAACAGCTTCAGAGGCAGCAAAACCCACTGTTTCAGCCCAACAATTTAAGCCGCACCTCATCTTTCCTTGCCTAACAGCCTGAATGTGGCTTGGAATCCTTAAAATTGTTCACTACGTATTCAGTAATGTTATTCATTATTCCCATATAATTCACTTTTCCCATATAATCCATTATTCCCATATTCCAAATTCCCATTCGTTATTCCCATCTGAGCAGCTGCAGATGCAGGGCTGATAGGTTTTTTTAAGTAGGATAAGAATGAAATTCCTTCTTTGGGCATTTTGCTGCTGAAAGAAGAGGTGGTTGGCTTTCCTCAGAAGGAATCTTTTAGCCAAGAGAAAGGACAGGAAGTGGCCAGTTGAAGCCATAAGATTTTTGGCTGTTTGTTTTTAATTTTTAGGAAAGCTCTACGTGCATCGTGCATCCGAGCACGGTGGGGGCTTTGCCTGGTTATTTTAGTTCACACACACACAAAAAAAGGAGTTGTTACAAATGGAACTGGGATTCCACCTGTAGCACAAATTCGGGATTATCAGCAGGCTTCAGGCACAGCATGGAACCCTTGCTTGCCAGCAATTTATCAAAATACATGAAGACTTCCTCCGGATAACAAGATTTAAAATACACACTCAAGGACCAAACACAGTGAAAAGTGAGTTTACACCTTAAAATGGAAAGTTTTTCCTCAGCCCAGTGCTGGCAGAGCTGGTAAAGCTCTCACACGGTGCAGAACCTCGAGTAAGCAGAAGATTTAACACAGACACACACAAAAAATACAGAATATAACTTTCCTTGAGGGAGGGAGGGAGGAAAGGGAAACAGTTGAACTGCACCTTACTGAGTGCTGCTAAAAATCTCCATTTCTTTTACTGCAGCCTCAAAATCTTGAGGTCTCCACGAGTTTCCCTGAGTTCCTCGGTTCCTCTGATGCTGAACAGGGCGCAGGATGTGCATGGCATGGGTCCAGCTTTGGAAAAGGCTGCTCAGAAATTTGGGAGGCTGTAGGGCAGCTTTATTGAGGTGACCTAAGAGCCAAGGCCAAATCACGCAGTGAATTGCACATTTCATTTGTTTTATTCACCATCTCAGGCACACAGGCTGGTGTAGGCAGCTTAAAAGTACCTTTTTCTAGAAGGTTGGGTAGGTTTTTATTCGTTTTTGTTGCTTTGATCTGGGGTTTTTGCCAGCAGAGGCTGCTCTTTCGTTTTAGTTCAGAAAACACACACCAGTCCCATAAGCACAAAAATCCAGGGAACCAAGTCTTGTGGAAATTGCTCGTTCTAATGAAGTCAGGAACACTGGAACGTTAAGAAAACAAACATAGTTTACTCTAAATCCTGCCCCACTCATTTATCCTCCAATGCTTCTCAGTGAAAGTTTAATAATGTCTGTTTATTTAATTCAGGTCAAAGGATTTAAAAGCTGCAACTTCATTCAGCAAATATATTGATTTCTGCAAATATATTAATTTCTGCAATTAATTTTCTGCTACAGGTGGAATCCCAGTTCCATTTGTATCAACTCCTTTTTTTGTGTGTGTGAACTAAAATAACCAGGCAAAGCCCCCACCGTGCTCGGATGCACGATGCATGTAGAGCTTTCCTAAAAATTAAAAACAAACAGCCAAAAATCTTACGGCTTCAACTGGCCACTTCCTATTCCTGCAATATTTATTAGGGGACTGAAGAACACGTTAAAGATAAAATAAGGGTCAGACCCATCTCAGGGACCTTTCCAAAAAGGGTAAGAGGCAACAAGAACAGGGTGCAGGCAAGGAAATTTCAACTGCACATGAGAAATAATATTCTTCCCACTGGGAGCGTTCAAACAGTGCCAGAGATGCAGTGGAATTGTGTCATTTGAGACACCCAAATCTCACTGGTTAAGAATCCAATCCAACTTGAAGATCAGATCCAAATTTTCCATCTGGAGTAAGGGATTGGACCAAAAAATGGCCAGGCACGATCCCCTTCACCCTTCATTATTATGTAAATGTACAATATTTACCTTTCCCACTCCCTCTGGGAACTCAAGGCTGGGAGTGCCCCTCCTCCAGCAGAGCTGTGGGTGCCAAACCACTGAAAAATCCTGGGCAGTCCAGGGAGAAATCCAAACCAGAGGGCTTTTTGCATCCTGTCAGAAGGAAAAGGAAATGGCTTCTTTGTCAGAGTGATTTAATATCGTATTACCCTTAATGAATCACATTTGGGGAGATTAGTGAGCTGCACAACCTTTGTGTAAAACCAAGAGGCAAATCAGAAGCTGTCAGGAAGAAACCAGGGAATTTGGGAGGCCCTGTCCAGGCTTCTGGCACACGAGAAGGAAGCTGAAAGATTAGGGAATAAATGTCCAGCTAAATGTTTATGGCAGAATCATTAGAAGCAACACAGGAAGTTAGGTGGCAGGGTAATTATCAATGCACCTTTCAAACAACGCCTCAGGGTTGGAAACATGGGGTTTGGGGATGGGAAAATGGGATTTTAAATAGTAACATTTTAGTGCTATTAAAGGAAAATTAATTTCTTTTCTAAAGTAGATAGAAGAATCATATCTTCTGCTTGATCTTTCACAAGAGGGTATTAAAGAGCTGGGCAGAGCATGAGAGAGAAGAGAAGAGAAGAGAAGAGAAGAGAAGAGAAGAGAAGAGAAG
>NW_024581089.1:2366601-2381257 GCF_017639235.1 Corvus kubaryi | reverse complement strand
AGAAGAGAAGAGAAGAGAAGAGAAGAGAAGAGAAGAGAAGAGAAGAGGAGAAGAGAAGAGAAGGGAAAAAAAGCCTCCCCCAAAAAAACCAACAAAAAACCCCAGTTCCTTTTATTCTTACAATTTTTACAATTATGTGTAATATGCATACAGATAATAAATGTCCTTATTTTTTCTCCAACAAGCCAAATTCCTGGAAAAACTTAGAGGGTTTCAGGCAATTCAAATGGCCCTGGTTTTCTGTAAGTGGCGGGAGCCTGTGTTTGTCTTAAATAGTCCTGGAAAGATTCAAGTCAGTTGGACAGTCCAGAGGAGAAAAATAAAAGCATTTGTGTGTCTCAGAAATAGAAAGAGAGAAGAAATGGATCGTTTCGTGAGGAAGCAGCTGCAGAATCTGGGTGCAGGGAGGCAGAACTTCCTCACACCACCCACGACAAAGAGCAGATAGCAATGGACTGAGCTGCTGGAAGGGAAACACTCCAGGTCTCAGGAAATACTGAATTGACAGGATTTTCAAAATTGCTTAAGACTTTCACCTACAAAACCTTCCTCTGGGATTATTTACCTGTCTTTTTTCAGAGGCTGGGAGGAGTTTACAGCAGAAATTTATGTGTCAGTCCAGCAAGAGGTGAAGCAACTTACAATTCACAGCCCTGCTGTCTGCAGGAACAGGCAGTAGCCAGAGCAGTTCTGAAGCCAGCAGAGATTTCAAAACAATTTCTTATCAATTTCTCAATTGTCTTTCAAAGTCTGGAAAAGCTTTCCTCCCAGAGTTGTTGGAATTAATTCTGAATTATTATTTCACAATGTCTTACTATTATTTGAAATAAAACATGATATTTAAAACCATCTGAAGAAGAGGTTTTTTTTGAGCACTTCAAGAAATCCTTCAGAAGTGTGCTGGTGCTTCCTCAGAACAACAGAGGTTCATTGTCAGTAACCACGGACACAAGAAGATGCAGTCAAACAAGAAAAAGAAATTAAGTAGCTGCATAAAGCAAAGGTCGTGATCTCAATTCTATTTTTCCCCAGAACGTTTCCTGGGAAAAACCAGAAGGTAACTAGAACTCTTCACTTTTAGCACTTAGATCCAGTTCTTAGTGATTTTCCAGATCCTTCCATTATTATTGCTGCTGAGTATCACCATGAACAGATCATTTTTAACTGTAAACACTCCCAGATGAAGCATCCACGCAAAAAAACCCCACAGCAGCAGGACCTGCATTTGTCGTTCCACGTGCTGCAAGGAGTGTCAGAGGTGATAAATTTTATTACTTCTATTTCCCTTGCTCTTGGTCCAGCAGGGGCTGTTCAGATTTCCTATTTGTAGCCCAGCACCAGGGGAGCTCTGTCCCCCAGCAAGGGACACCAGGAAAACGCCCATTCTGCAGCAGCTTAGGAGGCAAAGGAGGTGGGGAAGCAAACACAGCAAGGTGAAATCGTATCCATGTATTTATGGTTTTTATTCCCTTTAACTCCCCAACAATAAGGAACAAAGATGTAATTCCTCATCTAAATCCTGAAGGATTTTTAAAGCCCCATCTTTTTCCTCACACACTTATTTTTGACACGTGTATTTTCACCTTTAAATACTCCTGCACGTGCAGATTTATCTCCAGCATGACTCTGCTTTGAAGCAGACAGGATATGGTGAAAGAGAGAACCCTTCTCCCTGCCTGCAGTGCTTCTGCCTGGATTTACAAAGTCAGGATTTCCTCTAGAAACCTCATTATGAGGCTCGAACTTGTAAAGTGTGAGGTCAAATCCCATCCTTTGCAACTTCCCCATAAATTCAGCATTCTGTTCTCTTCTCTTGTGCTGCCCGCAATCAGCACAAGCATCAAGCATTTCACTTTTTATCTGCAAACACCGTGACTGGCTGATGTAGATCTGCCACCAGGACACTTTCTGCACACGCAGCTTCTTTGGGAGCCTGTAAAAATGGATGACAACATTGTTTGCACTGTCAGCTGATCATTTGGACAGACACATCCAGTTCAAGCTTCCTCATGGATCTTTCCAGGGACATTTTGTAGATATCGAATTACTGATTAGAGCTGGAGGTGACAAAAGCACTGAAAGATGAACATTCCCAGTCTCCCATCTCAGCAGCAAAGTGAAAAGCCAATAATGCCAGTTTTCTTGACTCTGTTGCTTTTCCTTACCTCCCCTCTCTACAGGTGTCCACTTCCCTCTCCCTAGAATTCCTTTGTTGTTCCAGGGCCATTGTCCTGAAGGCTTTCCCAAAGGTCACTGTGCCAAGGCTCCTTCACCTCTGCATGCAGCACTTCTCCCCACAATTCAATCCTACCATTAAATCCCAGCTGGGACTCCTTAAAGCTTTTTTAACCCCTCACTGGCAAAGGTTGCACAGAAATGCAATGTAATAAAGCACAGATAATCCAACTACCCTCCATCCCCTCTTCCTGTGGGTATCCCCAGTGGTTCTGGTTTGGAATCCAAGTCAGCTGAAAATCAACCCCAGAGGAGCCCAGACCTCTTTTTCTGGGCAGTTCATGCCCTGCCTGTGAGGACACAGCTGCGAGGAGGATCCAAGGGACAGCGTGGCCCTGACACATACCAAGAGATTGATGCTCCCTCAGTGCCAAAGGGATGAGCTTTTATTAACATCCCAGGCTCCTCGTGGGCCTTTCCTGACACTCACTGATCCAAAAGGCAGTGCCTGGAGTTCAATTTCCTCCTTCTTCTCTTCACCCCTATAAATTGTCCCACTGCCAGGGGACAGCAGGATGCTCCCTCACAGGACTGGCAGCTCTTTGAAGAGGCAGTGAGAGGTGAAACTTTCAGAGACTCTGTGCTAAATGGTAGATCAACAGGGACAGAGGGGAAAGTGAGTGTTTAGAAGGTACTTCTGTATCTTTTTTCCTTTTCTTTTCAATGAAACATCACTGAGAAAATACTCCTCGGTGTAAAAAGTTAAATATCAGCCAGGTTTTCATTTAAGAGAAGCCCTGCACATGCTTTTGTGCTTTTGTCTGTCTTCCTTTCTTGTGAACATTAGCAGGGAAGCCTTTAAAGTTATTTCTTCAAAAGTTTTCCTCCAGGGCTGAATTTCTGGGCAAACTTGGAGGGAATGGGCTAAAACCTGTGAACACCTGTCATTTCCAGGATGAAATCCGTGCAGTCTCTGGACACCATGCCAGACTTGCCTTCACTGGCTTGCCCATACCTGCTTGCTGCTCCAACCCAGACACTTCCTATACTCAGGTTTTCATCACCAGCTTATTGGAGGAACAAATTCTGTGGGGAAAAAAGAATTCAGGGCAAACGCAACTCTGTGCACATGGGCTGGCCCTTCACTGATGCCAGTCTGCACCAAACAGAGCTCCCAAAAACAAGGACAGTCATTCACACACGTGTTCCTAACTGCAGCCTTGCCCAAGACCAAGCACACTTTGAGGTTACAGCATTAAATGCCTTCCAGTTCTGCAGGTTTCAGAGATATTCTTTGTTTGACTCGAAGCAGCAGTGGCAAACAACACTTCTGGGTTTGTTGATATTGCTGACGGCCCATTATTCCCTTCTACTACCAACACTTTGGTTTATTTGCTTTAAAAACCAAACAGACCTGGGCTGCTTCTTTTTCTAAACTTGAAACAAAGTCTTCAGCCACTCTTCGTTTTGGATTTGTCTCCTCATTGAAGCTGGTTGTTATACAGACTAATAATAATAATTATAATTATTCTATTTCTAGATTCTTCCTGTAGTTTTCTTTCTTTCCATTCCCTCTGTTTTCCCAGAATTCTTCCTTCCTCTGATGTCTTCATCATCTTTATGACAAAACAAATGGAGAGAGAAAGAAATTAGGTTCATGAAAAAAAAAAAAAACAAAGCAGAAAGCTCCTTCTTTGCATTCAAAAGTAGCCAAGAATGACCAATTTTAAGGACACAAACAGGACTTCAGGTAAGCCATGGTCATCAATTCTGGATCTGCAGCAATCCTGAGGTAACCCTGGGACAGGGTTTGTGTTGCACTGGGCATGGCTCCCATTAAAAGTGGAAACTGCTTCCATGCAGTTCTGTCCAGGATTATGACTTTATTTAAGTTTGTTCTGATTATTTCCATGGTGTACATTCAAACCTATCTGTGTGCACAGAAATGTTCTATATATTTATTGTGGAAATCTTTCCAATGAGTAATTTGCTTCTGTAAATTTTGCATCACCTCCATCTGGACAGAGCATTACCAAAGAATTCCACCATGGAAAAAGAAAAAAATCCTCCTCCTGTAAATCAAAGATGTTTCCTCATTTCCAAGAAAACAGCCAAAAAGGAAATTATATACTTGACTTAGTTCTATTGTATGAGATTCGCCCGAAGTATCCTTGGCTAAAATGAAAAATTCTCAGTATTTGCTGGTGGTGCCTGTATTACCCAGGAAATAACAAGGTTTTAAAGCAGAAAGGAGAGCAGCATCCTGTGGGGCAGCTTCTGCTCTGTAACTGTACTTCAGAAAGGCCTGATGGAATCAGTGACTGTTGTTCAAAGCCACTTCCAGTGTGCTTCTAGATAAATTAGAGGATTCTATAATGAGCTAGCTAAACTTATGCAGAGAAGTATATTGCCACCTTTCCTGTGAGCTGCACTGTGTGACCCACTGGAATGAAGAGATCACTCCTTATCAAAGGACCACGATGATTTCCCTGGGGGCAGGCTCAGGGTTTGCTTGTTTTCTGCTCCTGTTCTGATCCCCAGGAAGAACAGGGGACTGGAGGGCTCTCAGGAAGGAAACAGCTGCGCTAATTTGGGATCCTAAAGCTCTGTGGCTGGAAAAGTGAGGGGATTTATCCCTGCTCATTTACTGGGGGAAAGAAAGGACAACGTTTATAAAAAAAAGATCCTTAGTTTGTAAATATTCTGGATTTAGAACAATGGCTACAAAGTGGAATGATGACACAAGTCCCAGGAGGGGCTGAGGGAGCTGGGAAAGGGGCTCAGCCTGGAGCAAAGGAGGCTCAGGGGGGACCTTGTGGCTCTGCACAAGTCTCTGACAGGAGGGGGCAGCCGGGGGGGTCGGGCTCTGCTCGCAGGGAACAGGGACAGGAGGAGAGGGAACGGCCTCAGGCTGGGCCAGGGGAGGCTCAGGTTGGACACCAGCAGGAATTTCCCCATGGAAAGGGTGCCCAGGCCTTGGAACTGCCCAGGGAGGTTTGGAGTGCCCATCCCTGGAGGTGTCCAAGGAATTCCTGGAGGTGGCACTCAGGGCTCTGGGCTGGGGACAGGGTGAGGACTGGGCACAGTTTGGACTCGCTGACCTTGAAGTCTCTTCTAATTTTTTATGATTTTATGTGGAGAAAAGCACTTTGGGGACATATCACCATTACTGAGCACTTCCTAAACTCTCAGGGCACAAAATAATTGGATATAAATTTCCAGTGTCACTCCAGCCGCTGCAGCTCTCGGCTCACCTGCAACAGCACAAAGGTTCCTGCTCTGGAGTGAAGTCCACAGTGAGACAGTTTGTTTGGGCATAAACAAAAGGCCCTTGTTTCTCTCTTTTACAGGGGTGCTAACACTGTATTACCCCTTCAATTCAAACACCCCTTTATGGCACAAAACACGTACACAAAACTGGTGCTGCAGGCAGAAAACGGTGGGATCAGGCTTCACATGGAGGCAGAAGAGCTGAAGAATATTAGATTTTGCTCCCCATACCCCATGGTGTACATTAAATGTTCAAGTGCATACCTGTGAGCAATGGACAAAGTTTATTTAGCAGCTTTCTTCCCCTGGAATCATTTTCTACTTTGTTTCAGTTTACCATAACTGAATATAATAAACACAGTAAATATTATATATATTATAAATATATATATAATAAACTTGTTCCTAGGCTAAGCTTAGGTTTGTTAATTTCAGAATACTTCAGAGCAGTCTATTTTCAGAATGCCTTCTATTATTAAAATTCTGCCAAACTTTGCCTCAAAACAAATTTCTGTGAGGACAATAACATTAATGTTACTTGTATGAACAGAGAGATAGCAAAATAACTTCAGAGAAATACGCAGAGATGTGTAAAGAAAGGAGAGGAAAGGAATTTTGAGTTCCAGCAATCCCTTTCTGAGCTCAGCTAAAGCTGCTCTAGAAAAGTTTGCACCTTGAACCCCCTCCCAGTTCCACCCCAGAGCTGCAAGAAAAAGTGCACAGATGAGACCAACTATTTTGGAAGCAAAATAATAAACAATACATGCAGTAGAAGATGAAAACAAATGGATAAAGTGCCTGAAAAGGCACTTAATCTTCCACTGAAAGCCTTTCTGTCTCCTTGAATCCATCTTGCAATTATTAAGGACCCTTTTTATCACTCATAAATATTTATTTTTTACACAGGTTTTATACCCAGGGCAGCATGGCTTCTAAGTGGACTCTTAGATCCAGGGCAGTGCAATGAATTCCACAAACACCACACAACACAGCACCAAAACACCACAACAGTTTCTGGTGCTATTCATTGGGTTTTTTGAGAATACAAGGCAGTTGTCAGCGCACCTTTTTTTCCCCTCACGAGTACAATTCACTTTGTTTACCACAGATTCTCCTGGGTGGCCTGATTGCTCTTCCTCACAGCACAGAAAAAGAAAATCACTCTGATTCATGAGGAGAACAATTCCCAGATTAGTCAAGACATGAGGATGCTACCTTATATTATTCTATATTCTTATATTATCCTGAAGCTAACATATGTATTTTACTGGAAAGAGCCCTGAATCACCTAGAAAAGTGAATTTATGTGACTGTATCACAAGGATCTGTGAGAAATTTTCTACCCATTTTCTGCATTTTCTACATTCCTACATGTCAAGAAGCTCTGTAAGAACCAGCAGGGATGTTAAATGAAACCTGCCACCAGATTTTTAGTGCCATCTTTAGTCATATGGAACACAACTAAACCAAATAATTTGGATTCAAACCTCCTTGAAGTGTTTCAGCATTTATCAGCTTTCAGCCCCGAAAAGCTTGTGAGGAGCAGCCACGAGGAGAATTCCATTGATGGGAAGAGACAGCTCCCAAAGCCAATGCTTGCAAAAGAAATATGCAAAATGCTGCCAAAACCAAGCCTGAAAGTGACTCAGATTCCTTCTAAGACTGCTGCAAAAACAAAGGGGGAAACAATCTCTCCCCTCAAAAGCTCCAACATAACCTTAATTGTGAGAACAGCTGAAACCCATGCCTTCCTTTGAAGTTTAATCCTGCTGAAAAGGGATTTGGAATTTTTATCAGCTTTTCCTTCAGTATTCCATAAAACATTTTCTGGAAAGGATATGTAAGCTGCAAATAAAAGTATTTGCCAACTCCACGTGCCCCAAAGGGCTGACACAGCTTCTGCCAACCCACACTGAGGTTCCTCAGATGCTTTTTGTGCCATCCCCATCCTCAAGAAGCATTAATGAAACATTCCAAACTCCACATCCAGAGGAGCACCCCTTGGTTGATTTTCCTCTGCCCTCAAAGCAGACTCGAGTGTGTGATCAGAGAATCATTTAGGCTGGGAAAGGCCTCTAAGATCATCAGTCACACCCAAAATGGCCAAGTCCACCACTAAATGATGTCCCTGAGTGCCACCTGTAGCTGCCTCTTAAATGGCACAAATACATTTATTCCTCTGTCACAAAGAGCATAATGGAAAATTAAAAGATAAGTATTTTGTTCTGACTGCCAGATTTCCTCCTATTGCTTCTTCAGAGCCAAGCAATAATTAGGGGACAAAAAGGATTTTAAGGGGAGGAAATAATCCCAGTTTAAGTAGTTCAAGGTTTAGACCCTGCATTTATGACACTGCAGAGATCTGACATGACCCAGAGTGCTTCCATTTCATCAACCCTGGTGCAGCTACAGCACCTTTCTCCACAAGTGATCATATTCAGAGATTGTATAAAATAATTTTCCTCACAGAAATTGTTGGCTTGGTTAGGAAGGCATCTTGGCTTTAACCTTAATTCTTAGTGTGGACAGATTTCACTTTCTCACTGAAAATATCTGCCAGTTTTTGGAACCAAATCCAGTATAAAATAAAATAAAATTTTAAGTTGTTCTGGTAATTCCAGTTAAATTTGAGTATTTTCACAGGTATTAGATTGAATCAAGTTACATTTTACAAATATTAAAACACCCACCAATTTGCAAACAAATCCAGTATATTCTGTGTTACAAGGACAAGGATCTCCTGCTCTTTCCTCTGTCAGATATAAGAACTGGAAGCACGTGGAGTCATTTATAAGAAAGGCAGCCTGATTTTAGCTGATCACATCTTAAAGACTTGGTTTATGGAACATAGATGTCTAATGAGAAAAAAAAATTCCCAGCACTATGAACCTGCCACAACACCACTCATCCACCAGCAAAGGAAACTGCACTCAGACTCACAATAATATTTTTAGAATAATATTCTATCCACTTTTCAGACAAATTAGAACCAGCTAAGGCTCCACTTCTTGTAAGTGAAGCAATTTCAGTGCATTTGCTACTTTAAACTGATTTGCCTCTCAGACAACAATGTCGATCTGGATAGCAATTAGTGCCTTTGAAGCTCATTAAGATATCTGATGTGTGCCACATTCCCACAGCAGTTTCTTTCTGCAGCATCTTCTAACTTCAGAGAAAACTTGTTTTGCAAGATACTGACTGGTTTGGGTAGGAAGGGACACTAGAGCTCATCCCATCCCACCCCTGCCATGGCAGGGACACCTTCCTCTATCCCAGGCTGCTCCCAGCCCCAATGCCCAACCTGGCCTTGGGCACTGCCAGGGATCCAGGGGCAGCCCCAGCTGCTCTGGGCACCCTGTGCCAGGGCCTGCCCACCCTCACAGGGAACAGTTCCCTCCCAACATCCCATCTAAACCTGCTCCCTGTCAGTTTGAAGCCCTTCCCCCTTGTCCTGCCACTTGTAAATCATCTCTCTCCATCTTTCCTGCAGCTCCTTCAGGCTCTGCAAGGCCACAATTCAATCACACAAAGCTTCTCCTCTCCAGGCTGAACAATCCCAGCTCTCGCAGCCTTTCCTCCCAGCAGAGCTGCTCCATCCCTCTGCTCATCCTGGAGCCTCCTCTGAACTTTTTCCAGCAGCTCCAGGTCCTTCCTGAGCTGGCCCCAGGGCTGGGGCAGCTCTGCAGGTGGGGTCTCACCTGGGCAGAGGAAGGGTGGGTTGTACAGGTTGCTACCAGGGTTCAGAAGAGTGAGAAGCACACAAACATTACCCAGCATCACAGGCGGGAAAAAATCCCAAACAGAGAAATGAAAAGGAAAGCAGAACTCGGGATTTGCATGGAATGCTGCCCAGGAAATGCAATCAGCCACTGTTGCTTCCTACTAAAACCATCTCAGGACAGTCTGAAACACGTCATAAATAAGTGAGCTCTCCTGTCAGCTCCATGCCATTCCCTACACGACTGATTCTGAATATATCATCCAGAAATGAAGTGTTTGTTTATAGATATCTCTCATATATTGCACACATCCATATCTGGGATATGCTGAACTTCCCAGGGCAAGGACTATCGGCCAATTTTCAGGATGAAAAGTTTTTCAAAAACTTTGCAATGAAGGAAAGCAGGGAGGGGGAAGAAGCAAGTTTTCATCCCTAAAAACTCAAACATGTTTGTGAAAACGACTCAGTTTCTCTTTGCTGAATTCAGTCAAGGCCATATTCAAGTTTCAGCTCCTCCAAGTCTCTTCAGGATCTAAAATAATTACCTTTCCTCTTGCCACTGGCCCCCTGCCAGTGAAAACCAATTGAATGTTCTCATTTCCACCACCTTCCTTCAACATGGAGAGCCAAAACATTGTTTCCCTTATCTTGAAGATAAAAATCTTTCTTCTTCCTTCGCAAAACACAGTTACCAAACATTAATAACTTGCCTAAATATCTAAAACTTAGGGCTTTTGAAAAGGAAAAGTGAAGTTTCTCAAGATTACACATTCCCCCAGGCTGCTTTTCAGGACGTGAAGTATTTTCTAGTATCAGTAAGAAACAGACTAAAATTATTATTTTAAAAGTGTAAGCACCAGACAGTGCCTACGAGCACTTTCATGTGGTTTATGGATGGTTAAATGGCTAAAAAGAGCTCTGTGGTTCACTAAAAAAGCACTTGTGTGTTTTAAAAAAGCATTCATGTATCAGTCCCTGGTGTGGAACGAGGCTCACCTTTCAGCTCCAGCTAAAACCAGATCCATCTCCTGCAGACAGATGGAATTAAAAAAGAACAGACTCCCCTTCCTGGCCAGTTTATGTTCATCCACAGAGACAATCAGCCAGTGTTGTTTAAAGTTCGTGGGCAATTACTCACCTTAACAGCTCCAGTGTGGAAGTAAGAATATAAATAACATTTATGGTGGAAATTGCATCAATGTAAAGCCAATATTCACTCGACAAGCATCAGAAATAAAGAAAGACAGTGGGAAACAGCAATCAAAGTCCAGCACAACATTTCTGGAAATCTCCATCAGAGCCAACTCTTAGATGCTCAAAAGCAGAGATGCAAATCTCCTCCTGCACAAGAGTCCTTAGCAGGAGGATTAATAAGAATAATCTATTTATATGGTGGCTGAACACTAGAAAGCACAAACAAACCAAAGAAACCCCCAAAAAATTCCCCTCCAAGGTGTTTCCATTCTTTACAAAAACTATAAAAAGAAAAAAATTGCATAGTCAGAGATTTAAAAATAAGACAAGGTTATTTTAGTCTCTTCCTTTCAGCAGCTTCCACAATGCTTCCATGTTTTGGAAACTGATTTTTCTTGTCTCTTGTCTCAGTCTGAAGAACAATTAAACTCATCTCCATTGGAGAAAACTCAGCATAGCAACATCCGTGCATGGATGGAAAGATGGAAATATTTTCACTAGGAAATATTGACTTTGATTGCATTAGAAAATTGAATCTGGTTCATTTAGTTGTCATTAATCACAGATGTGGCCTTTTAGGTTTTGGGTTATGTTCTGTTCATTGCAGAAAAGTTGGAGGGTCTGGAAGGAGCATTATTTGGTTTTTTCACCAGAGATTCAATCTCTACCCTTTGTATCCCTGAGTGTTCCATGTGGGAAAGCTCAGGTTGAATTGAAAGACACCAAAGAAGTTAATGACAATGAAATTTCGTCCAACTTTCCCAAACTGGCTTGTTCTGTGACTCCATCCCATGTCCATGACCATCATGATTTGCAAGATGACAGTGTCCCCTGGCTCTGTGCAAAGAGATTTAAACCATGGGTGAAAAGAGTGGTCTCAGCATGAAAGTGTGATTTCCCACACCTAAAATCATCTTTCCATATTTAAACTTAATAAGTAAAATAGGATTTTTAAAAGGCATCTGTAATGACACTTTCGTAGCCTTGTTCCCTTGGTTAAAATGTGAGAGGTTTATTAAATGTATACACAACCATAATAAATATTCTATGGTGTTAAAAAATGCCTACCTCATTCCTTCCTCCACTTCCATCCCAGTGAGACCCCTAAAGGGTGATCACAATCCTTTTTAGGGTTTTACCCCATAACCTCATTCATTCAGTGCCTGAACTTCACGTCAGGGGAGCAGTGCAATACCAGAGTCACCTACACAGAGAGGAGGTGGAATTCCCATCCCTGGAAGCTTCCTAAAGCTAAACAGAGCCAGGACTGGCCAGCTCCAGGAGGGGCACGAATCCCACTGGGACAGAGTCTGGATTAGGTGACCTCCAGAGCTTCCTCCCAACCAACCTCTCCACGAGTTTCCTTTTGCTCTGTGCACAGCACAGAAAGCAAAGCAGATGCCACCCTCCCATTTCTGCCTGGAAAAGCTGGAACTGGGAGATGAGGGTGTAACACCCCAGTTCAAACAGCATCTACAATCCACTGGGAGGTGGAGCACAGTGAATGAGCAGGCTTTTCTGCCTCCAGCAGGTGCTGGATGTCTGGGAATGTGCAGCTGAACGGTTACACAGAGCCTTTGCCCCTCAGCACGCTGCTTCCTCCCCTATTCCAGAACCAAGCAGCTTTGAAACTGCAACACTCCTTTTTTTCCACCCCCCCGCTTATGGTTAATGTGTATTCAGCCCTCATGACACAATAGAGCCCTTTGAAGGACTAGAAAGCTGTTTCTTATCTCCACTGGTTTATCTTTACTAGGCAGTTTCTCTGACAGCAGTGTTTTATCCCATTCCAGAATAAATCACCAGCTGCAAGCATAAAGAAACATATTTATACAATAGAATAAATCTCCCTGTTTATCAGGAGAAGGGCCTGTCACAATCTGCAAGACAAAAATCAGGCTAATTCAGTCACAGAAGCCAAGTTCTCAAATGTTTTCTGAATACTACTATTTTGAGATTTCTAGGGAAATCTTACATCACAGACCTCGAAGAGTGTAATTTCTGTTAATATTCCCAGGAACTTGGAGTCAACTTTTCCATGTGAATGTGCTTGACCTATGGCTGAAAAGCTGACCACTCAAATGGACAGGTAGGAGATTCACCTACACTTAAAAGACTTCCCAATGCATCTGGCACGTTGAAAGCACAATGGGAATTTTAAATGTCCATCCCAGAGCTCTGATCTCAGAACCCAGCACTGTCCAAAACCCACCAGACTGTCCAAAAAAAAAGCCAACCAAACAAAAAAAATCGTTGGAGACTGATTAGCAAAGATACCATAACATCCATTATACCTCTGTTAATTGACTTACATTAAAGGCAGTGACAGAAAAATTGGCTGTATTAAATACTTCATGTTTATATAAAAATGCCATGGATCCACTGATAACACTAGTAACAAAGCAGCCCCCTAAGGACAAAAATAACACCCAACAGGTGGAGAACCTACAGCACAGAGGTTGTCCAAAGTCAAAGACAAATGTAGAGTCGGAGCCCAAACCTCAGTGCAGAACTCCTGGTTGTGGAGTATCAAACTTAACCCACCTGACCCATTTTCCTGCAGCCCTGAGCTGAGGGAAGGGGGATATGGATGGACCCAGCAGTGTCCAAGGAAAAGCATTTATAAATTCATTTAGAAATTCATTTATAAAAGCATTTATAAATGCACAAATGTGGCTGGGACCCACCTGTCTCCTCCTTCAGCTACCTGAATGCTTAGGATGTTCTTAGGATGACATTTTGCACCTCAGCTTTCGCTTTGCAGATGTTTAATTTGAGACTAAGGACTCAGGGCTTAATTTTCCAGTCCCAGAATGGCAACTAGGGATCTTTAGAGGTGCACAGCTTCCCCTATTTCTCCCCATTTATTGTGCTCCATCAGGAACAGCCAGTTTGGATTCATGGATTCCTTTGAAGCCAAGGTTATGCTTTGTTCTACACCTAAACATCCACACTGATATAGAGAACAAGCAACATCTCTCAGCTACAGCTCCAATGTTCTTTGCTCTGTTCCAGGATAAAACCCTAAAACACACAGAGTAAAACTGAGTTCTGCCTGACCAATGGATTTCAGTCCACCAAGGACCATGAGCCACCCACTCAACCCCACCCCAGCGGGATGAGAGAACTGGAAAAAGGTAAAACGTGAGGGCTGAGAGAAGAACAGCTTCATAATTGAAATAAAGTAAATCTTAGACTAATTATGAAAAGAGAGAGAGAGAAAGAGAGGGGGATAAAGCCAATTCAACAGGCAGCTTTTCAATCAGAAAACAAAAATTGCTGAGTGAGTTTAATGACAGTAAGTGGTCTAAGGTATAACAATAACTGAATAGTTTATGTGCTTTGGGAGCAGCGAGCCATGGATATCACTAAAGGCATAAAGCTTACAGTTATTTCAAATCCCTGCTGCCAACAGAAGATTGCTTGCATCCAAAAGAATCATGGAAGAGAACTGGTAAGAAAATACAGAAAAACAACGCCAGCACAAATTTTGTCTACCACATACCACTACTCTTGACATACAAGGCAATCAAAAAGAACTTCCAAAGATTTACTCATCTGCATGGGTGGATTAGTTTATTACTTATTATAAAGATGAATCTTCAAATTAAATCAAAAACCTACTTTAACAATCGCTTGCAGCACTCTGAAGTTTAATACACAGAATTAAAAACAAGGAGAGGGGGCATGCAGACACTCAATGAACATTTAAACAAACTTTAAAAAACACTGACAAACACTTCAACACTTGTACTATTATTAGCCTGTTGCAGAGTTTTCCCAGATAAAGAGTAATGGCAGTGTAAATAAAGAGGGCTCCATGTCACAAACCATAATCCATTTGCTTTGTTTGAAATTCCACCAGAGCTTGTTTGAATCTCTTAATAACTCTCCAGCAAAAGTAGTCTGGGTTGGAAGTTTTTAAGAGGAAGTTTGAAAGGCCTGCTATATTTGTAATTCTGTGAAATTCTTATTTATATGCCTCTGTGAACCTGTTGGCAGGCACAAGTTAGGACAACTTTTGCAGCTTTGCCTGGCAAGAAAAATTACAATTTCACAATAAATACAGAGCTCTGCACATGAGACAATCCCCCAAGCTCCTTCTAGTGACAAGTGTAGCTCCTTCAGGCGTGGTGACCAGCAGAGTGTCCTGGGGACAAGAAGGCCAATGGGATCCTGGGGGCAGCAGGAACCAGCCCTGGGGGCACCGCTGGAGTGACCCTGTCCCTCTGCCCAGCCCTGGGGGCACCTCTGGAGTGACCCTGTCCCTCTGCCCAGCCCTGGGGGCACCTCTGG
>NW_024581089.1:2350155-2366591 GCF_017639235.1 Corvus kubaryi | reverse complement strand
CCCAGCCCTGGGGGCACCTCTGGGGTGACCCTGTCCCTCTGCCCAGCCCTGGGGGCACCTCTGGGGTGCCGTGCCCAGCTCTGGCTCCTCAGCCCAGCAGGGCCAGGGAGCTCCTGGAGCGGGGCCGGCGGAGGCTGCGCAGCTGAGGAAGGGCCTGGAGCAGCTCCGTGCCCAGCACAGGCTGAGGGAGCCGGGGCTGCTCAGCCTCGAGAGGAGCCCCAGCTGAGAGGGGCCCTCAGCCCTGGGTGTCCCTGGCTGCAGGGAGGGCTCAGGGCAGGGCCCGGGCTCTGCTCCGGGGCCCGGCAGCAGCACCAGAGCCACGGGCAGGGCCTGAGCCCGGCAATTGCCCTGCCCAGGAGGCAGAACTGCTGCCCTGGGCAGGGCCAGCCCTGAGCAGATTGTGCAGAGAGCCTCTGGGGTCTCCTCCCTGGGGTTGTTCCAGAGCTGTGTGGGCACAGTGCTGTGCCCTGTGCTCTGGGATGGCCCTGCTGGAGCAGGGACGTGGCACCAGTGACCCTCTGTGGTCACTTCCAACCTGACCCATCCTGGGATTCCATGAGTTACTTTGGTCCTTTCTACATAAATGGAAATTCCACTTCTGCCTTCAGCAGCACAAAGCCCCTGCCATTCTAAAGGAGGTTAAATGCAGTTGGGAACAAACGTGTTTGCTGGGAGACAGGAACAGCTCACAGCAACCCCTCAGCATGGGTTTAAGGCCTCCAGTCCATCTCTGATAGTCCCTGCAGAAAACATTCCCTGGATGGAAGAGGTCCAAAGGAGGATAAACACAGGGAGCAGCTGCAAATTAATGTTATATGAAAAGTTATAAACATTCCTGATTTACAGCGTTCTTCCAAAGGAACCCACCTAAAACCTGTTTGAAAAAGGTCAAACAACAGCGAAGGAGACTGAGCAGGAAACTGGTGCAGAAGTGAAGCGAAACATCGTGGAGTGGGCAGTGGGCAGCATGACCTGCGAGCACAGAAGTTGTTCTTCAAATCACTGTGCGAGAGGCAGGAGCAAGAAAGGACTTTCATCTCTTGCAGAATTTTCCAGTGCAAAGCCTCTCAGCACAGAATCCCACATCAGGCTGGAGAGACCACAGTGGTTCAGTTGGTGTCATCTCCCTGCTCCAGCAGGGCCATCCCAGGGCACAGGATTTGTCCACACAGCTCTGGAACATCCCCAGTGAGGGACACTCCACACCCTCTCTGGACAATCTGTTTGGTGCTTGGTCACTGCCCAGGGAAGAAGTTCTGCCTCCTGTCCAGGTGGAAGTTGCTGGGATCACCTCCTGCCTGTTGCCTTTTTTCCTATTCCTCAGCACCACTGAGCAGAGCCTGGTCCCTGCTCTGACACCCAGAGACAAGACCCAAGCAAACATCTGTTTAGAAATTGGGTTTATCATAATTGCAATGGGATAGGGAACAATTCAAGGGCAGAAAAATTGCCTTAGTAACACCAAAAAAAAAGTAGTTAATGGCTGTAACACTTCTTTGCTGATAGAGCTGCACTTTTTGGCAAAGGATATTATCCTCTTAGACTGAGGGAAGGAACATGGGGATATCCTGTATTTTCCTGTTTGCTCATGGTGGGGAGGAATTGTGCAAAATTTACTATTCCTCTTCACCAGTTTAACAGACAATGAAGTTACCAAGTGCCCAACAATGCTGTTTGCAAAAACACCATTGCACAAATTCTTCGTGACTTACATAACAAAATTACCCCTTTGAATCCACGGAGACTTTTGTGCAACATATTTCTAAATATTTTTAAAAGTGAGGGGGAAATAAGCATGATCTTGAAGAAAGGAATGAAAATGGGTAAGTTAGTTGCAAAAACATCCCCCAAACCCTGTGTGCATGTTTAACACGGAGCAGATGTACTGGAACTACATGAATCACAAAAACGTCAGTTTAGCTGAGATATCCAGAAATGTGTTACACACTTGGGGTTTTCCAGCTCTTAAAGTAGTTGTATAAGGCAGCTCCACTAAAAGAAACTCCGTCTCTACTTCAGACCCAGTGCTGGTTATCAGAGAAGAGTGACAGTCCTGTGGCTGCTGAGGGCTGGGATGATCCCAAAGCAGGATGTGGTGTCTGATCCTCCGCAGACTCCTGGGTTACCTCAGGTGAACCCCGGCGTCACCTCCCGGCTGCAGCCAGCTCAGATCGCCACAGGTTTCCAGCCACACCCGGGGCTCTCCGGCGGGCGGGGAGAGCGGAGCTGCGGGCAGCGGGCGGGCAGAGCCGGGATCTTCCCGGCAGCGCAGCCCCGGAGAGAGGGGAGCATCACTCTGCAGCGTCCCGGAGCCCCGGGGTGGCACGGGGCCGGGCATCCCACCGCATCCACCGCCTCCCATCGCATCCACCGCCTCCTATCGCATCCCATCGCATCCACCGCCTCCCATCGCATCCCACCGCCTCCCATAGCAGCCCATCGCTTCCCGCCGCCTCCCACCGCATCCACTGCCTCCCACCGCCTCGACCGCATCCATCCCATCGCATCCATCACTTCCCATCGCGTCCCACGCCCCCTCCGCGTCCCGGCCGGCCCTGCCCAGCCCCGCGGCAGGAGGAGCGGCTCCGCCCGGCCCCGCTGCCCGAGCTGCCGGAGCCGCTCCGCGCTCTCCTCCTCGCTTTGGTGAGTGAACAGCGGCGGGGAAAGCGGGGAGGGAGCGGGGCCGAGGGGAAGCGGGAGGGATTTGAGGGATTTGAGGGATTTGAGGCTGGGGGAGCGCTGGCGGCTCCTCGGAGATCGCTCGTCCCGGCTGAGGCTGCGGCGGTACCTGAGCGCAGCGAGAGGAGCGGGGCAGGAAAGCCAGAGCAGCACAACTCAGCAACACACCCCGCTTTTGATAACTCCCCCCCAGCATTAACTGGGAGCCCTTGGCAGAAGTTTTCTGCTCCTTACCCGGCGGGGCAAACAAATCTGAAGAGAAATCCCCAAAGTGCGCCAATACACCGGAGGAAGCTCAGGCAGCTTTTCTCCCCGGAGGACACTTGTCCCAGCTGCAGATCCAGCAGCTCCAAAGGCTCCCAGGTTTGCCCCCTGCCCCCGGAGCAGAGAGGAGTCGCTGGGGGTCAGGCCAGCAAGGGCCAGAGCACGGAGGGGATGTTCAGATGGAAATGGAAAGGAGGGGAAGGGAAACAGATAGATAAAGTCCGGATTCTCCATTGTACTTAATGGGCACACTTGAATTAAGATGGTTTAAGCAATTAAAGGGGAGTTCCTGTCTGTCTGCAAAATATTTACGCTCTTGTTTTAAGCATCTTTCTGGTGACTAATGGTGAGGGAAGGGATGGGGACACGGCTGGGAAAAACAGGCAGGGAGGGGTGGGTTCCTTGTTTTGAGGGAGAACGGTGGCTTGGCTGAAGAAAGAGGAAGATAGAGAACTTAACCCTCACCCCTTCTGGAGACAATTGTGCTCTCGCGAGGTAAATGCATTCTTTTCATACAGATCTTTTCTCAAATACAAGTCCAGCACATCCTGAGGGGGTTGACACTAGAGCAGGGACATAACCTGCCCTAAACCTTATACCATTCTTGATGTAGCCTCCCCAGGCTTTCCTTTACAGTCAGGAATGATGGAGAGGAGTCAGAATTCTTGGATCAGCTGCTTTTAAACTGTTTATTTGCAAGGCACCAGGCTCTCTCACTGTAAGAAACCCTGTGGTCCAGTGGTGCCCCTTTGCCATCTGCTTAATTCAACAAAAAACATTAAAGCTGCCTGCAAAAAGAAGAAAAAAGAGCTTGCTTAACTCATATCTGTATCTCTATAAAGGAAAAGCTTTGTATTTTCAATAAGTTATTGCTAAAATATGAAGGAACTCATCATATTACTACAGTAATATAGTAATACAGTAAGTAATACAGTAAGTTCACCTGCTGTTTGAAGAGATTGATAATATGTGCTTCAAATTAAAGGTGAATTTTTTTTAAAAATGACCCAAAATAAATCTTTCAGTAACAGGGTTTCCTTTTATTGCCAGTACAAGGAGACAGTGACTCCTCAAACCCACTAGGATTTTTAAATCTGTGCATTTTTGTGATGAAGGTTTTCATACAGCTTCAAAGCACCAGAAGTTCACTTGAGCTGAATTCAAATAAATCCCCAAAGAGTTTTCATAGTGGTCAACCTCAGCACTGAAAGAACTACCAACTCTTATTCACACACATTGGCTTTTACTTTTGTGAGTAGTGGCTTACCAAGTCACTTGGAAAGAACCAGATCTTGATGTCTGAATGACAGGGTGAGTTACCTTTTAAAAAGTATATTTACTTTTTAAAAAGTTAATTGTATATGAGTCATCTGAGTGAGAATAGCAGGCAGGTTTACCATGTTTTTTCATTTACTTTTTATCCAAAATATTCCTTGAATATTGGCAGGCATTGAATAGGGTTTGCTCCCTTACAGAGAAATAAATGAGTTTTTGAGAGGGAAATCAATCAATTGTAATCAATGTTACAATTATGTTAATTAGTGTTAAATGATTCAGAGTGATTAAACCCACTGAGTTTTACTGTTGCCAAGGGTTGGAGTCAGTAGTAGCACAAGGTGGAGTCCAAAAAAATCAAGGTTTTTTTGCCATTCCCGTAGCAAAGATGTCCTGTTACAGTGAGTTGGGATAATGGGTTCCAAACCCAGAACAGAAAGGCACCACTGCAGCTGCTCAGCTTTAAAGGAACCACATTCCTGGGAAACTCCCCTGGTTTACAAGGGATTTTACAGCTAATGGGTTTGTTTGGTGCATCACAGCACAAATTTCTTCTATTACAACAGTTACTGCACAGCTCTAGCACCCACAGCAAATGCTCTTTTTACACACAAGTAATGGAGTAAAGACTATGATTTCTCCAGCACAGCAGTACTTAAAGAAAGTAACACTTAAACACTGTTTTGCTGAGAGATCACATTGATGAGCAGTTAGTTGATACTGATAGTGTTTAGACTAGCAGGGAAAATTAATACCATATCTGGAAGCTTCAGGATTCTAGTCAAGATATGAGGTTGTCCCCCCAATCTCTTGGCAAAAATAAACCATATTTGGGAAATACTATCACAAGGACAAGACTGGACTTTGTCATGGAAAAACTGACATTTAGAACAACTGAAACTAGAAGATTGAGCTGCTGGAAGAAGAGTTTCTGGAAGTCTGAGATTACATTTTGAAGGCCAAAACATTCTTTGGAATGTGTCCATCTTCAGCTCTTTCTAATATTCATGGCATATAGGCCAAGGGTTAAAGAGAGTTGTTAAAAAATGCCAGCCAGAGTCACAAAAGTCTATTTCTATCTCCTGATGATTTCAGGTTAAGGCTCAAACTTAAAAATAATATATTTATTTAGAAAAAAAAAAAAGGCAGTAAATACAGGTGTAGTATTTAATAATAAAAGCAGATTTATTTATCAAATAAAAGCAGAAATATTTATCTGCAATCCTGACAGGCTGTACCCTAATATCCAGATATACCAATTAAAAGAAATAGTGGGAGCACAGCAGAATCAGTGGACTGAAAAGAAAATATCCCTATATCAGCAAGTTACAAATTCAGTATATCACACAGTTATAATAATAAAGACTTTTTTCTCCTTGAAACACTTCACAAAGTTACTTAAGAGTTTCCATCCTCCTTCACAACAGGCTCTGCATTCCATCTGCTTGTTGTTCATAAGGTCTGCTTGCTCTCCTTAGCACATCACCATCCAAGCTGGAGGAGTAAGGATAAATTTAATGGCCCAGCCCAGCCCACAGCCAAGCAATACAGCTGCTGTACAAAGGGGCAGAGGGGCTGACCTTGCCCTGGCCCCTTGGCCACCTGCATGAAGGGGTCACTGCTCTGAGTGTGAGGGGACCTTTCACAGTCCAGAGCAACTGGATAAATTCATTTAAAAAACAGTCCATCTGAAGTATTTTAAAATTACCTGTGATGTGTGTTCCCAGACATAACTGAATAACCACACAGCCTGTTCACCTTCTTTAGACAAGTGACAGGACCAGAAGAGGGTATAGAAATGCAGCAGTTATGGCACTGGGCCCTCAAGTTTGGAAGTGAAGTGTGGAGAAGGCTTCAGAAACAGCCTCTTGCCCTTTCTTTCCCCAGGAACAGCACCTTTCCCAATCCCACCGGCACACAGCATCATTCCTGGGGCATCCAGCTCCCAAATCAGCCTGCAGATCCCCAACCCAACAACTCAGACAGCAATTTGCTCCGCAGTCTGCTCTGTAGAGTAGATTTCAGCACATCTGCTACATTAGTCTTGGCCTCATTTTCCCCCCAGCACAGCATTTCCTACAAAAGCCACTGAAAATTCCCTGCCACCGAAGGAATGCAAAGCAATTAATGCAAAACTGGACAGCCAGATGTCCAGAGCTGTCATTAAGGAGCTCCTCCACCCCAAGGAAGAGTCATAACAAGACAAGGAATTAAATTTTATAATATTTATAAGTCAGGCAGCGTTGCTTGTTCACACAGCAGAAGATTTATTTATAACTCTCTTAAAAGAGGTATGTGAGGGGAAAAGGACAATCCAGCAGACTGGCAGAATTTGGCTGGTCAGACACTGCATCTTCAGATTATGAATCTTTTCATTTCAGGCTGCCTAGGGGAGACAGCTCGAGGGCAGACAGAATTCAGTCTGTCCTTTGACAGTGCAAGACACTTTTCTGGAATAAAAAACCAAAGCCTGGTCCTTGCTGGACTCAGACATTGAGTCATCTGAGTGGGAATAGCAGGCAGGTTTACCATGTTTTTTCATTTACTTTTTATCAAAAATATTCCTTGGATATTGGCAGGCATTGAATAGGGGTTGTTCCCTTACAGAGAAATAAATGAGTTTTTGAGAGGGAAATCAATCAAACTTCTAACATGCTAATACTTTCAACACCTAAAGAATACTTTTTTAAAAATCACTAGAAATAAATGGGTTTCTTCAGTACAACAGAGTGAGTAAAGGCCATCTGAATAAAAATCTTAATTTCTGCCTTGAATTTAGTCTGATGAACAAGAATTTTGCTCTTTGGACCTGCAGCCTCTTAAAAATCTCTCAGTAAAAGATGTGCCAGCAGCTGCTTCTAGAAACTTACTCCCACTTAGGGCTTAATAGATTGCACCTGCACTAATGAGGCACTGACGCACCCACTCAGCATCTCCCAGTAGAGCCTTGTTCCTTGGAACTGTAATACAATAACAAATGATGATTGCTGAGCCTCCTCGTAGAAAAAGCTCTTCACAGACAGCAAAAATTAAAGAAACATTCCATGGTGAGGTCATGGTTTAGAATTTCCAAAAAGCAATCCAAGGTCTTGGGCTGCTTTCTTTAAAATCTGTTCTTAGTGAACTTTGTTTTGGTGTAATTAAACTGTGCAAACACTGAACCCCATGTATTCATTATTATTGCTCTCCTCTACTGGCAACTGAGTTACAGATAAGGAATTACAATAGCTCCTGAAGAAAAGGCACCTATCCTTCTTTGGAGCAGGACTACTCCAGCTCAAGATCTGCAAGTTGCTTCCTAAATCCTGCCCTATCCAACCACAGCAGTGCTGAGGAGAAAGTTTGGGGAGCAGTCAACACCATTGACTGTGTTCTGCTCTGTTTTGTTCCCAGAATCACAGAACTGTTAGGGCTGGAGGGACCTCTGGAGATCATCCAGCCCAAGCCCAAATGCAGTTCATGCATTCCATGTGCAGCTCACGAACAGCCAAGGGGAGCTGTCTAACCAGGCAGCTTTCTTTGCTGTTATTTTTCTTTTTCAGTTGAAGACTCAATCAAAGTTGCCTTTTCTCCCTTTATTTTACCACACATTTACATGGAAATACCTGGGGGTGAAGATGAGTCATTCCAGGTTCTTGCAACAACTCCTTGCCTTGGCCATGCCCTGTACACTTAAACACACTTGAAGAGGTGGAAGAAATAGCGGGATATAACCATTTTCTGGACAGGCTGGTTTAAAATTCGTGGAGTAATTTCTGTCCTCATTCTCAGGAGATGCTCGAGGCCTCTGTCATCTGTGAGCAGCTGCCACAGAGGAATTGTCCTGGCAGAGCCTGAAGGAATCCGGGATCACAGCACTCCCCAGGGTGCTCCTGTTCCCTCTGCCTGTGGATGCTGCTGCCACCAAGGACACAGCTCTTCTCCCAACAGCACCCACCCGTAAGTAAAGCCCAGGCAAGAAGGAATTTGACCTCTCATAAGGAAGCACAAATCACTTCAGCTTAAACCCTGATTACTGGAATAAGAAAGATAAAGTTACATGAAGTATTGCATCACTGGATTTCAATAGAAAATGCTGATTATTGAACAATCTCTTGCATTGTATTGCTCTGGCCATGTTTAGAGTTATGAGGGTGAGAAACCCCATGCATATCTCAGTGTCAGTTGTGTAAATACTTTGAGCAAATATATTTACAGTCTCAATTTCCTTCCTTATTGCTTTAAGAGATTTACCAGGACATAAACTCAGAAAAGCTGTGACATGGCACAAAAATGTGTGTCACCTTCACAGACATTTTTCTTCAATGTACTGGAGGCAGAATTTGGTCAATGGATCATATGCTCCAAGATGTAAAATATTATTAATCAATTCTGGACTGTGCATCAATACATGAAGTTAGCAGCTGGGAAGCAGAAGATGCTTATTAATCCTGAAAATTCCTATCATTTTGTATTGGATCTAAAATAGGCCTGGCATCTTTAAATGTTTGAAATCTGTGTGAGCCTAAACTGTGTAGGAAGAGATTACTCATTACCTATAATTGAATGACTGCCTACTGACTGCCAATTGCTGGATTCTCCAACTGCTAGATGTAGGTTGTAAATAAGCACTGGCTTGTTTAAACTATTTAGTGCAAAATACGTTAATATGCTTTTTACTAACACATTTTAAATCAGTTTGCCAATATGGAGTTTATGTTCTGGTTCATGATCAGCTGTTTAATGAGATGTAATGGATTAAAGCTGTGAGGAATTAAATTTCTTCTTCAGATTCTGGGGTCAGAAATATATGAAGCCCTATGAAAACTGTTTGGGATTGGTTATTTGGGTTTCATAAAACACAAATTACCTCTGTGTAAAATGTTGTAAAAATTTGTTCTGTAGGAAAGCCCTAAAAGGGACAGTGCTAAGCTGAGGCACAAATTAGCTTTATTATCTTATTATTACAGTGATTGAGCATGGTTTTTTTTTTCTTTTCTGTAGCTCTGGAAATAAAAATCCCCAAGCAACCCAACACATTTTCATCCAGGAGTGCAGACCACGACTGAACTTCCAAGGCCTGGACGTCCGCTCCGATTCTCACTCTGTGCGCCCGTGAAGAAGATGTCCAAGAACACAACAGAGAACTCAAGCAATGCTCCCTCAGCTCTTCTAGGCCTGTTCCTTGGGAGCATTTCCCTGATCACCATTGTCATGAACATTTTAGTGCTGTGTGCTGTGAAAATGGAGAAGAAGCTGCAGACAGTGGGCAATTTGTACATCGTGAGCCTGTCCATCGCAGACCTGATCGTGGGGGTGGCTGTGATGCCCCTCAACATCGTGTACATGCTGAGCCCCGTGTGGCCCCTGGGGCTGGCAGCCTGCTTGTTCTGGCTGTCCATGGATTACGTGGCCAGCACCGCCTCTATTTTCAACCTCTTCGTCCTGTGCATGGACCGGTACCGCTCGGTGCAGCAGCCGCTGAAATACCTCAAGTACCGCACCAAAATGAGAGCCTCGCTGCTCATCCTGGGGGCCTGGCTGCTCTCCTTCACCTGGGTCATCCCCATCCTGGGCTGGCACGTTTTTGCCAACAACGGGCAAAGGAAGGTGAAGGAGAACAAGTGTGAGACAGAGTTCTCCGAAGTCACCTGGTTTAAAGTGCTGACAGCCATTTTCAACTTCTACCTGCCCTCCCTCCTGATGCTGTGGTTCTACTGTAAAATCTTCAGAACTGTTCGGAGACACTGCCAGCACCGAGAGCTCACCAACAGAGCTTATTGGTCTTCCTTGGAAAAAACCACCGTGCATCAGACTAAGATAAAGGACGAGAAAAATATCTGCCTCCAGAAGCAAATCTTATGCGAGAACACCCCTGGCACAGAGAAGCAAAGCTCCCCAGAGCCCCAAAGAGTGGAGGCAGAGCTTTATTTCAGGAATCCTGACAAATCTTCAAAGGCACTGAGTAATGGGAAAGTCCTGAAGTGGAGCTGTTTCTCTGTCACCACGGCCAAGCCTGGGCGTGGCTCGGATAAAACAGGGAAGAAGGGTGTGTGTGCCACAAAAAAGCCTGGGAATAAGGAGCAGCCTGGCTGCCAGGACAGTGACTCCAGCGCAGCATCCGACAACCACACCTTCACTGAGGTGGCACCCCGTGCACAGCACTCCAGTTCCAACCCTAAAGGAGCCTGCTGTCCTCAGGGAAAGACTGAGTGCAGGGATTCCAGAGGGCTGACATTCCTGAGGAAGACCTGGCACACCCTGCACGGCCATCCCAGGAGCGCCCACCGGCACGGGAACAGGGAGCGGAAGGCAGCGAAGCAGCTGGGGGTGATCATGGCAGTCTTCATGCTCTGCTGGATCCCCTACTTTGTGTTATTTATGGTGATAACATTCCACGACCATGAACGGCTCTCAGAACTGCACATGATCACCATATGGCTCGGCTACGTGAACTCCACCCTAAATCCATTCCTGTATCCTCTTTGTAACCACAATTTCAAGAAGACTTTCAAAAAGATCCTTCACATTCACTGATACTGGTCTGGGTTTTTGGAGCTCAAATGCAGCTCAGGAGTTCAACCAAACAAAATAGTCCAGTTTCGAAGGACGGGTAAAGTAAAAGACTTTGGCAAACTGTAATTTATAAAGTGTTAGTAAAAGTGGGAAATGTGCATTTAATAGTTTTAACACATTTGAAGAGCTACTTCAGGTCAAGAATCTGAAAAACTCAGGGTCAATCTGTGAACTGTTACACTGCTGTCAACCTTTTACCATTTGAGATCACCTCTTTCATCACAGAAATGGAGATACACATAGGCATCTTCAGTGATTATAAATTATTCAGCCCCAGAAAAGGAAGAAACCACATTTCTGTGATTGGCCAAAACCATTTTTCTCTTTCAACTTACTCCATTACACGCAGGAACACATTGCTTGTGCAGTGAGATTTGCAAGTGGAGGTACTTTGCACAGTCAAATAACAAACTTTCAACTGTTTAAAAAAACTCCCTTATTTATTTATAGCTTCCTCCAAATCACAAACCTTTCATCAAACATCAAGTTTAAGTGTACCCTACTGTATCTCTTTGATATCACACTTACATTAACTGTACGTTAACTTTGCTGAAAAAAAGTAGTATTTTTATGTCCTAAAAGGGTTTCCATGCTCAACATACTGTCACCATCTTCTCCAGAAGGGTGTGCTGCTGTTCTAGAATTGCAGAATACAGTTGCTTATACATGAAGTATGTTTCCCTTTTCTACCCTTCATATTTAATTGCATTTTGTAAACCTTGCTGTCAAACATTTCAGGAGAAACACACAATAATGGAATACTCTAAGTTGGAAAAGAGACCAAGAAGATGTTGAAGTACACCCTACAGCTGAAAGCTGGGCTGGATTTGATATTACAAAGAAAAAGGATGTGCTCTGATTCACTTTGTAGTGCTGATGCATTTCCCACATCCTGAACACTTTCTCGCTTCTGAAATTGCTGCGTTAACAACAAAGTTCTGACCTGTAACTCCTTCAGCTGAGAACTGCCAAAAGTTTGGGGGGGGATGAGTTGTAGGGGTGTCCTGTGCAATATCTTTATTACATCAGAAGCAAAAAGGAGTGGTTTAATGGTAAGAGGAGAAATTCTGGATTCTCTTCTCTTCGGGATCTCGAGCTGCTCAGAGTCCCTCTGTGCCACATGTGCCTAGTTCATAAAGTGAGTAAGACAAGATCACAGCAACAATGCAACACTAAGGGGAATGTGGGAAAGACTGCTCATAAATTTTGGATAGAATACTCTAAATGCAAAGTATTATTCCTCTGTCCATGTCATTTCTCTGAATTAGACACCCGAGTGTTTAATTGTATTTAAAGTATTCAATATTAAACAGAGCCCTAATACATCTGCATTTTAATAAATTGGGAAAATGTGCTAAAGGAATAAACTCCAATTCAGTCTATTTCAGTGTATCCCACAAGGTTCAGAGATTAATTGACTTTGGTTTCAAGTTGCATGCAGGAAAAACTGCAATTAGGAAACTTAAATCTGGGAGAAATAAGGGCAAAATGCAGAGAGAGAATATAAACTAAACAAAATTCATTGCAGAATTCAGGCAACTTTTTCACTGCAGGAGGAACACCTGCCCCAGTGCTAAAAGACACCTTTTTGGGGTACAGAGCAGAACCTTTTGAAACACATGCTCTAATCCCTGGCCTTTCCCAAACAATCACTGAGATTCACAGCCATTACATTGTTTTTTTCTACTGTGATTTGCAACAGCAATTCTGGCCAAAATGGATGGTAATTTAGATGATCCCTGAGGAAATAAAAGTCAGCCACAGTTATTAGTGCTGAAAAACACATTTACCCAAGGGCTGCTGAGAGTCATCAAGAAATCTGTCCTGTTGATCATGAAAAGCCTTTTCTGGCTTTACAATGTACCAATACACGACAAAACCTAAGCAAGGTCATCAAAAATTGGTCTAAAAATGATGGTGACTGTAACGACAGAAAATAAAGAACATTCAAAGAGCTAAACCCAGGAAAGTAAAGCTGCCTGAATATTTTTTAATCTCACTTCATTTTACCCATGATCTTAGTGTCACTGTGTTAATAACAAAGACAGGACTGGTGATAGCCACGTTTTATAGCCATTAGATAATTGTAGTGGTTTGGTCCAAAATACTCATTACTGTTTACCTTCTGTGAGCAGAGAATTAGGAGAAACGCAAAGCAGGCACCAACCTTGAAAGAATATAAACAAGTTTATTAGCAGATCTAAAAGAAGAAAAAATAATAAAAAAATAATAATAATAATTAAAAAAAAAAAAAAAGGGATAGTACTTATTTTAAATAGCAAGGTACCTAAGAGGATTTCTCAGTTTATTTCACTGAACAGGCAATTCCAGAGGCTCTGGATGTAAGAAAAGCAAAGCAAATTAGGGTCAGGACTGGAGATGCCTCCCACCACGTGGGGCCAAGGCTCAAGAGCATATTCCAGGCGTGGTTTCCTGTAAAACATTTTCAGTGCTTTCCAGTTAACAAACAAGGTCGGAGGACACGGAGCTTCCAGAGGACACGACGAGAGACTGGGGATTTCTTGGACTGCAGTTGTGCTGGGATTAAGGTGTGGTGGGAGGGACCAGAGGCACAAAACTCCGCTCTCGCAGCGTTGCCTGCGCCAGTGGGGACATCTGGTGGGAAAGGAGCGAGCCCCGGGATGCTGCGAGGAACTCCTCGGATGATCGGGAAGGAAAGGTGAGTGCAGGTGCACATTTTGGCCTCTCTCCATCCTCTGAAAGGATGGGTCCGTTAAATTTCCTGCGAGACCGCTTTGTGAAAGCAAAAGAAATGAAACCGATTGAAAGATTCTCTGTAAAAACACATTTCTAATCCTCAGGTGTTAATGCAGAAGCACTGCATTAACATGTATCTGAACATTTCTAGGAGGCCCTGAGCTCTGCAGATTTTCCACTGCTAGCAGGGGTGCTGAGGACTACTCTCCTCACTTAAGCTCCTGCAGAGGAGGTGTTAAAAATTTAAAATTTAGAAGTTAAAACTGAAATGTTTCAGTGCATCCTTTCCTTCAGCCAGAATGCCAATTCACTTGGAAGTGCCAAGCTAAATTTAAATACTGTACAAACATATTTGCATTCACTGAGATATCAAATACAATGACAAAATGATTAATTTTCATCAAATTATGTGTCTACAAGGATTAGAACATAAAGAGAACAATTAATGTCGATGCAGTGTGGAAATGGCTCCTGAAAATAGTTTACACTCCTGATATTGAGTTGAAAAATTATTTTAAAAACATGGTGCATGTCTGACAACAAAATAAATCCTGAACTCAGTTCTTTGAGGGGTAAAAGCTGCTTCTCTGATCATATCAGGGTGTTCTTTTGGAGCATATTCCTGCTTTTTTTCCTCTACCGACTCCAACATTCAGTGCTCCAACAGATTTTTACCTTTGCAGTGTCCCACTCTTGCAGCAGTAACAGGGGTACAGCACTAAATTGCGCTTTTTTTGTAAATGAACTGATAGTTCTGCCAGGTTCTGCTTGTATTTTGTGGTCTTGCTCACTGAGAATGCTGTAAAAAATTGATTTAAGTCCCAAAATGGAAAACATTATGTGAACCTAACTAAATATTATTTTTATTAAAATCTGTAAGACAATTCAATCTGAGTTTTGGAGAAGAATCCGAGTTCTTGTTCTGAGAAGCTCTCCAAAAACATGCTGAGCCCGTAATTCCCAAGAACTGATGAGCTTGAATCTCTTCTTTTTAATTCCCAGGGTTTGAATCTGCTTCCTTTTAATTCCCACTTTCAGTCCCAGGATGGTTCTCCCTTGCTGCAAGATTTTGCTCGGGGAAATCCAAACTCCTACCTATGGAAATAGGTGCCAGAAACACTCAACAGATTTTTGTCTTTGTTTTTAAAGAACCTGTTTTCTAGTTGCTTATTATTCTTATGTTTATTACTTCCTTTTATTTGCCTATAGGAAGATGTAAAAAGAGGATACAAGGACCAAAAAGGCATAAAATAAAACCTTTTCAAGCCTGGGGGGAAAAAAAATGCAGAACTGAGTTTTAAGTTCTTTATTCCAAGAGAATAAAGGCATTACCAATACTAATGAAGTGAGTGAAATGCAAAAGGAGGAATTGCAGGATTTCACTGATGTAACATAGGTGGACACAAGGATGCAACCATCTGTAGCAAACTCCCACATTTATTCCAATCCATTTTATTTGGGAAATTCCTGGCAGGTCCATCCAGCCCATGCTCCATAGCAAGGTCCTCTATCCAAACATCGTCTCTACAGCTGAAACTTAGAATTTGCTGAATTTCAGCTCTGAAAATTTCCCTGACCAATTGTCATTACGTGGCTGTGCCCACACTTAGCTGGTGGCTTTTCCTCCCAGGCTTCCTCCCCATTTTGGGGTCAGTTTCTGCCATATGTGTGACTGTAAATCCAAAATATAAGGCAGCTCTGGCAAATTTATATTCCTGATACAAAGGCATAAAGGACCTGCAGAGATGATGCCTGTTTTTCAGAAGACGTATTTTTGTTTCGTATTCTAGAGCTGGGAAAAAAAAAGACAAAAAAAGAGAGAAATATCTCAATAAAACTCATTAAAAGCTTCAGGCTGGAAGGCATCTCTGGATGCCATCTAGTCCCAGCTCGGGCTCGAAGCAGAGCTAAGATCAAAGCTAGATCCCGGTGCTCAGAGCTTGTGCAGCCAAGTCTCCCTGGAGACCTATTCCAGCCACACCAGCCAATTTTTTCTCTCTAATAACTCGGAATTTTCCTTGGTTCGACAAGCGCTCTTTTCCTCCCCACTTTTTGTTGTGCACCTCTCAGAATTTGCCTCCCTTTCCTCCCCTAGGTCAGACCCCCACCAAACCCCCTGGAGCTCTGTTTTCCCTGGCACGCTCTAATGCTTTACCCTCAGCCCCGGGGCGGTTTAGAGGCTCCTGCGGCAGCCTGAGGTCGGGACACGGCACAGGGCTCCAGGTGCTACGGGCCACGGTCCCACCTGAGCCGGCGGCTGTGGCTGCGCTGGGCTGGCCAGAGGCGAGCAGAGGGATGCTGCCGAGAGCGTGCGGGCACCGCCGCAGCCCACCGGGACCGGGACCAGGATCAGGATCAGGATCAGGATCAGGATCAGGATCAGGATCGGGACCGCGGCCGCCTCAGGCCTGCCCACCCACCGCGGCTCGCGGCGTCATCAGGCGGCGCCGGCCGCCTCCGCCACATGCGCGCTGTGGGTGCCGTCGCAGGTGGGAGCCGGCCGGCGATGCGGGAAGTGCGGAGCGAGCGGCGCAGCGGTGATGGGGGAGCGGGGACGGAGCGCTGCGGGTCCTGCCGGCCGCGGGGCACCGGCGCTGCCACGGCCACCGGCACTGTCCCGGCACTGCTCCCCGCGGGGTCCCGGCACCGGCACGGCACCGGCGCCGTCCCCGCGCTGCCCCTTGCAGGCTCCCGCGGTCGGTGTGTCCGGGCCTCAGCCGGTTCTCCGGGCGGCAGCGGGGGCTGCAGTCACGCACAGGCCGGCGGTGGCTGCTCCGTGCCCAGCGGCCGGGGCCGTGTCGGTGCCGTGTCGGTCTCGGGGCCGTGTCCGTGTCGCTGTGCGAGGCCGTGTCGGTCCCGGTGCCGTGTCCGTCCCGGTGCCGGTGTCGCTGCGCGGGGCCGGTGCCGTGTCCGTGTTCGGGTCCGGTCCTGTGTCGGTGCCGTGT
>NW_024581089.1:2310479-2350145 GCF_017639235.1 Corvus kubaryi | reverse complement strand
GTGTTCGGGTCCGGTCCTGTGTCGGTGCCGTGTCGGTCCCGGTGCCGTGCCCACGCTGTAGCCTTACCGCGTTTATCTGCTGTTGCAGGGTTCTGTTCAGCAGTGACCAGCAGCTGGAACCATGGCCGCTGCCAGCGGGGATCCCGGGGATCCCGGGCTCTCCAAGCTGCAGTTTGCTCCCTTCAGCAGTGCCTTGGATGCGGGGTTCTGGCACGAACTGACCCAGAAGAAGCTCAATGAGTACCGACTGGATGAGACCCCCAAGGTTATCAAGGGCTACTACTACAATGGTGGGTAGAGGCTGAGCAGGTTTTGGTAGTTCAGGGTTCTCCTGATGCTCCTCTAAATATGCAACGTTTCTCATGGTTTGCTGAGACATTAGAAAACGTGACTGTGAATTTTGAATGTTTCACTGGGTAACTTAGGTCAACAAAAACGAGGGGAAATAACCTGCACATGTCAGTTTCAAAGGAGCTTTGTTGCTGCTTTTTGTCCAGGTGATCCTTTGGGTTTGCCAGCTCGCTTGACACTGGAGTTTAGTGCCTTTGATATGTGAGTACATGCTGTGGTTTACCTTCCTTTGCATAAGATTGATGTATTAGTTAGACAAACTCTGCATGAAAATAAAGACACATTTTCATGAACTTTATAACAGTGGAGAGGCTCCTTTGAGTCCCTAACATGAACTCCTTGTGTCTGAAGTAGTGTATTCATCTGAGGGCTGAATTTAAAATATTCTTAATTCTTAAATTCACTCACTAGCTGCATGTATGTTTATATAAAACACAATTTTTTCCTATTTCCATAGCTTTTTACATTAGGGAGGCTTTTTTAGTCATCTGACTCCTTCCCTTATAGCTTTAATTAGGATTTCAAATAGTTTTTGCAGTTCCTGGTTGGTACACTGTAATCTCTACCCAAGTATTTAACTGTTATGACTGGAAAAATACCATTTTTTGAGAACAGTGTTACAGGGGGCAATGAAATCAATCAGGTCTGTAAATTAAGGGAATATTGTAGGGTTTCTACCTAATTTATCTCAAAAATAAAACACTGTTTGCTAACAGCAGCTTCTCCAGCTGATGATGTTACAAACTATAGAAGCTGCTCAATCTTCTGTCTGGTTTAGGTTTTCTTTGGGATGTGTTCTAAACATCGAATTTTAACTAAATCTTTATGTGAGTACAACACTGACATCTAAGTTCAGCCTAAGTTAGTTTTTCTCAGGGAAAATCCCATTTGTCATGGGTAGCTTATATTTGAACAGCATTTAAAATCTTCAGTCAGTGATTTAGTGTCACCTTGCTTAGAGAAAATACCTGATCTGTTTTTGAAGTAGTGATGCAGATGTGTGTTGGCACTGGTTATTATTCTATCAATCCCTGTTCATAAAGATGTTCTCATTAGAGATGAATTTTGTTAATTTTGTTGCTGTGCCTCATCATTTGATAATTCCAGGGCAAGGTTACACCACAAGGTAGATACTGCTGCTGATGATTCTGTTAAAGGTGTTGGTATCCAATTCTCAAGAGTTTTCCTTCTTTTTTTTCAGGAATGCTTCAATACCAGCACGCTGCTGTCCTGCTTTTGGAACGTTGTATAACACCAACACTTTTGAGACTTTCAAATCTTGTGATAAGAAATCACTTCTGGACAAAGAAGCAAATGAGGTAAGATTTAAAATCAAATCACAGAGTGTTTCCTAAATCCTTTCTACCAGTTGAAGTGCTTTACTCTGCCCCAAATATTGGAGATACTCCAGTCCTGAGTAACCTCAGGATTCAGCTTATTTTGGAAAGAAGAGTTTGGTGTTTGCTTGTTGCTGTTCCCTACAAGAGTAGTACCTAATATAACCAATAATAACTAATTATACTTGGAGAGCTCCATCACATTTTAAGCTAAACAATGCTCTTGGAGCTGCCAGGGACTTGAATTCTGTAGAGTGCATCTTTAGAATTTGTCTTGACACCCAGAAACCAGCAGGGCCTGGTTTAAACTTCAGATTACTGCAGTATATCTGTGTGACAGAGAGATGGGGAAGCTCCACAGCAGCAAGAAGGCTGAGATGAAGCAAGACAAAGGTGGGTCAGAGGGGCTGTCTGCCTGCTCTGTAACCAGGTAATTTAACGTCATGGCCTGGGGAGAGGTGAAAGTCAAATTTAAGATGCTTTACTTTGACCAGGCCTTGATTGCTTTAATTGATTGCCTTGGGTAACAAAGTTTTGATGTATATCTTCACTCAAAACTGGGAATTTTTGGCATTCCTGTGGCCTCGTGATTCCCTGTGTCTGACCTTTACAATTCTTTTAATGCAGGCAGTGGTCTGGATAAATTCAGTTAGAAAAGATGGCAGTGAATGTTTTTTTCCATGCTCTAAAGGTAGCTAGAAGAATTAAAGATTTTTGCAGCTGTTCTGATGTTCTCTTGGTGTTTCTCTGCCCTTTCTCTTCCTTCTTGTCCCCACAATCCCTGGCAGATCTGGGAATCAATCAAATCTGGAGCTGCTCTGGAGAACCCAATGCTCTTGAACAGGTTCCTGCTGCTGACGTTTGCAGTGAGTAGAGAGAATTTGTGTCTCCTGCTTCGAGCTTTGTAGTGGAATGGTGAAGAAGTGCTTTCTTTTTAGGAGAAATGCTGTATTAATGTATTTTGGTGTTATTTTCTACCCATGTATAAGATTGCCTGATGGCCTTACAGGTATCAGTAAAAGCAGAGCAGCTGTTTCATGTTTAACAAATTGAAAGTTTTACTAAATGTTCCAGCTAACGAAAACTGAAGGATTGTACACACACTGTCTGTTTAAATCTTAAATCAAGACATATACAGAGAAGGGAAGTCTTTTAGTATTTTTATGATCTTCTAAAATCATTGTGAGGTAAAGATTCCTGTGGTTCCTATGGTTAGGATCATAAACCATTAATTCTAATTAGCATTGTATCATTTACTTTGATATATCTCTTTATTTTCTAATTTTACAACTTTTTTTTTTTCCTAGGATTTAAAAAAGTATCATTTCTATTACTGGTTTTGCTACCCTGCCCTCTGCTTCCCTGATGGAATTCATATAACTGAGAAACCTGTGTGTCTTGGGGACAGGTTCTCACTAAATCAGGTATCCAAAACACTAAATATTGTGAAGTCTGTAATGCTAACAACTTTTGTGAGCTGTAAAACTCAATATTTTGTGTTACCACACACTGAATTAACTTGAGACTCTTAATTTCTTACAAAATCTTCACTTTTTTTCGTTTCCATGTGGGTTTTTTGTTTACCTTTTGTTCCATGATTGTTTAAATTGTCTCAGTTAAATGCAGATATGGCAAACAATTCTCGAAGAGGTGGTTATGTTAAGCTATATATTATATCTTTATTTTTGATATGTATTAAGCTATACATAAAAATTAAAATGGGTGAATATATAGGTATGGTTTTGAAGCTCATTTAAAAGAAACCTTTATGAAGGAGCAGCCCCTGAGTGAACCTGCTCATTAAAATTACAAAATTATTGATAAAATGCATGATTGGACAAGAGAAAGAAGTTAATTTTTTTTTTTTTAGGAGAAAAGTTAAACAGTTTTTAGTTTCTTTCATATTACACTGCAGAATTGTTCCAACTGTTGGTTCAGCTTCTTTCCACTTTCAGATTCAAGCCCTGCAGAAAGCATACGATGACCTCTGCCAGCAGGAGGGGGTGACAGCCCTGCCTTATTTCTTAATCAAGTACCATGACAATTCTGTCGTGATATCCCTGCTAAAAAAGTGGGATGGCTTCTTTCAAGACCAAGGAGGAAAGGTAATGAGAATTTTATACAACTTTATTTAATTACAGGTTTAATTTGCAAATGGTTTGAAGCTCTAATACTGAGCTGGGCACAGCAGTCGTGTCTTGAGGTTGGCTGTAAAGTGATTTTTATGCTGTTTTCCCTTTGCTTTCTTGGCTTGCTGGCCTGTGGATACAAAAATGCTGCTAGCAAGGATTTTCTTGCTATTTTCTAAGCCTGTGTGAGAGACTTTTCTCTCTCACAGAAGAGGCAGCAGAGTTCTGTAAACAACCAAACACCTGCAACCTTGAAAAGTCTTGTTTATGGTACAGTAGAAAAATATTTTGACAATGGATGTTTTAGGATTTTAGCCAATCACCCCCAAGGGGTGGCTGATCCTTTGTCCAATTAGATTATGGAGAAAAAAGTCTATAAAGAGTTTGTAAAATAATTAAATCAATCAATCTTGCTGCACAATTCCTGCCTGCTGGATCTTCTCTCCTCCTCCTCCCTACGGCTGCAGGACACGGTGATGTACCTTAGGGCATTTTAATACTGGCCTGTACCCTTTCACTTCTTGATCATCTCAAAATCAATACAGAGTTTTGGTTTGGGAGAAAGGCTTCAGCTGATGGGCTTCCCTCGTAATTGTGTTTTTAAGGTAATGAGGGTGCATTTACTGCAGTGAACAACCAGTGTCCCTAAAGAAGCCAAACTGAATAAATCTCAGGGCTGTGGCAAGAAGAGTAAAATCTGGTGTGACCATATAAATATTTATAAATATGCACAATGTGTGTGTAGGCCTTCCCTGTCCCGAATTTTTATTTAAAAATGCCAGATAACATTTGCTGTGAACTGAACAGTGGATGGATGGCTTCTCATGTGGAACAATTTTATTTGCAGGTGACAGTTGGAGTTTATGATCCATGTAATTTATCCCAGTACCCAGGATGGCCACTGAGAAATTTCCTGATCCTGGCAGCCCAGAAATGGTATCTGTTTAATTCTTTCCCACAAAAATGGTTTACTGGTTGGTGTCAAATGAGATATTTTTCTCCTCATGGCATTTCACTCATACCATACTCCTAAGATTTTGCTTTCTGCCTTGGCATTACCCACTTTGAGCGATTCTCATTTTTGTGCATTATTCTGTTTTTTCACTTCTGTCAGTTACAAATTCCTATTAATCCTAATCCTCACATGGATGCATGTACCTGGAAATGCCTGCTTCACCCCCTGCCAATACCCTCCAGATGTTTCAAATCTTGTTTAAAATATTCTGTGAACTTACATGATTAATTAGTGTCAGGTAATAGCAGAGTTACATTTTAAAAATCAGATTTTCTTCGGTTTTCTCCTGGTACCATCTAGAATTTTTTCGTGGGGTAGAGGATGGGAAGACAGGACACAGTTTTACACTCTGTTTTTTGGAAAAAAAAATATTAAAAGTAACAAAGAAATTGGGGTTGCTGTAACAAAACTGTAATTAAGTTGCACTTGCATAGTTTTGAGTGTTACATTTTATTCCAGAGCCCTCAGGAAGGGGATGTGCTGGGTTGGGTGAGCTGGTTGGGCTGTACAAGGAGCTGTAAAGGCCCAGAGAGTCCTGGCATTCAGAGGGGTTTAGGCACTAAACTTCTCATTTTTGGGGGGTTTGAATCATAGGGAGTAAAATTATATTTATTGAGAGCTCAGAGGATCTTGGTGCCACAGCAAAGTCCAGCTGATGTGTGCTGTGGTGCTTTTCTGCCTTTTGTTCCTCTAAACCTGCAGTTTGTCCACTGCTGGATAAATGCAAGGACAGGCTGGCAGGGGCATTGCTTAGGAGCTGTTTCACACTAAACCAGTCATTTTCTTATACTCAAGGAATTGTTTCTCTTTCTGTGCCTGGTACAGACAACAGTGTTCAGTACCAAGACAAAAAGCCTCATTCAGAACCTGCAAAGGACTAACCCATGTGAAATGGTGTTTAAAAGAAATCCCTTTTCTGTTAAAGAAGTTGCATGTCTGTCTCTATTTATCTTTTTTTTTTTTTTTTTTATGGCAGGGGCAATGTTCTCCAGAGGATTGAAGTGCTCTGCTTCAGAGACAGGACCATGCAAGGGGTGAGAGACATCACACACAGCATCATCTTTGAAATCAAACTGCCAGAGAGACCCCTGGGCCCAGGTAAGCCGTTAAAAACATTATTTCCCTTTTTTTATCTCCCTCCTTAATCACTGCAGACATGGAAAAATGAATTACTACTACAAGATCTTTGCTTATGCTGAGTTATTTCAAATGGATTTTAAGTTGTTTGAATTTCTGTTAAATGTCTTTAAAGGAAATGATTGTTCCTTCTTCAAGAAAGAAAGAAGAGGGAATATTCTCTCTTAATTTTTTCCTCCTGTAATTGTGCTTCTAATTTAAAAACAAGTCCTGCTGGTGTCATATAAAATACAATAAAACAGCAATCAGTCTCATTTTTTCTTGTTAAATTTGCATACAGTCCCTCAGGTAGGAAAAAGGTGATAGTGAATTTATGTGATGCAACATTTCTGGATAATTTCTAAAAAGGTTAAAAACCTGCCCCAGTGGAACTGTTCCTTCAATGCCATAGTGACACATCCAGGTGTATTTTAAAGCAATGGACTTGAAATGTTAGAACATAATCTCAGAATTAATGTTTGGGTACAGGACAGTATCACAAAATTTCTCTACCTCATGCAAAAAGTTCTGAATACTTCACATGTCATTGTTGCAGATTGTTTAATTACATATAATTAAGATATATAATTCTCCACTGAATCTACAGATGGGGTCTAGGGAACGTGAAATGATGACTGAACTTGGCAAAATTTACTGAATTCTGAATTAAGAATTTGCTGAGCTTGACATTAAAGATCTGATGGGGAATGATGCCATCTCTGTGCTGGGTGTGAAGCTGAACAGGCAAAAGCAGCACAGGGGACACCTGGGAGCAAGGAAATTCTCCAGGAGCTTTCAGCTGATGTAAACAGCACCATTTGTGTAGCAGGTTATAGTAGGTTGTTCAAATACAGGTTATTTACTGGCAGGTTTAAAATAAGGGGGTTTTTCCTACAGGGTTAAATCCAATAAAATTTCTTTCTTCTGTCCTGTGATATTAAGGTTTTCATTCTTTCTTTCCTTTTTTCTTGCTTTTTTTTTTTTTTTTTTTTTTGTTTGTTTCAAATATTTCAAACAGATTGTCCAAAAGCTGTGGGATGGGAGAAAAACCAAAAGGGAGGCATGGGGCCAAGGATGGTGAATCTCAGTGAATGCATGGATCCAAAAAGGTTTGCTTCTTACCTTTTAAATTCCCATACTTTTCATTATTTGGGTTTAATCCATACCAAGCTGAAATGTGAAATAGGTAAGAACAGACAGTAACACATACTCTGCCTGTTGTTTGGACATTCCTTTTGGAGGTGAGGACCTTTACAGAGCAGTGCACTGCCTGCAGCAGAAATCTTGGCAATTTTGGACTCCAGCTTCAAACTCTGAATGCATTTCATTTAAAACTGAGTGAAACGTAGGTCAGAGTGTTACAGGCCTGTGGTCATTTCATTGAATTCTGTAACCTGCAGGTTGGTAATGAAAATCAGCAGGGGGGAAAGTTCAGCCTTTGGGGTTTGTCAGATTGTGACAGGAAAGGGCTCAGGAAATGTGACCTTAATGGAAATGTGACCTTAATAATTGTTATCATTCTGCACATAATGTTTGGGCCATGGATTGAAAAGAGTGGGGTTACAGAGTGACTGCATCTGTGTCCTTGCCTTGGAAAAACTTGTTGGTCTCATGGTTCAGGTTCACATTTTGCCCATCAAGCAAAGCCATTTTTGTTAAGCATTTGTGGAAATTCTCAATGTCTTCCTAGACATTCAATAAAGTTTACCTCAGGGTTCTTAATTCTTTAGGTAACTTGACCTTCTTTACTTGTATAAATGATGTAAGTGCTTCCCACAGAGGTGTTGGTAAAAGGCCAGCCCTGACAACTGCTATTTCAACCCCTGTTGGACAAATAATTTACTGGATGCTGAAAAAGTTTTGTTTATCATGTGTAAGGGAATGAAACTTGCAGGAATCTGAGAGCTGTGGTGGCCTGGCTTGATGGGAGTTTTAACACCCTGTGTTCTGATGAATACAAAGATCTGCCCCTTGCTTGAACACAGATTTCCTTCCTCATTTTCTTTCTCAAGCTTCCACAAAGAACTGCCCACGTGCTTTAGGGCACAAGTGGAACGTTTCATGTTAAGGGCAGGTGTAACTGGGTACAGGAGACCAGTTAGTTTAAAAAAGAAACAAAAATTTATGGACAAATTACCTGTCTTGCCACTCAGCTTAACAGGAATCTTGGCTGAGACACCATTTTTATTTTCATGCTTGCATTAATTTTGTTACTAAAATTTTAGTTTTGGATTGTTACTTTTTCAGAAGCCCTTGTATGTTTGTTTTTCATATTGCCTGTGTGTTAAACTGCTGAATTCTTTCTCTCCTTTAAAAAAAAAATAAAAATTAACTCCTTCAGCTGGACTGCCAGTAATTGCTTTGTTGCAGAAGCACAGGAGGGTTCAGAAGTTGTTGTTGTTTATTGCATGGCGCAGGTTAGCAGAATCATCCGTGGATCTGAATTTGAAGTTGATGTGCTGGAGGCTGGTGCCTACTCTGGATTTGGAAAAGATTGTGTCTGCCAAGTGTCTGCTGCTGGGAGCTGGGACACTGGGCTGTAGCGTTGCAAGGACCTTGATGGTAAGTCCTTAATCTTACAATCAATCTCCTGTTTCTCATAAATTCTATATTTCTTCCCTGTTTTTGTCCAGCTGCCGTGACACATCAGAGAAAAATTGCATTCTCTGCATCAAAGTACATATAATGCACACTAGTTGGTGTTATGAATTGCAGGGAAGAGGTAGGAGCTGTAGCTGTCGGAAATAACTGAAGTTCTGTGAATATGAGATAGTAAGGGAACCTTGTTAGAGTGGTACTTTATTTTGAAGTTATATTAAAAAAGAAATTCTGGAACAAATTAACAAGCTGTAAAGACCAAATTCACAGTGAAGCCCTTGAAGTAAGTGTGCTGATAATTCCTTTCAGGGATGTTCACCATATTCCACTGAATTCAGCAGGGTTTGAGGGATTTCTGCTAAATGCTATATTTGGACCAAACAAATTTTCTGTTCCCTGATTTCTGCTTTGAATAATTGCAAAAGCTTTTGCAGCTTGAAAAAGTGGACAAAACTCACTTCTCATTATTAAATTATCTTCTCCTCTAGGGCTGGGGGGTGAGGAAAATCACTTTTGTGGACAATGCAAAGATCTCTTACTCGAACCCCGTGCGGCAGCCGCTCTACGAGTTCGAGGACTGCCTGAGTGGGGGCAAGCCCAAGGCTCTGGCAGCAGCAGACAGGCTGCAGAAAATCTTCCCAGGAGTGGTAAGATCATTATTTCTATGTTACTATCACTGGGGAAATAAAAATAAAGTGATTTTAAATTGCTATTCCAAGTTCTGGTAATTAAACATTAGTGGGGAAAAACACGACGCAGGTGTTACGTTGGTTACTGAAATCTTTCACTTCAAATCTCTGTAGCTGGTAACTTTATTGAGGCAAATATTTGGAGTAATGAAATATAATTAAGGATCATCTAAGTCATCTGGTAGCTTATTGATAGTGAAGGAAAATTTTTTCCTGTCTAAGGAACTTTGAGTAATGCCAGGTCAGACATACTAATTGTCTACTGTGGGAGGAGGTCTTGAGGGAAGTAATAAATGTATTATTCAGGTTTCCTGTTATGTTTTAGACCCAAAATTTGCAATCCTATCTAAAGTGATTTTCTACATTAGAAGATAATAGCTTAGTATTTAACCTCCAGCCAAGGGAACAACATATAGTCCCCTCTTTTTAATGTCATCCTTATATTTTATGAGATGGCAACTAAGTATTTTGTCTTGGATAATTTGGAGGCATTTTAAAACTTTTCTTAGATTCCTGAGATTTTGGAATTCTGTGGAATGAGCAAGACCTTCCTTTGGGGAAATATATGGACATTTACTCCTCCTTAAAATAATACCAGTGTGCCCTTTGAGCTTTTTTTGCCAGTGTTTGGCTGCCAAGGTGCACCTCAGCCACTCTGGCTGGTGACTGCTGTCTTTTTTTTGGGGATGGTCATTCAAATAAAATTGTTGAAGCTGCCAGACTTGTCTGTATTCCTACAGCTACAGTCCCTGGATTGAGCTTTTCTTCTGAATTCCAGTAGGATTTTAGTATTTTACAAGCCTCATTGACCATGTTTTTGTGCAGCTAACATCCAACTTATTTATTGTAATTTATTGAACGAAAATTGCCCTCCTGAGTCACCAGCAGTGTCAGCTGTGCTTATCTAATCAATCAGCACCTGTGCAGCACAGGCTTGATGAGTTATCTATGGACACATGACTCAGGTCCAGCATGGATTAAAGTTTTGTGTTCCTGCCACAACCTTTTGGAGGAGATAATGACACTGAAAGTAAAGCCTGCTCCAGTAATTTCCTGATGTCTGTGGTGATGGTACAGAGGGGAGTAAAGGTGTATCCTCTGGAATTGTTAATGCAGGTATTACCCATGCTCATTTCTCCAGGCTGCTAAATGGGCCTGGTTCTTTTTATCCTCAGGGATATTTATCATATTCCGAATTATAGTCACCCTTCTGGTTAGTTGAGTCACCTGGATTTATGAGTTGTGCTGGTAACTGGTCCATGTAAAAGCACATTCCACCAACCTTCCTTCCCTCTCTTCCCATGAAATTTTATGCTTGGTTCATCCAGCTTTTACATTTTGGCTTTTAGTTTGTTAGCTGCTTAGAGTGCAGTGACAAGCAGGGAGGCTTTGGCAAGGCTTGTGCCTCTGTAACATAAATGAGGGATCCATCCTTCCCTTCCAGCAGATGGCTGGCAGATTGTGCTCACACATTTCCAAAGGAGTGAATTAATTGTTTGCATTGTATCTGCATTGTGTATATGCTTATTTGGCTCAATATTTGCTCTCAGTATGTCTTGCCCAAATAAGGGGCTGGAAGAAGGAAATGTTTCTGCCACAGGAACAAACTCCTCCAGCATCTGCACAGTGCCAGCCTCCAGCTCTGCAGTGACAAGTCTCAGAAGTGCTTTTCTGCTGTCTAAAGTCCACACATGGCTGGGGGAATTACAGGGGAATCATCTGAGGCTGTTGTTGTTCTCCTCGGGAACTGAAACTAAGGAGCAGAGTGTGTGATACTGCACACGTGTCTGACTGTGACTGAGTCAATGTTCAGCAGCAGAAATGCAGACTGCAGCCTGTTAAAATCCTCTGGGAAGGGGCTGGAAAGAGACTCCAGGACACAGGTTTTAGATAAGTTTAACAGATCATAATCATGTGTAAATGTGGCTGCTTGGCTTTGTGGTGATGTTTGTAACCCCTGGGATTAGGAGCAGTTCCACTGTGTTCTTGTAGTGATTTGCGAAGCCTGGCAAAACTTTCTGAGTCTGTTCTGCATAAATACAGACTCAGAAACTTCAGCACAGTGCTTTAGTGCCCAGCCCTGCCACACAGAGAGAGGGAAAGGGCAGAGCTGCCATTCTGACAAAGAGGAATTGAGTTTGTACTGTGATTGGTGTTGAATTTTATACCAATTCAGTCACAAGGTTACCTTTTGAGTGCATGATTTTCTGCCTGCCTCCCTCCAGAGCTCAGAAGGTTATAACATGAGCATCCCCATGCCAGGCCACCCAGTGAACTTTTCTGAGGTGACAATGGCCCAGGCTCAGAAGGATGTGGCGAAGCTTGAGGAGCTCATTGATGCCCACGATGTTGTTTTCCTGCTGATGGACACTCGGGAGAGTCGGTGGCTGCCTGCTGTCATTGCAGCCAGCAAGAGGAAGGTACTGTATTATTCCATTTATTTCCTTTCCTTTCATTTCTTCCCTTATTTTAAATACATTTCTGGCCCTGAACAATGGGCTTTTATTTCGTTATGAACTTTCCTTTGCCAGTGAAGAGAGCAGCGTGTTCCTTTAGCGAGGGCTTCGCTGAATTATAACTTCAGGTGTAAGGGTGTGGAACTTGATAACTTCACCAGCTCCTCCTTAATCGTCCTGTCCTTTCCGCAGCTTGCACCTGTGCTCTTCCAACAACCTTTCAGCTGTTTAAAAACAGCACAGAAATGTCAAAAAGAGTAAGTTTGCAAAGCTGGATATTGACCTGGGAAGTGCCAGTGCCAGCCTACTCTTCCTGTTTATGATGGTTGGTAATTTTTAGCAATATATGCAGTTTTATTTGCATATTTATTTTATATGAATCCTGTCTGGTTCAATCAGGATAGAGTGGTTTTATGATCTCCAAAACTTCCCTCTCATGTTTGCTTAGCCAGCAATGCCCCTCTACATTTTTCTTGCAGCATTCAAATCATTTTGAGGATAAATTTTGACATTTTTTGGTGACATTTCTCTGTTGCTCAGTGGTGCAGTGTGTCTGCATCACAGTTGGTTGATTTGATAACATCACTTTGATAGGAGGAGATGGAATTCTCTGTCACTGGAAAAGCACAGCAGGGAAATCTCAAGATGTCCAAACAAATGCTCAGTATCTTATGTTGGTAATCACTCAGTGAGAGCTCTGCTCAAATGTGGTTTTGTGTGGCACCTGCAGATCTCAAGCACTGCACAGTTTGCTTCCCAAAGTCTCAAAAAGAAAATAAAGAACACGCTGAGTGATGATGTGTGTGAGATGCACAAAGCCAGGTCCTACAGGTAGCAGTAAGAGTCAGTCTCCCCACTTCATCATCGAGTTGCCTTGATGATCTTTGCCATTCCTTCCCCCCAAACAAGCATCTCAGACAAACAAACCCCTCACATGTTAAATCCTCATGTCACATATTAAATCTCTGTTCCTGCTGAGCACTGGAATTTGTAAAAATTTACTTGTTTTTTCTTTTTGTTAATTCATGCCAGAAGATACTTTTCCACTGTGTCTTTATCAAAACCCGATGATTTTTTTAATTAAGGGTCAATCAGCTAGAATGAAATAGTTACCAGCCAGTAAACTGAGAAGAGAGAAATAGTTGATTGCAGTGGGAATTGTTTAGCAATATTATTAATTTCTGCTAGTACCAGCTGTTACTCATATTTTGGAATTGGAGCACCACATTCAGGTTTTACAGGTAGAGGCAGTGAGAAGATGCAGTCTTTTAATTGCTGTAGCCCTGTGCAGATTCAGCAGCAGGGTTCCACTTCAGGACTGAGGAAAAATAAACTGCTACAAGGCTGAAAGAGAATATGCAGAAATTATTGGGAATACTGAGAATGATGATGAGACTCACAAGCTTGCTAATGAAGATGACTAATTCTTGAGAGAGCTTCCCTCAGAGTTGTTCTTTTAAACAATTCCTGGCTGTAAGAATGGAAAACGAGAAACTGCTGCACCAGAATTTCTATCTAAAGTATCTGCAGATGAAGCAGTGCATCTTCCTTTATATTTTACTGGCTGCAGCCATTATTGTATTGATATTGTGCTTCAGATTACTCTGTGCACTTGCCACAAAGTGGAGAGCAAGGGGAAAACGAGGACAGAGTAATTGTGTAGTAATTGTGTAGCACAGCTGCTCCTGCTCCCCATGTGACTAAGCAGACGCAGATGAAGCCCGTAAGTAATCATTAATTGCTTTCCTTACTGAGCAGAAATTGTTTTGGATAACAGATGGCATTTCAGTGCTTGAAGTTGTTACTTTTTTGTCAGTGTAACAACTAGAGGGAGTCGTTCATTTCGATCAGATTTGCCTGAAAGGCACAGAAAAAAGCAAGGGGTTGTGACTTTCTGAAACAGACTTTTATTTTGCTTTTGTTTTTTTTCTAAGTGCTTGACAACTGGAATTCTGCACCTTGCAGACACTCTGTTTATGGCTAAGATGGTAAATATGCAGTTAATGGGTTGTTCATCCATCTACAGTGTGTGGGTTTTTGGCATTTATAGCAAAAAGCCTCGAGGCTTTTTTTTGTTTTTCCCCCTCCCTTTTTGGCTCACTTAATATCTGTTGTTCTCTCTTTATTGTTCACAGTTGGTCATCAATGCTGCCTTGGGATTTGACACTTTTGTTGTTATGAGACACGGCCTAAAGAAACCAAAACAGCAAGAATCTGGTGATTCACGTTTCAGCAATGCCTCTGCTTCTTCTGATCTTCTGGGATCTTCACTCTTCTCAAATATCCCTGGCTATAAACTGGGCTGCTACTTCTGCAATGATGTTGTGGCACCAGGGGATGTGAGTAGAACCTTATGCAGATGGTGATTATATCTCTCTTTTGTTGTGACTTGGATTTTTATTTGATTTTAATGGTGTTTCAGGGAGGGATCTGCTTTATGTTGACATACACAGGGGTGAAGAAATAGCTCATTTTTATTTGGAAGATGGCAGATATGAATTGCACAGCACTAGAGGTGTTTTGTACGGGGCAGCTGGTTACTTTGGAGTTATTTTTTCTTCCCTTCAGAACTGTCTGTGTTTGTAGTCCACCAGGGATCGGACATTGGACCAGCAGTGCACGGTCAGTCGGCCTGGATTGGCCATGGTGGCTGGAGCCCTGGCAGTGGAGTTAATGGTTTCTGTCCTCCAACATCCAGAAGGGTGAGCCATTACTGCTGTTCTGAGGTGTTCTCTGAGAAATAAGACAGATTCAATACAGTCTTTAGAGAGGAGGAGGAATTACACCTCAAGCAGGACAGTTCTGTAACGTTGTCTGTAAAATAATGTAGTGTGCAGTGCTTGAGGGAACTGATTCATCAAGTCTTGAGTTTTTCTTCTCTCTCTGAATTTAACCATAGAAAAGTACTGAGAATATCTCAAAAGAAGAAAATGTTGCTGTTAGTGGATCTTGGCTTTCCTTTGCTGAACGGTGTTTGGGTGAGATGAGGAGCTGTTGTAACGTGTGGCACATGAAGGGCTTCCAGATGAGCAAAGCTTATTTAAAGTTCAGCGTGTGTGATACAGAAATTACTCTGAAATTCTGCACCTTGGAAGTGAGGCTTGTTTTCTCTCTTTAAAACCCGTGAGAGAAAAAGTGACTTAGGAGTCGAAGATGAGTCTCAGACTGATTTATATATATTTATCGTGCTGAATCTTGCTTCCTGTGAAACAGACTTTCCACATGGATTCCTTACTACATTCCAAGCTGTAGCAAAATTCCTGGAAGCTGACTGGAAATTCTGAGTGTGTTGTCTTGCTCTAATTTTCCCTGTTGGGTTTTTGGCAGTGGTTATGCTGTGGCCAGCAGCAGTGATGACAGAATGAATGAACCACCCACTTCTCTTGGACTTGTTCCTCACCAGGTACATTATTTCTGATAAATGCTTTTGTTTAAGAGCTGGGAACTGCTCATCACAGATGTTGTCTCCTTAACAAAAATCAGATTCCATTCCCCAGAGGACTGACTCTCCATGCTTGTTAAAAAATAAATATAAATGATATTGACACATCACACAGGCCCAGGCAGTGTGTTCCTGGCATTGTGTTTGTGTTACTCATGGACACACAATTCCTGCTACCTGCAAAGGAGCAATTTGTTTGGAGCAGGAATGATGTGAATAAAGCAATTTCTGACTTCTCTGTTCTCCATCAGAGCTGACAGTATGAGCATCTTAAAGTTCACTTTTTAAATCTCTTCAGAGTTTGAAAACAATTCAAATAAGCCAACTCACAATTATTATATTTCTCCAAAATATTCCTGTAATTTTGGTACTGTTGCAGTGGGGATACTGCAACACGCATATATCAAACCAGGAGTCCCGTGGAAAGGAAACATATATGTGGTACATTGCAGCACTTTTTTCTTCTACTCAACCCAAACTCTAGTTACAATGTTGATGATACAGTTTTTCAAAAATTCAGTTTAAAAACTTCAAAATTAAGGTATTATTGTTATTTGTATAGCAGAGTTACTTAAGTTCTATTCCTGGTGGCATCTCTTCATTGTAATAAACAGAATAAAAAGGATGGTCAGTACAAAGAGTTCATAATTGAAACGATCAAACCCTGCTGCAAAGTGCTCCCAGTGCTCCCTCTCTTAGCAGAAATAGTGGTCTGGAATTCTAAAATCACCTATCAATAATATCATATTAACATCATAACTGAGGAATGCACAACAGCTAAATTTTCAGATTCTGGGTTATAGAGACAGGGAAAAAAATGTGTTTAAGTGGTCACACCATGGCTTTTTGTTTTTCATGGCCCTTTGCACTCAGAGAAGGCTAACTGCAGATGGTGCTGTGCCTCTATTTGTGGTGAAATAGTGCTGCATTTAGGTAGTTGTGCCATTTTTTGTGTATAGAAAAGCAGTAATGTTGTGCTTTGTAGAAATTTACTGCAGGTTTTACTGGGGGTGACTGTTAGAACGTTATAGATATTCCTTTTGTTGAATGTATGTGTCCAGTTCATGTTGAGTTTTGGAAATGTTTAAAATAGGCATGTAATTTTTTTCTTTCATCTTCTAGATCCGAGGATTTTTATCCAGATTTGATAATGTTCTTCCAGTCAGCCTAGCATTTGATAAGTGCACAGCCTGTTCAGCCAAGGTAAGGCTGAGTTTGTCTGTGCTTTCTATTATTTTTATATTTCTAGGTCAGTTCTGGGGTACTTTTTGCCATTTTCTCTGACTTCCTTAGGGCTTGGGATCTGTTCTCACTTCAGCTAACGTTCTTTTGCCTTCATACCCTTCTTTTTTACGTGTTTTCCAAATTCCTTTGGCATCACCTCTCAGCATGCTGCACTGTTTATCTTCACACAAATGCTGTCCTCAGCTGAAGAATCCAAGCAGAGATTGACCAAGACATTTCTGAAAAGTTTATCACAGAAATACTGTCCATATCTTTCAGCTTTGGAGAAAGGAATGAGATTGGTATTGTTTAAGAAATCCTTTCTGATGCCTGCTGAATAAATATCTCTTTATTTCTGGGGCTTAATGTCTTTACAAATACGCAAAATTGTCTAAATTTATGATTTGTGATACAAAACAGACAAATAATGAACAATTGAGGGGGAAAACATTGCTTCTTACCGGTTCTTTATTGACCAGATTGTTCATTTTGCTGCTGGTGCTGCCAGTCCTGAGTCACCTCAGAGCTCCCAGCTGTTTCTTGGCTCTCTGGGGCAGCTCTTGCATTGTTTCCCTCTCCTGTGGCCTTGAAAAGTTCCCTCTGGCAAGTTTTTTCTGGCCGTGGAGTGCAACTTCCAGAAGTTTTCCCTGGGATATCTCAGTAGGGAGATGCAGAGGGTTTGACTCATGGTTTGAACTGCTTGGGAGTGCCATTAATTTAGTTCACTCTCCTGTACCTTGAGACTGACTGCCAGAAGTTCTTTCTGTTCCTTCCACTGCGCTCGTCCTCCTTTCAAACAGCCATCAAAAAATAATGGGGCACTGGCATCTTCTGGAGATCTCACACAGTATCTTCTCCTACAGTATTCCTTTTTTTTCCTCTGGGCTGTCTGGGTACATTTGACAAGTTTTGAAGGATTCTTAATGTGCATTTTCTCTTCAAAAGCTGAAGCACTAAACTTGGATGTTTCTAAAAGTAGCAGTTTTATCTGCCCTCTCGAAGAGCTGAAAGCTCAGCAGTAGCTAAAACCTTGATGGTAGGTTATTTAAAGTGTTAGAATAAGGTTTTCTTTCTTTTTCTTTTTCTCTTTTCTTCTTCTTATCTCCACTTCAGGAAACACTGATATGTAAAAACAATAAAAATGTACATCCACGCAGATAAATTCAATGCAAGTATCAATTTTTCATTAGCAAATCATTTCCTCTTGGAGGTCATTTTAAGAGAGCCCCGTTTTACATAAACAGACTCGATGATTTAATAAAAACTGACTTGGATTTTAGCAGCTGTGCTATTCCCAGAGAGATCACTTTTCATGTGGTTTGGGTATTGAATTACTTGTGTGCTGAAAAGGTTGCTTCATTGGCTCACAGATTTCCTTACAGTAGAAACACAGCCTCTGTTTACTTTGCTAACTTTCTATTTATTAGCATAAGAATATGTCACCCTGCATTATGTGGAAATCTGATGCTGATACTTTGAAATGATAAATCCAATTACAATTTAATTGTACTCTGTCTGTTGGTTTGTTGTGTGAGGGTTTGTTTGGTTTTTAATAACGTAATTTAGCATCATTTCATCCTGCTCTATGTCAGATTTGCTGTAGATTCAGACTTTCAGCACACAAGTGGCTCTGCTGATAGAATTGAATTTGCTGGAGTTGTATTCATTGTGTTTTCCTTTTGTCAGCGTTCTCCTTCTTGAGCTCTTGTCACTCTGTAACTCTTAAAGCATAAAACTAATGAATTAGGAATTTTAGAAGAATTCCAGTACATCCTGAAGCCATCCAGTCCAGCTGGAGGACTCAGGAGAAGCTGCTAATGATCTGCATGTTTGGAGATGTGAGTCCTTTTCATTTTGACTCAGTCATTCCTTCATTTCTCTGCTGTTGAAGCTGGAGAGGCCAGGCTTGCAAGCAGCCAACTTTTCTTTACCCAGAATTGTCCTGCCCAGGCCGTGTGCCAGAGAAGCTTCCCGCAGGCAATTGTTCAGGAATTTTGGGGTGGTCGCAGCAGGAAACCAATCTATTTTTATTCTGGGCCAAATTTTCCTTTATGATTCCCCCTCTGTCTTATTCTGGTTGTGCAGAAGCTGTGCTGGAATGTCAAATATCCCTGTAAGAGCTCAGGGCACAGAGAGCAGGGAGAGCTCCTCTGGTGCCAGACTTGTTCTGGCATTGACAAGGGAGACTCCAGAGTTCTTTAGGATGGATATTTATTTGTAACAACTGCTTTACTTACAGGGGAAAATGTTTAGCTTATTACTGGCTGTGCTAACTAACCTGTTTACCCTGTGGAGAGCAAAATGAGGCTGTTTTCTCATTACATTATGGTGAGAAGCATTGCAATTCCTTGGAAAAGTGGGTAGATCTGATCCTTGCAGAAAACTGGTTCAATCCTTGGATCATGAGTGTTAAAATATGGATGGATTTTAATGCAAAACTGCCAGTGTTTGTATTTTAATGAGGGCAGTGAAAATTTCCTTTTATTGCTCCCCTTTATTTCCTGTGCATCGTGGTATGAACGAGGAGGCTCCACAGCTCCAGAGTTCAATGTTACAAAAGATAATTGCCACCAACCAGCCTGGGTATAGAGATGCCTCCTCTGTTTTTACACATAGCTCACATTCCCTCCAGAGTCAGGATTTAGCATCCATGTGCTGGAAAGCTGATTTGTTCTCCTTAAAGAGATTTCTCTCCTTCCCCTACAGCAGTCATTCTCACCTGTCATTATCCCTACTATGAAATTGATAAAAACTAGCATGAGCATCTCTGCTAATTTCCAAGTTCTTTCCCTACTTTCTGCTCAGTGTGCTGGGAACTTGAGCTGCTGAAGTGGCTTTTTAACCACGGAGTGAATGTCCAGTGTTTCTCAGTTCATTGCGTGTGACGAAGGGGCAGATGCTGGGATCAGGGATGGTACTGTTGGCATTACGTTACAATTTCTGTTTTCAGTCAGGATGTTCCCTTGCCCTTGCAGATGTTTTCCCTTTCTGCCATCCCAGGAATACATTAAACACTTCTGCTGTGACATTTACTGAGTGCTTGGGTTGCGTAAGTTATTTATGAGTGTTTCAGTTTTGAAACCATCATCGTGTAGCCTCAACAATGCTCTCATTGTTCTCCTCTGCTGACTGCTGTGCGTGCATTTTTATGTGAAATCATTCTGATCACTTATGACAGCAACCTGCAAGGTTCTGTCACTTACTGATGTTTTTCAGTTGAGATAATTTTTTATTTCGATTCCAGGCCCTTCGGATTTGTCCTAACTGCACTAAGACATTCCTATTTGCTTTCTCCCAGTAGCAATGGATGATCTGTCAGGGACACTCCTTTGAATCTTTTTATATTATACATTTCTCATTTCAAGCATTGTGTGGATGCAGAAGTCATGGGGGGGGAAAAGCCGTGGTCTTTCCTGTGCTAAAAAAAAAGAAAATCCTCCTGCAGAGCTTGCAGAAAGGATGAAGGAAATGGGGAGAAATGTTTGTCCTTCAGGAATGAACATTTCAAAAATTAAGAGGATGTTTTAAGAGTTCTTTCTTTAGCTGTGCTGTAACGTGAAGTCAGTGAAACTGAGTCCATTTAGAACTTTCCTTATTTCCCTAATTTACATATGTGAACATTTGACAAGTCTGCACAGTGCAGCCTCTGTCTTAGTACTGGCTAGATTTCATGGAGACTTGAAGAATGCATCATTAATACACCTGGGCATATTTGCAGCATTCTGAGTTAAACCTAGGACTTCTCTTACTCTTAAGGTGGCATAGAAATGAATTTTCCCGTTGTTGCATTTAACTTTAAAAATAGTGGGGTTTAAGGGAAAGAAGAAACCTGCCATTGTTTAAAACAGTGGAGTCATATTTCGGACAGGTTGTATTTCTGTTACATTTAAATGAAATTTTGTGTATCTAAAAGGGGGGTTTGTTTGGGTTTTTTTCCCCAATATTTCTTCTTCCAATTCAATTAAATTCTAACTACAGTTAGTACAAAGTAAAGGATTATCAATGAGGAAAAAGACAGCATCACTGCAGTTTTCTAGTATTGACATGTTCAATTATCTACCTGTGCCTAGAATATAATTTTTAATTATTTATATTAATGGCAACCATGTGCTCTCCTGTTGTCTCTCTGTGAAGCTGTTACACAATTCCTTTTCTGTCAGTTAAAACAAAACTGAACTAAAAAACTTTGCCTTGAAATATCTGCCTACAAGAACTGCAAAAACAAACCTGGAGAACACTAAGCTGGATTAAAACTCGGGAATATTCAATGTGGGGTTGCTGGGATGATGATGATGATGATGATGATGGTGTTCATCCCACCACTGCTGAGTGTAGGAACAATTCCAGCCCTCATTCTGTAGGATTCCATCTGGAACTCAAAAGCTCAGTTTTTTGTTTGGCTGGGTATGAGCAGTTTGTAGTCATTCTTTTTCACTTCCATGAGATTTTTGCATATTTGCAGCCTAGTGCTTTCTGTTCCCAAGTTTATTGTTCAGTTATTCCAAGGAATCAGTGCATATTCATGGAGACACAATATGCTTCTCTATTTTAATTATTATTGTTGTTGTTTCTCATATGTTTTTCTGCACCCTCATTGCAGACTTTGACAGGTGTCTGTCTACCCCGATGCCTATTTTTTTTAAACTTAACTGATCATCAGCCTTGCTTTTTGGAAAACTGATCTTTGTTTGCAAATATTTTTGAAGAGTTTAACTTAAAGTTTGACTTTTATTCAATTTGTCCACGTTTTTAAAGTGCTGCTATATCTGTGCTTGTAGAATTGTTTGTTTCGTTTGAAATAGGAAGAGTGGAGGGAATTGAATTGTAAAAGAGGGTAAAATAGCAGAAACTGATGAAATGCAGTAAATGTGGTTTTGAAGAAAACACTGATGCTCCTCCAGTGCTGTGTGCATAGGTATTGCAGCACATCCAGATCATAAAACCCTCTGCTCTGGAATGGTCTGCAAAACATGGATTTTGAAGCTGGAGCTGTGGGTTTGGGAAGCACTGAGCAGCTGCAGTTTCTGCCTGAGGCAGCGACAGCTTTGGGTGCTCAGTGTGGGACAGATCAGCCTCGTTGTTGAAGTGCTGCTGGCAGGGGAGGGCTGGATGGAATAAATGACTTTTCCTGGGCAGTACCCAGTCATTCCCAGCTTCTGGCTGGCTCCAACCAGCCCTGCAGAGCTGGGGCCTCTGGGGCACCCATTTGTGCAGGCAGCCAAAGCATCTTTCAGCATCAGGCAGTTGCTTTGCTGGGAGGAGAACATTCCCTTGGGTGTTGGGGAAGTGCCCGTGCTTCCCTGCCAGCGCTAGGGGTTCTCTGCAGACAATGGGGGCTGCTCCTGGACTGTTCCCTCAAGGCAAAATTGAGGGTTAGGTGCCTGTCCCTGTGCACGGATAACACAGGATCCTGCCCCGAATTGTCCTTCCCCTGGGCTGGGGCTGGGAGGGAGCAGGGCTTTCTGCCTCCCTGTACAACAGAGGGTGACTGATGCCAGAAGGAGCTGGAGCCAAGCATGCTGCAACTGCTGATGAGCTCATCAGCATCACTTTTGGACAGGAAGCAGAGTGGGGATCAATGGAGTTGTAAATATCCATCCAGTGGAAAACGTGGAGCGGGCAGGGGGTGGCTGGGAGGGGGCTGAAGGATGTACCCACGTGTTCAGGGAGGTCAGGGCACATGATCTAATGGTGCTGGCTACCAGAAAGCCCTTTTGTTCCTCTTTCTCAGTCTCTAAAACGGAGATGTTGATTTTCTTGTGCTCTCTCTTCAGCCATTTCTTTCCTCTCACTTCTCTGTACTCCTGTTTTCAGGCAGGGAATGCCTTCAGCTTGTGTGCCGTGCAGTGAAACTTCCTTAGGCTGGCTGGAATCTGGGGATGCTGTTACATTTGAAATAATTTGTGTGAAGTGTTTGAGAAAGGGAAGAGTGGCTAAAATGAAAATCCTGCAGTTTTATCTGTCAGTTCATATCAGAAAAAATGGTTACTTGATGAAGCACATCGAGATCATTCCAGAAAAGAATGTGTGCAGCTCCCAAGAACTAAATGTTGACAAGACCATGCTTAGACTGTTATTTCTTAAATTTCTAAGATCTCTACTTTCCTCCTTTTCACCATTCAAAAGAAACTGAAAAATCCCAAGCTAAAAAAATCCTTCAGAGCTGATTCTTCAGTAAGTTAATTCTCCATTTTCCATCCATTGCAATTCAAAGTCAGGGTAGGAAGTAGCAACAGGAAAAGCTCATTTGTATCACCCCTTTCCTACTCTAAATTAAAACAGCAATCTCTTCCTTAAATGATTTTCCAGCACATTGTACTTGGATTAATTAAGGTTTTATACTGATTTGCTTTCATTTTTAGTACTGATTATGGGAAGGAAAGGAGAGACTTGTGTATATGCAGAGGGTGATTTAATGATTTGGACATGAGCCCAAAATTAGGCCATTTTTGCCTTGTGGTTTCTAAGTTTCCAGTATTTCCAGCATGGCCTTGTCGGGTGCACACCTGGAGCACAGCTTTCTGCACAACTTTGTTCTCAAAACTTAATCATGTGTGAGTGCACAAGTGTGTGTGACCATTCACACACACACTTGGGGCAATTCCTGGAGTGTTATCTTTTTTTCATGCAATATTGTCAGACTTGCCTGCTCCAACCCCGTGAACAGAGGCCCTGAAAAATCATTCCATGATCCTCAGAAAAGTGCAATTTTACTGCCTTCTTTTTCACAGCTGTATTACAGCATCAGCTTATTTGGCTTTGCTTTATGACTTCTTAGGATCAAATGGCAATAAAAATTGAGAGCTTTGTGAAAAGGCAAGAGTCTGGGAATGAGGGGTTTTTTAAGGAAATCAGAATTATGACTGTGTGGTCAAATTTTGAATATCAGCAGTGCCCAAGGTCCCAGTGGCTCAGCTTATTCTCTTCTCATTCAGGATTCTTCACAGCACTGTTGTCTTTCATTAAATTTGCTGTTTTAACAGCAGATACCTTGAATTTTGAAGAGTGGAACTGGCAAGACTTTTTCATGTCTGTCTTATTTTCCAAATGTCTCTTTTCAGCGAGTGAACAGTAGTTTTCTCTCCTTTCTGCATGGCCTGTGATAATCAGGGAGTGAACAGTGTGCAAAAATAGAAATTTGATGGGCCTGGATGTAAACAGAACCTTGAATATTGGGATTTTTTGGGACTCTGAAATGTTTAGTGAAGTATCTGCCCCATTTGTGGGAGGGAAATGTTTAAATCCAAGCAGAGTGTAAAGTGCAGCACCCTCTTGTTTTGGGGGTAGAAATCTTATTTAGTGTAAATAATCCATCTGGTAGCATTCAGTCCTTATTTTATTTTTCCTGGGAAGTAAACAGCACCGTTTCAAGCTCCACAGATGCAAATGACTTTGAAAAGAAAAAAAAAAAGCCAAACCAAATGTAAAATACTGGTTAAAAAGTTTTAAATTGATGTGACAGAAGTAAAACAAGAGCCAATTTTGCATCAATAGCCAGTTTCTTTGGGTTAGGAGCTTGTTTTTTGTGTTTTTGCTTACCCAGATATTAACTTTTCTGCTATAAAGCAATGCTGGAGCCAGATTCTCTTTCTGAATGTCTTTGTACCCAGCAATTGAGACTTCTTTGTGCAGAATGCTGTTAAAAAGAATATAACACCAGGGCTGCACATCTGTTTCTCATTTCCAAGCAAGTTCTTTTACTCCAAGCCTGTATTTTTTTCCTTCTGCCATGAGATTTGGGGGTTTTTTAACTTCAGTAAACAGGCCAGAATAAAAAGATTGCTCATAGGATGGGTTACTGGGTATCATTTACTCAGAAAGCTTTGGCAGTACATGAATTTGGTCCTGTTGTGATGATGTGCATCCACAGCTTGATTTGTTCTGTTAAAATGCCATCATGTAGAAAAGCAATTATAGAGCTCTGTGAAATGGAGACTGAAGGCAAGGTTGTGGCATCAACCTGAGAGATTTGCATGTGGCAGGAGAGGGTGGTGTGAAAATGTGGGTTCTCCTGGCAGTGTTTGTAGCAGCCATGAAATCCAGAAGGAATTGGTGCTTTCCAGCTCTCCTCCTAAGCTCTGACAAGCGACCTGCAGGTGAGGAGAGGATAAGAGTTCCTTAATAAATCCTTCCTGCTCCAGCTTGCCAGGCTGGGTGCAAGAATTATGTATTTTGTTGTGCTTTTATAGTTTAGGGTCTTTTTCTGCTTGGAAAATGAATTGCTGCATAGTGACACATCCCTGAATGACTGGGGAGGGATATATTTATTCCCTGGAAGAGTTCAGGTGGGATTTTTTACATCTGTGGTCAGACAGTAACTGGTTTGAGATCAATAATCATAAAAATTATAGCATCTCTCAGGAACATTCCTCCTGTAAAGCTATTCCTCAGGAGGATCACAGTGGGACCAAGGATGGTGTCAACAGCAAAGGGAATTGTTCAGAAGTGCAAAGGCAAATTCATGCCAGCCATGGGCCTTTGGGCTCTGCTGGACATGATTAAATAGGAGAAAATTTCCTTTCCATGCAACAACAAATCAGTCACTTATTAAATCTGGAAACATTTTTTCGAGTTCTTTCGTGTCTATTTGTTGTCCAGACTGGCTTTATTCCTGTGTGATTATTCCCTGGGTGGTCTCCTGGCACAGGAATCTGAGATTATTTTGCCTCATTCTTTTTCCTTTCTGAGGTCTGCTCAATGGCTGCTGAACAAATCTGTGCCCTGTTCCATTTGTCAGAGAAAAGCTGCTACTGAATTTGGGTAGGAAGGGTTGGATGTGGGCAGCTTAATGGAGTTCCTCCCTTTTGTGGCACTGGAAAGTTTTAATCATCTGAGCTGGGAAATAAAGTCCCTGAGGGCGCCAAAATGTTCTCCCAGTCACTGCCTGTGTTGAAAGGATTTCATTATAGTGGATATCTTCTTTAATGGTACCTGCTCAGGCAGCAAATGTGGTGCTGCAGGTGATTCTGTGGCTCCCTGATCTGATGTTTGTTGGCTGGAATTCTGGATTTAAAACTAGTTAACAAATACTTCCATTCAGCAGGCTGTCCCCATTCTAAAAAGCAAGTCATTATAATCAGCAAGTACACTTTTTAATACAGCTTTTCAGGCTTCTGTGGTTGCTGCTAGAAGAAAAAAATGTTCTTTATTGTTGTGCTTTAGGTTTTTAAGATATGGGGTGTGTGGTGAGATTTGTTACCCAAACCTGAGTTTGCCATTGTGGCACTATGGAGGGTCTCTGCCACACAGCAGAGTTGCTACAGGGGGAAAATAAATGTGGAAATCTTTCCATAGCAATAGATTTGGTCACATTAATGTATCCCAGTTCTACCCAACAAAAAAGTCTAAAAATAATGTACCTGCAACTCCTGCATCTGTGAGCTTATTAATATTTTATTAATATTAATACTTTAAAAGGCACTTAATGGGAGACTTCCTGGCATTGTCCGTGCTGCTGATGACACAAAGGGCTCCTGGATTTAATGAAAGCTGTTCCAGGTGCTCCATCCCCTGGCAGTGCAGGACCTTGGGGGTGTCAGGGTGCCTCTGGGTTAGCTCAGGAATTCCTGCCTGGCCTTGGCAGGGACTGGGCACATCTCTGAGATAAACCAGGGCACCTCATGCTCAGCACCCTGGCACTCCAGACTCGTGCACTTACTGAGGAAGCAGCACCTGGGAATTCTCACTCCAGGCTCGATCGTGGTTTTTGGGAGCGAGGATCAAAGCAGAGCTCTCTGAGTAATAAACCCAGCCAGGTTTAAGGGCTGCTTGATAGACGAGCTGTGTATAGAAAGGTTGCACTCAATTCCCTGCTCTGCTCATAATATTTGCATAGCCCAAGGTGGTTTATATCTTCTACCCCTGGAAGGGACCAAAATATCCCGCTGCTGTTGTCCCTGCATTTCTCTGAGGTGCTGTAATATCTTAAACTAAGGCTGAGCTTCGTTGTGTGCAGGCTGGGGATGGTTTCAGGGGGCCATGAACTCTGATCTGTCTTGCATCCCCAAAAATCTGGGTTGTGCTTCCCCCAGACTCCAGCAACGGGAGCACGTCGGATAACCCTGCTGGTGTGAGGAATTCCCACAGGCAGGGCTGTGAACGCACTCCAGGGTTAGAAATTGGTGTCTGTTCTCTACAAAGAGCCACATGCAAGAGACTGCTGCACTTGGGTTGTTCTAGTAGAATTCTGAAACCCAGAATAGTCATTAAATGTATCAATCCCCAGTGCAATCCCACTGTATTTAGTGGATAATATTGAGAGGACGCATCCCAAATGGAATGCTGAAGTTGTCCAGTTCTCTGTATTGCCTTGTGAACATTCACGTTGCTTCGTTTATCTCAGGAATAAAAAAACACCAAGGAAAATACAAAGAAATGCTCCCAATATTTTTTTTTTAAATCCTGTTTTCTTTTTTAATTTATGATTATGTTTATCAGTCATTGTACAAATCCACCAAACCCCTAAATAAATCTTTAAAGTATGAAGAACAATTTCTGTAGATTCAATAAGAGAACATGAAGTGCTGGTTTTGTTTGTTTTAGAAGAGTAAGTGTGGTCAAGAAGGCTCCAAGTGTTTGATAATCACCTACATCTGTCTCTCTGTTGTAAGGTATTTGAAACTTGATAGTGTGCCCCAGCCAAACCATCTTTAGCTATTCTTAGAGCCCTCAGAGTGGGACCAGGCTGGAATTACCCTCACGAGCTTCACCTGGCCTTTCCACCTTCAGCTGCAGCTCATCAGCCCCAGAAGGGGTTTTTAAGCTCCAGTCTGAAGGTTTGAGGGGAGAAGAGGGACAGGTTTCTATCTGCTCCCTGTCCTTTGCTGGCTTGTTGTTTGGATTTCCTGGACTGACTTGGCTGCTGAGCACTGGATGGGTTTTGTTGCCATCATCATCTCGGTGCTGCTTGCCTGGATCAGGAGCCCCACCTGTTAGAGCCCTTAGGAATTCATCGAGGACTGAAAGGTAAACTGTGCTAAATTGGGAAAGAATTGAGAAAGAAGAAGCTGAAAAACTAAATACCAAGACAGCAAGGAATAGGTAAAAAAGGACTGTGCTGCACTAGATTAAAACCAATCATATTATCAGAAAAGTGTGTGTGGAGCTCATGGACAGAATAGAGAAACCAATCCAGCAATGTGGGAGCTCATATACAGGAGTTGCAAAATGTATACCTACTGTGTTATGGATAAGTGATAAAATGTATAAGTAGAGTATCATGTAAAGGTTGTAAGATGTGTAAGTAAAGTAACATGTGTAAGTGGGGAAAATAAATAAGTACTGTGTTGTGTGGAAGTTGTAAAAAGTGTAAGTAAGGAAATGTATAAGTAGAGTGATATGTATAAGTAATATAAGATAAGTAGGTAGAATGTATAATTAAGCAAAGTGTCTAAGTAGGGTATGATGTCAAGTTGTGAGATGTGGGAGTGGAGTGTATTTTAAACAATAAAAAGCTTCTGCACAGTCATACTGATTCATTGATCAGAAGGCACGAGTTCCCACATCTTCCTTTCCACAGTTGTGTTTCAGTTGTTTCTGTTTGTGTTTTTTGATATCCAAGTATGCATCAGATAGCTTTGCATGAAGGTCTGAGTGAGGATCCCAGTCTATTTTTAACGATAAACTTAGAATTCTCTCATCTAAATATAAATATGTTTTTTAATGAGCTTGAATTCCTGTAGGACTCAGTGGAAAAGCTCACTGGATGTTGTTGGGCTGTGCAAGTTCCCACAGTTTTATCAATGAAATGGGTATTTGAGACCATTAGGATTTGTCAAACTAGGAAAGAGTGAGATTGTTGAGATTAAGTTGTGATTTGATGAATTCTAAAGGAACTATTTCCACTCTTGTGAAAATCCTGCCTCTTCTGGATCCAGGGTGATCCTGGTGATCCTTCCTCTGCCTCTCTGTCTCCATTGTCAAACATTTTGCTCCTTTCTATTTAAATATTGTGTGCCTTTGAGGTCCCTGCATACATCCTGCTCTGCTGCCTGAAGTTCTGTAGGAAAAGTTGTTTGGAATGCATCAAGCTCAGCTGCTTCATCTCTGAGAGCAAGGCATTAAATGACCAGAACTTGGAACAAAAATAAGGAAACAACGGATACTGGGATTGCTCAGACATAAGTTCCTTATATTTTCTGACTACCTGCTGTCACAAAACGTGTAGAGTTGTGTTCATGTTTGACATTTATCTTCTCTTCCCTCAATCTCCATCCCACTGGGTTGAAATCAGCCTGGCAAATCCTCATCTGAAGCTCAAATAAAGCTCTTCATGCTCAGGGGTTGAGAGGGGCATAAGCTAAAACCTCACAGTTCTTGTAGGAGCCTCTAAGATTGTCCAAATGAAAGATAAACTGGGAAAATTAAAGCAGAAAAATAGAGCCTACTTTAAGATACAGCAAGCACAGAACCACGGATCTCTGGAGACTGGGAGGATGTTGGGCTTGGACACCTACTCGGGGAATTTTCCAGGCTGTCCCAGCATGGTTCTTTCCCTGAACTGATACCCTGGAACAGGCTTTTACTGTGTTCTGTGGAACTCAAATGCTCCTTTCATGGCTTTGCAGCCAAATTTTCCTTCTTGCTGTATCATCTGTCTCTTTTTAGGCTTAAAAATATATTTAAACCAGGAGATCTTAAACCCCACTTCTCTTCCCTCTTACTTCCACCTTTCCTTGCTTTAGAAATTGAGTTGGGGAAAATGATTGTTCTGTTCTCTGTCATTTTTACCTGTTTGCAATATCCAGTCATTTTCTGAGTGTCCAGAAAGATTGTGCCTTTATTTTGTGAGCCAACTACGAGGATGAATCAGATTTGGGGTATTGTATTTGAAGTACTTTTCTGTTTGTTTATTTGGCAGGTCCTTGACCAGTATGAACGAGAAGGGTTCAATTTCCTAGCTAAAGTTTTTAATTCTTCACATTCCTTCTTGGAAGACCTGACAGGTCTAACTTTATTACACCAGGAGACACAGGCTGCTGAGGTAAGCAAATAAAATTTGGATCTTAAGAATTAACCATGTGGTCAAATGAATCACTGATAGAATCAAGCTGTGGTATTTGATTTACAGAATGATTGACACGATGGTTTAGACATTCTCTTTAATTCGTTGTCACTTTCTGGATCTGAGTCCTTAAATATTGCTTTTAAAGGAAGCAAGTGGCTTGTGTTATGTGGTGTGAGGAAATCAACTGCAATTTTAGGTCAAGTAAAATGTAATTATGCTGCTTGATGGATTGTAATATGGGGCAAACAATGCTGTTTGCTTGCCCAGTGACAGAAAATGGAATGTGGGAAGAAACTGGGGTGTGTTTGACCTCATGGGCAGCAGCACTGCTGATAACTCAATACTGAGTTGTGATACTGAGCGTGTTCCTTAAAAAATGAAACAGATCTCTGCCCTAATACTGCATTTTAACAATGATTTGTATTCCTTCCCCCCTCTGCCAATATCTCTCCCCTTCTACATCATAACTGAATCTTGGCGTGGCTGTATCCCAGGGATGTTTCTGAAGCTGGCTCTGAGAAGTGGTTGTTCAGTCCCTGCAGCCTGTGCAAGTGCTGGAGCTGTTTTTTCAGCTGGAAAGGGCTCCACAGTGTTGCTTAATAAGGTTTTGGGGGGATAACGATGACTTGGCTCTCTGTTTCATGTTTTAGCCTTTGAAAATAATGGAAGCAGATGCTGGAAATGTGAACTGTAAAATACCTAATGCATTCTTAAATCAGCATGGTCATACCTAGGAAAAATTTAAATATATATATATATGTATGTGAGAGGGATCCAAGAAGGGAAAACAAGCACCCTTTAATGTGTGCCACTCATTAATAGTGAGAATAATTAAAGTCTGATTGCCAGGCCTGGCTTTTAGTGTCTAGGCTGCTAATGGAAAATGTAAAACCAATTACAATTAGTTAGTAATGTATTATTTTGCAGGTATTAATCCCTTTTTCAGCTTCAGAATGTGTACAGGTGTTTGTTAATGAAATTTTAGATACTCTCTACAAAATCTAGAGTCTGGTGTGAGTTTAGTGCGACTTACTGAAGTCAAAGTTTAGCTTAAAACCCAGAATTAGCATCCTTTCAAAAATCCTGGGGTTCTTTAGTGAGGTTTATGCAGTGAAATCACTGCTCAGGGGTGGAAAATCTGACATACAAAGTATTTGCAGAGCTAATGCTTTCAAATTAGGTTAACTACCATAAAACCAGGGAGCTTTCTTGATTCTTCCCTATAGGATTGCTGTATTTTTGGGAAAATCCATCTCTTTTAGCAGGGTTAACCAATCTATTGATGAATCTGTGCTTATGAATGGCAAGGGCTGACAGATTATTTGTAGATCCTGGAGCACTCCTGCTTGCTTTGGATTAAAAGCCAGTTTTTTGTTACATTTTGCCACTGCTGGCTCTGAAAAACAAAGAGGTTGTTTTGTGGTCTTCCACAAGTCTCTGTTCATCAGCTGGGACAATTTTTATATTTTTTAGGTGCACAAGAGAGTGCTTTTAATATCGTTTCTGTGGAATTACTCTCGTATCTGGAGCTCCTTTTCTCTTGTATTTCGAGCTCCTTTTTTTCACGCTGCAGCTGGGGAGTGTGAGGTCTGCAAAAATGGTTTTTTGGGTTTCTGGCTGCTTTGAAGCTGCTCTTGGCAGAATGTAGTCCCTAAAATGGAGCCATTAGATAGATTTGCTAAGATTGGTGCTCCTTTGATTTGAGATATTCTTGTGACATTCTAAAGGCTGCAGCAAAAGCAGTGAGAGGTTTCATCAGGTGTGTATGGCCTGGTTTGTGATGGGAATGTTTCATTTTTCTGGTAGGAAGTTATCTGCCTTTCTCCACTCAAACTCTTCAGAGAGATTTTGTGGATTATTGGTGCGTTTGGAGACCATAAAAATGGCTTCTGGTAACTGCAGATTTTCCTTTCCTCCTGTCTAGTAAAATGTGTCCAGTGCTATTCCAGAACTATAAAGAAAATAGACTTGTGAAGTTAGATGTCATCCAACCTTATATTTACCCAGTAACATCATAATTGGCTTGTAATTCCATACATAAAATCCCTGATATTTGATTAATAAACCTGCATCTGATAGGGGAACTCCTCAATCTTGTGCTGATTTTTAAAAGGTTCACTGTTAAAATGTGAGCATTTCATTGAACATTTCACTAAGAGTGTTTTGTTGTGGTCAGAAAGGCTGTCATGCTGCTCTTCAGTGCAATCACACACTGAACCTCTTTTATTATTAGTTTTTATTTTTAATTCACCTAAATGCTTAGCAGCTTTCATGATGTGTGTGTAAAAGTGCTTTAATGAGAACTTGCTTCTAAGTTTTGAGTTTGCCTGAAAGAGAACCTGGATAAGTTGTGCACGTTCTGTAGGAGTGACTGTTAAACACACCATTTTTGGATGGCCTGAATTTCCATGAAAACTCCCCCCACATTATTAGCTCAGAGTGTGGTTGCCCAGATTTAAGGAATACAATTTGCAGTAAGATATGGGAGACTTTTCACTTAGTGAAAATCTTTTTTTATTTGCACTGTTTAATTCCTATTCCAGGGCTGTGCTGTTGACCAAAATATTTTAACACAGATTTAGTGTGGTTTAAATTTGATAGTAGTTGCAGGGTTTTTAGTCAATAGAGCACCTGTTTCTTCAACATGAGCTGCATCAGGAAATCAGAAATGTTCTCCATGACTTCCTTAGCATTACAATTAATAAATAATAACATCAGCAAGCTTTTCTATCCTGTCTTGGATTGACAGTACATTTCAGGCATCTGCTCTTTCTACATCTGGCTTTAATTTAGGGTCTCTGGAACATTTTGGGTTTTTTTTTTTTTTTAATCCCAGTTAGATATTTCTGTGCAGCTTGGGCAGGAGCCTCTGGTGACACGCCTGGCTTTGAAGGCCAATGGAAGCTGTGGGAAACTCCCATGTCAGCACTCAGGCCCTGTTTCCACTGGATGCAGTTCATCTGGGGAGCTGCCCAAGCTCATGGAAGCACTCAATTTCTGTTTTCCACATCACTTTGTTTCCTTTCTGCGAACCTCAACTTTTAAACTTGACCCTTGCTCGCTGCGTAGTGGAGTTTAATGGCTGGGCTTAAAATAGAGACAGCCTGAGCATCCTTGGGTTGTTAATCAGGGGCTGGAGCTGTGGAATTGGAAGCAGAAAAGTGAATAATTTCCAGGTCCGAGCTTGGCTGGGCTACCCAGGACTGTTCCAGCTCAGTGCATCCCTAAACCCAGCTGTGTGCTCCCCTCGTGCTCCAGATTAACCCTCCAAAGGGTGTTGGGTTTGCTGCTGTGAAGATGCTTTTCCTCTAAAATTTCTAATTCAATCTAAAGTTTCCTAACCCTAAATCACAGCTTTCCTGATATGCACTCAACTCATTTCTCTCTGTAATAAGACACAAATGTAAATACACTTTTCTTACTCTGGATTTCAATTCCTGAATTACTTGGATACTTTACTGCCCTTCCTGCTTCCATCAGGATGAAAGAAGATTCTAAAACACACACCAGAAATAAAATTTTCACTTGGTTTTCTGACTGATTGAAAAACAAGAAGGGGTAGAAGTCTTGCAATCTAAGAGGGTCATAAAGAGCTTTGGGAAAAAAAGATCAAATCTGGAGCACAGTTCCTATTTTTGAATGTGATTGTAAAGGTCAGATTTGGGTGCTGGTAGGTCCTGTGTCTGTGCTCTTTTACTTCAGTGATGTTGTACTTCAAGTTTCTGTCTCTCACAAAAAGTGTGGTGTCTGTAGTTTCTGGGACAAGTTCTTGTGGTCTCTGAATGAGGCCTGTTTGGTATTTCCAAAATGCCTTTTCTGTGCTGGTTTACTGTATCCCAAACAATCCTTCTTATCCTTATTAATGGAAAAAAAAAAAAAAGGATTTTTTTTAATCTAGTCAGATACTCAGAGAAAATAGACAACCCTATTTTATCATGTTTCTGCACTTATATGAGGTTTGTGCCTGACCATTTTTCAGTCATTTCTTGAGGAGCAAGGCTGTAGAATAAGCAGCTGGTATTAAAAAGGAACTTTGTGCTTGTCCAAATTTGGAAGAAAATTCAGAATTTCCAGTGTGCTTTGCTATTAAAAATATCCTGCTTGTTTCTGATTCTGTATTGTATTATGCAGTGTATTTGATGCTGAAACAATAACATTTGAATAGCCAAAAAAAAAAACCAAACCCCAAGCAAAACAGAAAAACCCAGCTACAACAATATTGTAACAGTAACTTCTGTAACTTGACAATTTTTATCTGTTAGCCAAGTATTATTCAGAATTTAATTTTATTTGGTGTTATGAAAACTTCCTAAAGAAATCATTACTGATGGGTAGCCCAAAATTAATATTTGAGACTTTTCTCTGTGTGAGCTTTTGTTTTCCTTCATGTTTTTAATCTGGTGCATTTCAGGAGAAATTCATTTTGACAGATTCAGGCCTGCCCTGGAATTTCTTTCTTAAGAGATTAAGAGATTAATTTGTTTTCTTTCAGGAGGTGGGTTGGTTTTTTGTTTTTGAGTTTTCTCATGATGTCAATTAGTGTCATCATTTCTCTTCATTCACCAAGCAGTGTTTCCCAGATCTTTGAATAATGGTAAATTTTTTCTGTGCTGAGCACAGTCCAAGTGAGAAAGAAGATTTTCAATATAAGTAAATTTGCATTGCATTGGGGTGACTGTGCTGGGTGATTCCATGCCTAAAATAGATTTAATCAATGTATCCCTCACACAGGGCTCTGCTGAACGTGGGATTTCACTGCTGCCACTTGGCCAAGGAGGGGTAATTGTTACATCAACACACAACACTGCAAACTGAGTTTTCCAGCCTTTGGACAAGCCCCACACTGGGCTTTAGCAGACACCTTCTGCTGCTTTGGGAAGGGTTTAGAAATACCTGTGAAGTGGTGCCTCTGTTTGCTGGCAAAACATGAGCTCCTTGTCTTTCCCCTGATACCTTCACTGATAACTTCAATTATTATCAGTCATTATATTGAAATGCTCTTCCTGGGCCTTACATCAGTGAGTGATGTGCACAAATACTCCTGGTTCATGATGTATGTACTAGTTTGAAAACAAACCAGTGGGAGGCGCTAAGTCAGAATAACAATTTAATGGAAATTAAAGAAAAGGGGAAAAAAAAGGTAAAAGAAAACACTGTCAAACTGACAGAGTCAAGGTACAACCTGACACCCTGTTAGGCAGGGTGGTGGTAGCAGTCTGGTAGAATGGTGGCTGCAGTCCTCTGAAGTGGTGATCCTGTAGTAAAACAGTCTGCTCTTCCTCAGGAAGTCCAGTGGTGGCTGTGTAGCTCCTGTCCTCTGGAAATCCAGTGGGAAGCCGGTGTCTCTGGTGTTCAGCCTCAGATTATATCCACGATGGGATGCTTGGTTCCTCCCTCTGGGCGGAGCATCTCACAATGGGGTAACGAGTCATGAGGCCAAGTGTTGATTAGGCTCATTAACAGGAGAATAGTCCGGAGGGAGTTATCTCTGAGTCACGCGGCAGGACAATGATGGGCAATTAACAGAAAGATAGTCTGGGGGGGAGGAGGCAAGGAAACACTGCCCCACCTGGTTTCAACGGCTCCTGAGGATGGTAATAGAATACACTGCAACCCAGGACATTATCCACCCCTTATTCTATTACCATCTACATTATCCCAAACCAATACCTTCTTAAACTCTAAAACACACATACATATATATATATATATATGTATATATATACACAGTGAAACCTACACACCGTTCTCACCTAAGATTAGGTCTCCTTGTGGTACACAACGGGTTTCCCCATCTTTCTGCATTACCCACCAAGTGCAACCAGGTCCTTGAGCAAAGACAATCCCACGGATGGGTTTGTCTTTGCCTGAGGTGGGATTAATCCAAACAGTCTTTCCTAAAATACCTCTCAGGTGTACCACAGGGACTCTATCTCCATCCACTGTGTGCAAGGGTTCAGACTCGGCAGGACCAGCTCGATTGATGGACCCTCGGGTATTGACCATCCAGGTGGCCTTTGCTAAGTTCACTTCCCAATTTTTGAAGGTCCCCCCACCAAGTGCCTTTAGGGTAGTTTTAAGTAGTCCATTGCAGCGTTCAACTTTTCCAGCAGCTGGTGCATGATAAGGAATATGATATATCCATTCGATACCGTGTTCTCTGGCCCAGGTGTTGATGAGGCTATTCTTAAAATGAGTCCCGTTGTCTGATTCGATCCTATTAGGGGTGCCATGTCTCCACAGGACTTGCTTTTCCAGGCCCAGGATGGTGTTCCGGGCTGTAGCATGAGGCACAGGGTAGGTCTCCAGCCATCCAGTGGTTGCTTCAACCATGGTCAACACGTAGTGCTTGCCTTGGCGGGTTTGGGGAAGGGTGATGTAGTCAACTTGCCAGGCTTCACCATACCTGTACTTTGACCATCGTCCACCATACCACAGAGGCTTCACCCGCTTGGCCTGTTTGATTGCAGCACAGGTCTCACAACTGTGGATGACCTGTGAGATGCTGTCCATGGAAAGGTCCACCCCTCGGTCACGGGCCCATCGGTATGTTGCATCTCTCCCCTGATGACCAGAGGCATCATGGGCCCAACGAGCTAGGAATAATTCTCCCTTGTGCTGCCAGTCCAGATCCACCTGTGATACTTTCACCTTGGCAGCTCGGTCCACCTGCTCGTTGTTGCGATGCTCTTCATTAGCCCGACTCTTGGGTACGTGCGCATCCACGTGTCGAACCTTCACGGTCAGCTTCTCTACTCGGGCGGCAATGTCCTGCCAAATCTCAGCAGCCCAGATGGGTTTCCCTCTGCGCTGCCAGTTGGCCTTTCTCCAGCGATCCAGCCATCCCCACAGAGCATTGGCTACCATCCATGAGTCGGTGTAGAGATAGAGCCTCGGCCACTTCTCTCGTTCAGCAATATCCAAGGCCAGCTGGACGGCTTTAAGCTCTGCAACCTGACTCGATCCACCTTGTCCCTCGGTAGCTTGTGCAACTCGTCGTGTGGGGCTCCATACTGCAGCTTTCCACTTTCGATTAGCGCCTACAATTCGGCAGGAACCATCAGTGAAGAGGGCATAACGTCTTTCAGTCTCCGGTAGCTCATTGTATGGTGGGGCTTCCTCAGCACGAGTCACTTGCTCTTCCTCTTCTTCAGAGGATAATCCAAAAGTCTCACCTTCAGGCCAGTTTGTTATAATTTCTAGAATCCCAGGGCGATTCGGGTTTCCAATACGGGCACGCTGTGTGATGAGGGCGATCCACTTGCTCCATGTGGTGTCGGTGGCATGATGCGTGGAAGGAACCTTTCCCTTGAACATCCACCCCAGCACCGGTAGTCGGGGTGCCAGAAGCAACTGTGCTTCAGTGCCAATTACCTCTGAGGCAGCCTGGACTCCTTCATAGGCTGCCAAGATTTCCTTCTCTGTGGGAGTGTAGTTGGCCTCAGACCCTCTGTAGCTTCGGCTCCAAAATCCCAGTGGTCGGCCACGAGTCTCACCAGGCACCTTCTGCCAGAGGCTCCAGGACAGACCATTGTTCCCGGCTGCAGAGTAGAGCACATTCTTCACCTCTGGTCCTGTCCTGACTGGGCCAAGGGCTACCGCATGAGCGATTTCCTGCTTGATCTGGGCAAAGGCTTGCTGCTGTTCGGGGCCCCAGTGGAAATCGTTCTTCTTGCGGGTAACCAGGTAGAGAGGGCTCACGATCTGGCTGTACTCGGGAATGTGCATCCTCCAGAAACCTATGGCGCCTAGGAAAGCTTGTGTTTCCTTCTTGCTGGTCGGTGGAGACATCGCAGTGATCTTATTGATGACCTCGGTGGGAATCTGACGTCGTCCATCTTGCCACTTTACTCCCAGGAACTGGATCTCTTGGGCAGGTCCCTTGACTTTGCTCCTTTTGATGGCAAAGCCAGCTTCCAGGAGAATCTGGATGATTTTCTCTCCTTTCTCAAACACTTCCTTTGCTGTGTTTCCCCACACGATGATGTCATCGATGTATTGCAGATGTTCTGGAGCCTCACCCTTTTCCAATGCAGTCTGGATCAGTCCGTGGCAAATGGTGGGACTGTGCTTCCACCCCTGGGGCAGTCGGTTCCAGGTGTATTGCACACCCTTCCAGGTAAAAGCAAACTGGGGCCTGCATTCTGCTGCCAAAGGAATGGAGAAGAAGGCATTGGCAATGTCAATAGTGGCGTACCACTTCGCTGCTTTGGACTCCAGCTCGTACTGAAGTTCCAACATGTCCGGCACAGCGGCGCTCAATGGTGGCGTGACCTCATTCAGGCCACGGTAGTCCACCGTCAGCCTCCATTCTCCACTGGACTTACGCACTGGCCATATAGGGCTGTTGAAAGGTGAATGGGCCTTGCTGACCACCCCTTGGCTCTCCAGTTTGCGAATCATCTCATGGATGGGAACCACAGAGTCTCTGTCGGTGCGGTATTGCCGGCGGTGCACTGTTGCTGTGGCGATTGGCACCTGTTGTTCTGCAACTCTTAGCAGTCCCACGGCAGAGGGGTCATCTGAGAGGCCAGGCAATGTACTCAGTTGTCTGATATCTTCTGTCTCCACAGCAGCTATCCCAAAAGCCCAACGATGTCCTTTTGGGTCCTTGAAATATCCGTTTCTGAGATAGTCTATGCCGAGAATGCACGGGGCCTCTGGGCCAGTCACGATGGGGTGTTTCTGCCACTCGTTCCCAGTTAAACTCACTTCAGCTTCCAGTACAGTCAGCTGCTGGGATCCTCCTGTCACCCCAGAAATAGAAATGGGTTCTGCTCCCACATACCTTGATGGCATCAGAGTACATTGAGCACCGGTGTCAACCAAAGCCGTGTATCTTTGTGGGTCAGATGTGCCAGGCCATCGGACCCACACAGTCCAAAAGACCCGATTCTCCCTTTCCTCTACCTGGCTAGAGGCAGGGCCCCTCTATTCCTGGTCATGTTGCATGTTGCTCCCTTCCGGTGAATACGTTCCTGAGGTCCCTTCAAGAGGATCGGTCATATTATCATTCTGGTACCGTCTGGAGTTCTGTGTGCGGGAGACTGGAGCAATGTTGACTCTAGATGCGCTTCTTGTGGTAGTTGTCCCTCTTTTTAGTTCACGTACCCGAGCTGCTAAGGAGGAGGTGGGTTTTCCATGCCACTTACTCATGTCTTCTCCCTGTTCCTGAAGGAAAAAACCAGAGGTTACCTCGTGGGGTGTATCCTCTCTCCCTGGTTGGGGGTCGCCGGCTCCTAATGGCAGAGACTCTTGTTGGTTCTGGTGAGATCTGGTAAATCTCTTCCTTAAGTTCCTTTTTCAATTTCTGATGGCCTTCTTCAATCAAGCTCCGGACTTGCTCAGCCGAAAGACTTGTTTCCACGGATGAGACGTGGGTGCGAAACGGGGCTGTGACGGTGTCCTCGTAAATCCTTAGTTTGTTCACCAAGACGCCCACCCTGTCCTCGCCTTCCCTCCATTGCAGCGTTGCCAGGTAACGGGAGTATAGCTCTGGTCCAAGGCGTGCGAACCTCAACCACATCTGTGATGTGCACTGGACACCATCTGGGCTCTTAGGAAATCTCTCATCTTCTGAGAAAATGATCTCCAGCACAGCCAATTCCCTCAGGCACCGGATACCTTGTTCCATTGTGCTCCATTTTCCTTGGTGCACCTGGAGGTCTTCTTTACAAAGGTACCTGTCCCTTACACTTGTCAGCAGTCGCCGCCAGAGGCTGAGGGTTTCTTGGGTTCTCCCGATCCCCTGGTCAATGACCACATCCCGGGACAGAGATCCCAGTTGCCTGGCCTCACTTCCATCCAGAATGGTGTCATTGGCTGCAGCGTCCCAGATGCGGAGCAGCCAGGTCAGGATAGACTCGTTCGTCTGGCGGGTGAATTCCCTCCGCAGGTCTCGCAGCTCACCCAGGGATAGCGACCGAGTGATGATCTCTGGCTCTGCCTCTTCTGCTGGGTGCGAAGGTCCTGCTGCATCCTCGTCAGTCACTATGCGGACTGATTTGCTTTTTGATTTCTTCTTCTGCACGGGGGCAACTGCAATCGGTTTAGGCTGTTCTGGTTCCGTGATGGTTTGCATGGGGACGCTGACAGTGCTTTTGGTTCCTTTCTCCTCTGAGTCAGTCTGCGTAGACATGGACGCTGTTGTTTTACATTTGGTTCCTTTCTCCTCTGTGACAGTCTGCGTAGAGATGGACACTGTTGCTTTTTGTTTGGTTCCTTTCTCCTCTGTGTCGGTCTGCGTAGAGATAGACGCGGTTGCTTTGCTCTTGGTTCCTTTCTCCTCTGTGACGGTCTGCGT